>NW_028186468.1:4882747-5067824 GCF_003343005.1 Rhea americana | reverse complement strand
CCATCTACCACTTACCTAATTCCACAGCTGATTTAAGTTCTACATTAAATGCCACAGTTACCATTTACCAATTAAGTAATTTCAGAATTCTTTCAGTATATTCTCAGATAAGTTTTATCTGATTCTGGCAGTTTCTTATGATGTTACTGATTAAATACCTCCTCTATTGCACATCAGTTAGAGTCAGTGTCTCTAACTCTTGTAGGAGCCCAAGCTACTCTATACTCCAGTGAACACCAGTCACAGTGATTTAGCTTTATGTGTTATGGCTGTATCTTTCCTAAGTTCAGTTTTTTACACTTCAGTCATCTATCAGTCCCTCTCTTTTGGAGTCTCCATTACTTAAACAAGYCTGTCCGGGCATGAGGCAGAAGTGTTAGTAAGTTGCTCCTCAAAACCTCCTTTCATGGAGGTTTCCTTCAGCTSCCTTAAACGTATTGATAATATACCTGAGTTATGCTCTTTTCTACATTTAGATACAGTCTCCACTTCTAAAAATAGTATCTTTTTATTTCTAACAGGAACATGTTTAGGAATGCTGACTTTTTTTTTTTTCTTATGCTCTCTTGAAAACAATTCCCTGCTACCTGTGAGCCTTTTAACCTTTAGCTGCCCCTTTTAATTTCATAGAATCATAGAATCAGTAAGCTTGGAAGGGACCTCTGGAGATCATCTAGTCCAACCTCCCTGCTCAAGCAGGGTCACCTAGAACATGTTAGACTCCCTCTTAAAGATAGGAATTTGTACATAGCCTCTACTTCTAAATTGACTGGGGGGGGGATTGTTCCTATGAAGATTTTGAATGTAACTATMTTATCATTATCATGTATATAAAACWYTTAYAGAATTACTCTTTTGATAACTGCATCTGGATTAGGTCTTGGGTACTGCTCAAGGCCAAAACAGGAGTTACTTCTTCCATTTCAGTTCTCTTACTAGCTGCTCTGAGTAGCAAATGTTTATTAAATCTAAATGTCTCTACTTCATGGCCCATCAGGACACTCATTCAGTCAAAATTAGTATTTTATATAATGCTAAATTTAGTATTTCATACTTCTTGAACATTACACAATTGTATGCTTATAAAATATATATTATATTTCAAGAGCCAGTAGATACTAAAGAAAACACACTACTCTAGTTAACATCAAGAACAAAACCACAAACCCCAAAAGAGAATTTTCTTCCAAGCCTTTTAAAATGAGGTAAGATCGTAAAACAGTGTTTCATATTAAGGCTCCAATACTACATGAACTAAAACGTTATGAAAGGTCCTGTTGTCATCATTTTTTTTTTTTTGTTATTGATGCAAATGCCTATCTCCTCCAAATAATAACAGTAACAAAATATAAAAACCATTTTAGATAAAGCAATATGAATAACTGACTAGGTTAGATGAACAAAATGGCCTTAGTTTAAGGAAGACAGATGAGTTTGGTGTTATTATAATACAGACCATAATGTAGAAGGGTATCATTTCCAAACCAAATCCATGTTTATATATTTTCAATAGTGATTACCSTGTCTTTGCATATTATTAACTTGCATGTCCTAATGCTGAAGTCACCTGCATCCTATGGAAATGTAAACTTTCACTTAGCACCCTACAAAATTATGCTTCACTCTCTTAGTACAAAATGCAATTCTGATTAATTTTGAAAATTATCTTTGACTTCTTCACTGCAGTTAAGATAGAAGTTACTCTTGTGRCAGAAGAAATTACCGTAGATATGATTAATAGTATATTACCTCTTTTACAGAAATATAAACATAACTACAAGCCTAAAAAACGCTCATTGTGGAAGTGAACTTTATACCTTACTTTTCAAAGCTATTGATAGTCATGAAGTCTTAATAACAGTTTTGACATATTTTCAATAATGGTTTTGATGTAACTTACTYGAAATGCAAGCACTGTCTCACAAATTATTCTACTATTGCAGCTCAATGTGTTTGCTTTTAATTGCCATGCTTGATGATAATTGTAATCTAAACCACAGGAATTTGAGGATGAATATCTAAATGTAAAAAAATATAGATTTAAAACTCAAAGCATTAGAGTTTATTTGAAAGCAGTATCTATTCAATGGTGGGTCACATAACAAGGAAAGTCAACCATATTGATCCTTCTTCTGTCCAAGAAGATCTTATTTTGCCCCAGCAGAATCACATTTTCAGAGACAAAGAGCAAAGTTGTAATATTTACATCATCTCACAAGGCACACTTATCTGAAGAATTTATTTTTTTTTCCTTCTAAAGTAGTCTTGAATATCCTGCATGAAGGCTAGACAACAAGCCATTACTGCTTATTGCTTATAATTCCCTATGAATCTAAGAAGCACGTGGTCACCTAAACTCAATTTTTCTAAACAGAATCTCTCTTCATGCAGGCACAATTTTCTAATAGCTGTTTCCTGGTGCATGCAGGGTTTTTGTAGGTATAAAATACACCTATGTAAAGGACAAAAGCACAAGTGAACCCAAAAATGATCTTTGAGAATCTGAATTCTATGACATATGTACACAAGTTCTGGGAAATTAAAAAACAAACAAACAAACAAACAAACAGAAAAACCTCACCACCTGCAGAGAGAAAAAGACTGGACATTGCATGCACTACATAGGACACACCATCAATTTCCCCTTGAAAAATATGTTGTGGTACTTAACCTGCAGGTGACGGGCTTCTGTGTTTATTTGATCTACGAGTTGCTAAGGTATGCAGGCCGTGGCCTGGAGTTTAGCTATCTGAACAGAGCATAAGAAATCATTGAACATGACACAAGAAATTGCTGGACATACTGAATAACAGAGTGAGAATCTGAAAGGAGCTACAGATCACACTGTAGCACCACACAGAAAGTTAAAGGGAGAGAGGGAGGGTGGGGACTTTTTGGGGGAGCAGAATCTTGCAAAACCAGWAGTACTTAGGTTACTGTATCAGAAATACCAAATTTTCGTAACAAGTCAACGAAATGAAGATGCATGAGGTAGAAGTAACTAGGTGCAGGTTGTTTATCTGGAAGGAGACAAGAATGGACAAAAGGAGGGATCAAGGTGGATCAGGGAAGAACAAGAGCAGCAAAATGGAGAGGAGAGGAGAATAAAAAGGGGCCTGACACCCAAAAGTAAGCTGMTGGTCAGGAAACTTGTCTGGCCAAGCCTTGTGCCTGACCACTGCAGTCTGTCTGAGCAACTCTATTCCTACTGCCTGGGTGAGAACATACCTGTGTGTGCTGCTAGCAGAGGGCCATTGCAAGTGTTCCACATTAAAATTAGGGTTTGGGGGTTTTGACTATTATTTTGAAGGGGTTTTTTTGATTTTTGACTTTGGCTTATATATTGATTAGGTCAGTTTAGATTGAAAACTCTACCAGTATTGGTGAAATAGAAAAATGTTTTATGCACTGTTGACAGAACTACATTTTTAACCACATTAATATTTCACCTCTTAAAGACTACTTTACACATGAAAAATTAAACTACTTTCTMATGTTCTGATTTGTTCCAAAGTAAGAGAATTTAATCATGTGGCCAGAAACAAGGTTCCTAACAAAAGAGCATGTTGCAAAAACGTAAATAGGAGATGGGAGAGTTGAATAAGAAAATAAAATACAGGTATTATTTGACATACAGAAGATTGTACACTGATAAGAAATATGTTTCATTTAGAAATCAAATATCAACAAGTTTTAGAATAATTTTGAAGGCCAATGACTTCCTCACAATTTGCAAATGTATACCACTTCTTAGAAAAGGTAACCTTTTTCATTTCTCACCTATCCTGCAATCACTGTACTTGAATAACTTCTAGTGAAATACACAGATCTGCTTCATCTCTATTAATTTGTAGAACCTGAGTTCTGCATGCTGCAAGTTCTTCAGGAAGGAAGGTATATCTAATTCTATTCTGTGAAGACAAAAATTTGTATTTGCYCAAGAAGAATTTAAACACATCACAGACTTCATGTTGATAAAAACTATTTAAAAACACAACTGGATTGTAATGGATGCTCAGTATGCTTTCTACAGTAGCCACTGTAAAAGTGCTTTATAATTTGCAATGAATACATCAACCCTGAATACAATAAATTTCTCCTTTAAAGATACTCCCTTGACACAGATCTAAGCAAAGATATATTTAAAGATTAATTTTACTTTTAACAAAATTTAACAGATAAATATGATGTGTTAATATGGTGCTTCAGGATGTGTGCTAATAAAATGCCAAAGAACAATCTGCAAGCTGTTTGTTACTTAAGATACTCAAAGAATTAATTTTATGCTGGCATATACTGTAATTAGAAATAGCTCTGTGCATCATGATTAAACTAGTAGCTATGGAAACCAAAGCAGGCTAGAATAAGTGTAAAGGGAGAATACTGAATAAACCAATCATAAAGCTCTTTTAATCTGTTTATTTAAATTTTTTGTCATAATGCAAACTGGAATACTAAGAGTAGATATTACTTTATTTTGCCTATCTTTTTTATGGTTAGAAACAACAGTGCTCTTTCCAAACTACTTAATAGTAGTAACAGTTTTTATATCAGAAATTCTCAGCCTATCCACTCTTAGTTGTTAAAAGTGCATAATTTTTGATGTCCCATTCTGTATTAAATAGATTGTACGTATTTACTTCTTCATAAAATGATATCTGTGGCATCAACAGTGTAAAATTTCCTCTGTGCCATACTAATTTTTTCAAGAAAGGAACACTCACTCCCTTATCCTAGAAGTGTTACATATGTGTGCGTGCACACACACACGTACGCACACATTATTTTAAGCGAAATAAAAATATTCCTCCATCTGTGATATAACATTAATTAATAATAGTAAACAATCTTATCACTTAATACAATTTATATTAGAGGATCATCATTCAACAGAACTGTGAAGAGACAATATCTAAACAAAGAAAAGCAAATGAAATCAGCTCTCACATATTCTCTTCAGACTTTTTTCTATTTTTTTCACTTTAGCAATAACTTCATGTAGTCATTCATTTTTATTTACAACTGCTAGAGAGAAAAAAAATCAAAATATTAAAAATAAATAAAGACCCTGACAATACAAYGAACATGACAAAGACAAAGCTTTCTCTTCTCTTTTTTTCTGCTCCTGCCTGTAGTTTTTGCTTCAGACACTTTCCAACTCTTGTATCTCCCCTACTTCATAGGTGCTAAGAGCTCTGTACCTCTGTGTTAAATGAAAAAAGTCTAGTACCACTAGCAATTTCAGCAGAATCTCATCAACATCCATCATTCCAAGATAATTTGAGTAAGGAAACCGGTCATCCTATCCATCTTTAAATTCAAAATTTGTGATTTGTCTAGTGACTACATTTAATATTTTTTCTATATCTGATGTCACACTTCGATGAGCRGAGACAATAATTTCTTTCCAAWTTTGGAAAGACTGGGCAAAAACATATAAAACTGATTTCAGKTTTTGGTTTGCTGTTGTATTTTTAAAATAGAAAGAAAGTAGAACATAAAAGTCCAAATCTAWAAAAACATGCTGATTAGTAATGCTCACTTCTCAAAGTCTATATAACTTTGCAAAGAAAGATGAGGAAAAAACTTCAATTATTGTCTTTATTATGCTGGTGGTATGATTTTGTTTTAGAATTCAGTTGAAAAATGTTAGCTCTTGGAGTTTAATTCATGAATTCATGAAGMTTGCCAATGAATTCTAACTGTTTTTGCGGAGAAAAGAAAATAATAAAGCTTTGGTAAAATGAATTAGGACTAAGGATAAAGAAATAATGCCCAGCAAGGTTACCTGTAAAATTTTACACTGACTACTTTTGTTATTACAAGTGACAAGGTCTAAACAAGTCACTAGCAAAATATTCACTATTTTTTTCCTGGGCTGATATCTATYTCTTCATTTATTTATACTTTATGCTATCATCACCCTCTCAATCCCCAGACTAATAACTTCAACAATTGCATTAGCTTTCTCATACAGTAGCAAAGCATATCTGACAATACCCTAACCAGTTCCACTATTAACAACAGGATCCTCAACAAAAGTGAAAATGACTCAAGAACATACCACAAAAAAGTTTTTCTGGCACACTCAAGAGCATTTCTCTTTTCAAAGATCACTGAAATGTTGTATATTCCAGAAGCAACATTTTGGGAACATTCTCCAACACAATCCCTCCCACTCACTGCTAACAGTATATTTTATTTTCTTTAAGAGAAAATTGATCACTGTAACGTTGTTGAGCCACTGCCCACCCACCTCAGCAACATCTGAAGTAACTGCTGGACTGCTTTGTGTGCTTAGAAAGGCAGAARAAAAAGAAACAATCGCTTTCTGGCATTAAGTTAAATAATTCTCTTGGCAAGAATCCTAGTGAGTTGGTGTGATGCCACTGGCACTACTTATCAGTCATTACTATTTAGCTGTAGCCAGTCTCCAAGTCCTGGGCCACAACAGCAAGCTTCACCATAAGGTTTGGGCACCCTCACAATGACKCCGTTCTTTTTTGCAGTTCTATGAGCAAGTAAATTACTAAATACAGGAAAAGCAATATCATACAGGTGGTGGCTTAAAACAAGTGCTCCTACATGGGAATATCATCCTATATACAGAGCACCATAACTGATAATAGAACTCATATATGCGCTGATAAAATGCTGCACAAGTCATTTCTATTTTTAGCTCCATTCACAGCCAACATATATACTGCATGTAGAGTAGGACATCAGCATTTTGCAAGATTCAGTGCATACTGGCTGTTGATGAAACAAAGAGATCTACTTTAAAGAAATTGGTCCATGAGATTTTAATTTGAGAAGCAGTGAGATTCTGCTAGAAAAAAATGAAACTAGAAAAATCCCAGATATGACACCAATATCATGTTTGCTTTTCTTCCATTACAAGGAAAGGTTTCAGAAGAGAAAGAATGCAGAATGAGAACAGTAACAGTTAAAAGAACACTGTTCTTTTTAGGTTTCTGTTCTTGGAAATAACAGATGCAGTACCTTGAACCACCAGTACAATCAAAAAGAGTTTGTATTTTTAACAACCATATTTGACCAGGCAGGTATATTTTACATATATATATGTGTATGTGTATATATATATATACACACCTATATTAATATCAGAACCAAATATAGATATGATTTGGTAAATGCTGAATCACAAGCAACAGTGGAGTACTTGAGATTTTATATATACTTCATATTCCAGAAAAAAAAAAAACAAAAAAAAAAAAAAAAAAAAAAAAAAAAAAAAAAAAAAAAAAAAAAAAAAAAAAAAAGCCCTTGAAAATCTGTTCTTAAATTAAGGAGGCTAATTTGTCTTTTTCCCCCAGTTACACTTGATTCCATGTTTGAGAAAGAAACATTGATAGAAAGAACAACATTATAATTAGACGTTAATATTTTCTTGAAAGTTGGCAAAAATTAATTTATTTTGTTTGCAGAATACAATCAATAGATCTGGGTAATCTCTAATCCATTTATCCTTAAAGATACTAAGGAAACAACTCATCTCTCAGACTACAGTTGTAAGGAAGAGACATTACCTTAGAAGTGGCTAGGGAAGTTAGATTTCAATATTTCATTATTACTACAGAGATGAAGATAATCCCACTGAAAAGAAAACTAAAGTTTTCTTCTCTTTATCTACAATATTCATGTTCAGTAATAAATAATATAAAGTCGACTGCTAAGCTACTAGTCTGTAAAATTGTGATTTTTCCAGGTCTGATGATGGAGATGTCCCAACTAGTCCTTATGATGTCCTACAATGTCCTATAACGTACATTATTTTCTTTAGAAGAGTAGAGTGTGTGGGCTCTGACCGACTGAGATAGAAATTTCTTACTCTGTCTGACTCCTTCCTTGTACAGGTATATGAGCTGCACAACCATCAGCTCCTGGGCTGTAGTTTACAAGCTCCAGTTTGTAACACAGCATTCCAAAACAAATGGAAATCAGCAATACCTTGACTGGAAAATCCTCCTGTAACATTTTGAGCAATCCTCAATCATTTATCAAAACTTAGCATTTTGTGCAACATGATCAGCCGATCACAATCTGCATCACAGTCTCATTCTGCATCACAGTTAAAATTTCTTGGAATAAAAAAGATGTGGCATGTATTTCACTACTCTTTTATGCCAAACATGGTAACATAAAGGTTTCCTAAGGTTATTTGCATATAAGCCTGCTGACCTGAAGACCAAGGGAAAAGAGCAATCTCTCCTTGTTGATTTCAGAAGGACAGAGATTGAGAATCACAGCCTGAAAATAAGTAAGCTGAACAGAAGGATGTAATAGGTTGGTCTATCATGAGATAATTACCTGTTTCACCATATTCGGAGTATTTGGGTAAYGAAGCTGTACTGAAGGTGAGCAGTCAGCATAACACGACGCTTTAGTTTGTAGACTTGGGAAAAGAAATTCTGGATAAAGATCAGCAAAAACTTTTGAAAAGGAGATAAAACTATGTAGGGAGTCTCCCTTYCATGGCATGGATTCTATAACAATCCCTCCAGGCCTTTGCCTTCTGAAAAGCCTAAGTTAACACTGAACTACTAGCAAAAATAACTGATGGACAGAACACATCCTTCAGGATAACTCAAATCCTTCTGAGGAGCCTAAACCAGGATAAGTGGTAGAGCCTTARAAACCCATATTAGAGCCAAACTGGAAGAAGGGTGCAAGTGATAAACATATGCACTGATAAAGATTACACTTTATTTTTGTTTTCCTTTTCTCTCCAACCTTCCCTCTTCTACTCCCCCTTTACTTCCCACTTCAAAGTATTCTTTGATTCTCTACCTCTAAGCAGAGCTCAATCATGTATATTGTGCCCAGATGACTGGATTTAGTTTCCCAGGTTTTTTAGAAAGGATATGAGTCAATTCTATTAGTCCTTCGAATTTTAACTCAACTTGTTGCATTTAACGAAGACCTATCAGGAAGGCTATTTAAAAGGCCTGGTCACAATCTCTTTTCTCCTCAAAGATGCTGGGAGAGAGACTGTCAGCTAATACAATACTCCTACCTCATACAAGCTTCCCTGGTTCTATTTTTACATTCCCCTTACTTATCTACCACTGGCTTGATATGCATTGGCTTCAATACAAACTGCATTCCTCCATGAATCAAATCAACTCTAACCACACAGAAAGAAAGTGGCATGTTATGCTGGGATAGGCACTTGAATCAAGACCAACAATCTTGACTTCAAGAAATTTCTATCTAAGAATTGGAACTGTGTTGTTTTCTATCTTCCCCCACTTCCTGCCCTCTRTCACACCTTATCTTATCCTTCAGTTCTCCATCTGTAGGCAGGCAGAGGCACCCACATTCAGCACATACTGTTGGGGAAAAAAAATGATCAGTCTGCCTTCACTCTTCCCCTCAAAGAAAAGGGATTTCCATTCATTTTTTWAAAAAACATGATGCAGTCATTGCTTTTTATAGGACAGAAGTAATTACCATAGGCTACTGGAAAGGGAAGGACAGAAATAAATGTAGGAAAGAAAAAGTGGGATGGTAAGAGACAAAATTACTCTAGATTATGTTCCAACTGTCATTTTGTACCATTGTTTTTTATGATCRAAAATTAAAAAGCAACTAGATTCTAGAATGCTAGAGAGTTCTGCTTCTCATGAATTCTCAGTGAAGAAAAGTTACAACTTACATATAAAGTAATAGAAAACAGCTTATCAAACTGTTTACACATCTAAACCAAGAAAATCCTTCTGATTTTAGTCCAAAAGGCTCCAACTCGTTTGTAAAAGCACATTGCCCTCTGCTGGGTGCACCAGTGCATGTACCAGCACTGGCAGCTTGGGCACTAGGCAGCAGCCTCACTCCTTGACAGATTTAGAGGACAGCATCCCAAAGGGATGCACCTGAAGGAATGTTTATTAGGAATATTAGTATTATGGACAGTTTAGTTTTCTTGGCTGATTCTTTGTGTATGATATAGAGACACATTTCTTAGAAACAGTCAGTTTGAATACTAGGACTGGCAGCGCTCTAAATATTCATTTATTTATTTATTTATTTATTTATTTATTTATTGCCAGGTCTTGCTGTAGAAGGGGAGTTTATCATGAGCCAAGTTCCCTGCTGCTCTGCAGGATACCAGAATAAATGGCATAAGACTAGAGAGCCCCAATCAGTACTCCAAGTTCACTGAAAAAATAGTCTTAAAAACTTAGAGGGATAGATACCAGACATAAGCATCTGTCATGTTCCCATGTTCACAGCTTTTGACCTCAGCTTTGTATAGCAGTCACAGCACAGAAGGGCTCCCTTCCCGTAACTTTCCTAAAGAATAAATATTTCAGCAGCTTTTACTCCTGCTTTTTTTTGTATGGCTTTGAAATACCTGCTCATTTAAATTTGTTCCTACCAATATTTATGCTACAGAATATTAGAAGATTGTAAAGAAAGCCATAAAGAAGCACTCCTCATTGGACAACAGTCAGCTCACCTTATTCAGCAATGCAAAACGGTATAWGCCACTAGCATATGTTGCAATTCAAATGCAAACTGATTGTATGCTGTGTAATAAATAAGCAAGCTTGAATGAAGCAGGAGGTGACCACACAACCAGCAATATTATCACTCTCCTGTGTTTTTACAAAACCAACTACTCTTGGTCACAAAAATATAGCATTCTGCCATGCTCGTAACACAAGGAGCTGACCAAAAACCTCAGAMAACAAAAAGCAGAAAATCTCAGCCCATAAATCTCACTGGTGCACTGATTCCGCTGAGAACTTCTAGTCAAAGTCAGTATCTCTTACATTAATCTTCAGGTTACCCCAGTGGAACACTCCTGAAAAAGCATTTCTCCATCCACAAAACTAACTCTGCCATTAAATACATTTCTCAGAAGTGCTGAAGAAAGCAGTCAGCCTCAACAAGCTGAGCTAGGAGGGTCAGGAGACAGGGTATCTCAGCAACAAGGCAAAAGCTTTGAACCTATTACTAGAGATTAGCGTGTTCTGAAAGCAGCAAGATTTGTAGCCAGAGGGAAAAACTCACTTGGCTTATCTCTTCCAGAGCTACAAGTAAAACTAGAGTAAGAAAGGAAAGTACAAAAAAAAGGAGGAAAAGAGAGGCATACAAAAAAGAAGAGCAAAGAATCTAAAAAATATCCATGACTACTTCTCAAGAAATAGGAAAATTAGACTATTGTTCTAATTTGATTTCRTCACCATCTTCTGGAGCAACAGTTAGGCAGCCAAGGGTACTTTATAACGACCTCAAGAGTTCATAAACCACCTGGTACAGAAYAATGACTAGATTTGGCCACTGTTGAAAATAATGAGATGCTCATCGATACTAGATTATGAATTTTTCAATATTATGAATGGTAAAATTAGTTATTTTGTTGAAGAATAGATTACTCTGTTTAGGTAAGTCAAGCACATATGTGTCATTATTTAACAAGTGCAGCAGACCCCAAAAGAGTTTTTGATTGTATTTCAGTGTTACAGTTTTTTATAAATCATCATCAACCGATAAAAACTCTACTAATGTCTTTTAGACTGTGTACTATATTGTAAGGTGCCTTTACACACATTTATATAGATATATTTTCCTGTCTATAAATTTGGAATGTAGACAGACCACCATGCTTTTTARAACAGTTCAATAATCCAAGCAAGACCTAGCCACAGAACATAAAATTCATTTCTTGAGCTATTAGAATGTCAGCTGCAAAGTTTAGCAGCTGTTTATAGCATATCAGGCAAACTCAAATCCATACACTATGGCCTATGCAAAAGTCTATTGTCATCTTTTGTTTGAAATACACGTTTTCCAATTGCTCATAAMAGTAAATTTCTGTTTTTATATTAATATATTTAAGATAGTTAGAATAATGCAAAGGCCTAGCACTTACCAGCTAATTAAAATACTTRGCTAGGACACCTAGCCTAAAAACTGATCATCTTCCCGAAAACGTACAACACTAACCTATGACAGAAATAAAAATTAAAGTTTTTTTTTTTATTTAAATGGCAGCAATAGGAAGGTGTTGTTCCCTAAACATCCCATGTAAGCTCTCAAGATTTTACAATACAAATTCTACTACTGGACAAATGAGATCATGTTTACAACAGGAGATTGATTTTAAGGGCTTATTTTCTGACCAGAGATGTTCCATTTTTTTTTTTACTTCAACAGAAACAGAAGCTTGCATTTTTCAGTGCAGAAGATGATTAAAAACTTACCTTTTATTCAATGAGGCATCTACTTGGAAGGCATCAGATGCGAGTTCTCTGCCCATGATCCCTTCTTCTATTAACCACATTGACAGAAGACAACATGAAAGCCCTATAACAGAACAAATTGAACATTTTTCTGGCCCCCACACAAATTCTTATTGCTAGCAAAGAGTTCTTAACTCCAAAAGCTGCACACTATCAATTGCTGGCTCTGAAACACTGATATACAACAGATGTTATTTCTAGGGTAGCTAGTATTAGAAATTAACAAATTGATCATTTTAGTAAGTTACAAAAGTGTGTATTCTGCAAAGATAATATGTATTAACTGTAAACTGCTGTTCAAAAGTGTCAATATCTGTGCACATATTCTCAAAGTATTCAACTGTCTTGCTTTGATTTATTTCCRAAAGGAACTAGAGCAGTACAAATAAATATCTATATGTCTCTACTTAGGACAAACACATCTGCAGTCTTCGCAGGAGCAAGAGGAACAAAGATGATTTCTCTCTATATATCCCACTTAAGAGAGCAAGTCAATAGTATACCAGGCTCTTCCTCTCAGCCCTTCATTTTGTGTTGGGCAAACCAAAACCAGCAGTGTATTTTGAAACATTCACATCCATCTGAAGTATGATTTTCCAAGGCACTAAGATAAACTTTATGCTTTATTTCCTAATAAATTGGYCATTCTTCCTGGCAAAGGAATCTGACCTAATTTTACTTGATACTGTAAATATTTGAAATTATTCATGTAAAAGCTAGCTGTTAATCAAAACTGAAATACATACAGATACTGAAGCGACAAAGTGCAATAGAAAAGCAGCTCAAAGGAGTAAAATGAAATTGCATGCTTAATGGGATCTGAMGAATCCCATGCAGACTTAAAGAAATTCACATTCTTAGCACAGCATCAAGCTCATGAACTAATCAAGATGTAGTACCAGTTAATTGTAATTAGTATCTCAAATGAAATATTTTTAAAATCCCAGTCTACCTGCAGTGATACATGAACTATCTTTTTTACTTACACCAATGACTAAATCAGACTCAGTGTGCAGATGAGCTTGAGGAGAGACAATATATATAAGATCTATGGTCAACTGATTTTTGTTTCCACGCTTTTTTAAGATAAAAGCAACATTTCATTGAAAAAAACACAGAAGTCTAGAAGCAGATATGTTCTATGACCTGGATGAGGGGACGGAGTGCCTCCTCAGCAAGTTTGCTGATGATTCCAAGCTGGGAGGAGCGGCTGATACACGAGAGGGCTGTGCTGCCATTCAGAGAGACCTGGACAGGCTGGATAGCTGGGTGGAGAGGAACCTCMTGAGGTTCAASAAGGGCAAGTGCAGAGTCCTGCACCTAGGGAAAAATAACACCAGGCACCAGTACAAGCTGGGGGCTGACCTGCTGGAGAGCAGCTCTGCAGAGAAGGACCTGGGAGTGCTGGTGGATGACAAGTTGACCATGAGCCAGCAATGGGTCCTTGTGACCAAGAAGGCCAATGGTCTCCTGGGGTGCATTAGGAAGACTGTTGCCGGTAGGTCAAGGGAGGTGATCCTGCCCCTCTACTCAGGGGAGGTGATCCTGCCCCTCTACTCAGCCCTGGGGAGGCCTCATCTCGAGTACTGTGTCCAGTTCTGGGCTCCCCAGTACAAGAGAGACATGGAGCTACTGCGGAGAGTCCAGCGTAGGGCTACAAAGATGATCAGAGGGCTGGAGCATCTGCCCTATGAGGAATGTCTACGAGAGCTGGGCCTCTTCAGCCTGGAGAAGAGAAGACTGAGGGGGGATCTTATCAATGTGTACAAGTACTTGAAGGGAGGGTGTCAAGGGGACAGGGAAAAACTCTTTCCAGTTGTCCCGTGTGACAGGACAAAAGGCAATGGGTAAAATCTGAATCACAGGAAGTTCTACCTGACCGTGAAGGGGAATTTCTTCATTGTGAGAGTGACAGAGCGCTGGAACAGGTTGCCCAGAGAGGTTGTGGAGTCTCCTTCTCTGGAGATCTTCAAGGCCCACCTGGATGCAACCCTGTCTAACATGCTCTAGGTGACCCTGCTTGAGCAGGGGTGTTGGACTAGATGATCTCCAGAGACCCCTTCCAACCTTACTGATTCTATGATTCTGTGATTCTTTCTTCTCTTGCAAAGGTTTTATATAAGAGAAGGAAGCTATGCTTCCTGTGCTTTTAATGGTTTCAKGTCTTTTATAAGTGCTCATGGGAAGTTAAGAGACAATCTTTAATGTTGATGCAGTATCTGATTAATGTGTCAGTCTGAACTGTCATCATTTATTTTTCTCTTGCTTTTTATTTAAGCAAYGTAGAATCACACTTTTTGGTAGTTTAGCACTACATCTTAAAAATACAGGAACTTCTGATGACTATGCAAAGGAAATCAAATAAACAGTATACATAACAAATTGAATCATTTAATGTATAAATGATCTTTGGCTCAAAGAACTGCCGAGATGAATAAACTCAAAGATCCTGCCYGACAGAACTGAGAGTTGTAAGGCTTAGCCTTTACACAAAATGAAAATCGATGACCCAGAGGAAGAATTTTAAGGCGTAGAACTTGTAAAATCTGTCCTTTCCTTTTGAAGATCCATTCCTTGCCCCTCTCTTGTACAGCTCTACRTATTCTCTCTCCTACGGTACTAACCCTAATCCCTCTAGAGGGTTTTACTCCTAAACATCATGGCCAGGAGGAAGTTCTTAGGAAGAAATCTTTCGCAGCCCAATAATTCCTTTGACAGCCCCTTCCTGGCTACACCGACACTGCAGCTCTAGGACTTTTCTCTCTCTCACAAACATAACCTTAACCCTAAGGTTACAGAATGATCCTTAACAAACTTGCTTATGTCAACCAATTCCTGAACAAATTTTGCCTCCTTATTACTCCACTTTGGTTAAGATGTAAAGAATTACATGATAGATCCAAACAGTGATAAAACCAGACACGTCYGTATTATTATAAATTTGAGTAACTGCAGCAGTGCTCAAAAGTAGAGTTCATTAATTAGAGCTTAAAATGTCCAGTTGTTTCCAACAATTTTTAAAGTCAGTCTACAATGCATTTTTGTATGACATTAGTTCTGCTGCACTCTCCTTGTTAGGAGATGCTTGGTGTTTCAGCAAGTTCTGACTATTCGTAATAGCTTAAAATCCCAATTTGATATTCACCTCTTAGTTTCGATTATCTCCAAGTAAAATCTTTTCCTGACTGAAATCAATGGTAAAACTTTTGTTTTATATAATGAAAGACAGGGTTTAATCCCTGGACCTTAATACTGTAAAGTTCTCAGAAAGGCAAGGTTTTCAGTTGCATTRCTTTTGTACAATAGCTACAGTACTCTTTAATTAATGTAGATGCCATAAATTGCCCAGTTTGAAAACAACAAGATATCAGTTCCACAATCTGGTCCAGTTCCAGTTACATCAACCACATTGCTTGGCTGAAAAACAGTGATTTAACCTGCAGAGATGAGTAAGGGAGCATGAAGAAATTACACCTGCATGAAAGCACCTGACAAGAAATATGATATCGTATTCCATTAAATGAAAACTGAAGGTTTTGAGTGGTACTTAGGGGAAAAAAAGAGAAAATGGAAAGAGATGTGAATTAAGTGGAACTCTTCTTTAATCCTCCAATCTCCATACATGAATCCTCCAATCTCTGTATATGAAAGATTAATACTCACAACATCCTGCTACACCGAAGACGAATGTGTGAACTCATTCTTCTTTTTACTCTTCAGTTGTATCTGTCACAGATTGACATCATGTTACTAACTATTGCCCAAGTTATCCGCCTATACTTAAAAGCTGCCAACTGTTAACCTGTAATCGAGAGAAAAGGAGAGGAGAAGAAAGGGGAAAGAAAAACAAAAGTAAGAGAACTCTTACCAAGGAGAGGCAACAAGGTAGGTTTAAACACTGGAAGAAGCATGGCAAGGAGACAAGGCTAAAAGCAAATGATTAGTTGTAAACCKGGACCCAAAAGGCTACTCAAAGATGAAGGAAGCAGAAGAGGACTTGAAAGAAGTAACAAGCAGACAAAATAGGAGGGGAGAACAAAAGTGCAAGAAAGGATACAGTAACAACTGCAGAGAAAATGATTTCATAGATCCACAAATGAAGAGATCAGACTCTAGCTCTCTTGCTCATATTCTAATATATGAACAGCAAACTCACAGGGCTATCTCAAAAACAAAGTTCCAGTATAGACAGAAAACCCCGATTCCAGAGAACAAGACTAAACTCTCTGCTCTAGCTCTTGCCAACAGGACAGCACTCCACACTCCTGCAAGCAGTGCAGTCTGCATCACACATACTACAAACTCTCCACAGTGGCATTATGTGGTCCCACCGCATGTCCTGGTCCCACCACACACCCCGAGGAGCTTCGCACATGCAATGGCATTAGACCACAGCGCTGAACCTAAACTAGCCCAAAGAAGCCACGTCCARATCCAGCTGGGGCTATTACAGCAGGATAGCAAGTATTTTTCTAGCTGAAGGTGCAATTTCAGACTTTGTGTCTCAAAATTGCCATATCTGGGCATTGGCAGTGCTGTGACATCTGACTGCTGGTGACAGAGACTGATAGACAGCCTGTATACACAGGTACATCATTCTTTTCTTCTTGTGATGCCAGGCAAGGGTTACCAAAATTCACTTTAAGTGATAGAGTTTGCAGCATATATAAGGATAAACTTAAACCAATACATAACAGTTGTAGCAGAGATGGCAGCATATCTTATTCCTTTTAAGTAGTTATTGAAAATAACAAGATGAGAATCATTAAAGACCTGAAATTGCTCCTGTTTTCTGTAATTATCTGGTGCTAAATACATTGCGCATATAGTTGTTATAAACCATAAGCATCTCTGAAAAGTAGCTTTTGACTCAACACAGATGTTCCTATGATTTCTTGATCTGCTAGTTCAAATTAGTGCCAATGTACTTAGGAAAAAAGAAAGAAATTTAATTCATGGGTTTCTTTATTTTTATTTAATCATACGTACTAATGCAGTACTTTCTAGAACAAGGGTTTTTGGTGAGAGCAGTATCCTTTATGGATGAACTACCACAGGAAAAAACTTGTAGGCAAAAAAGGCCCTCTTCGAGCTTGAAACATATGAAGCAAACTTTAAAGCTAAATGCAAGTTGAGAACAGTTGCTCCTAGTTTAATTAGAAATGTGTGAAGTAAATCATTTGAGAGAAAAGATGATTGCTACTTGTGAAAGGTGTGAGGTGTTGTTAGTGGAACTGAGTGATAGGACAGTTAATAGCCATGWCTGTTATGGTGGGAAAGAAGAAGGGAGGGCAGACAGAGATTATAATGCACCATGACACCAATAGTTGAGTAGAAGATTCATAATATCCAAGAGAGTTATGAATGTTAGTTCTCAGGCTTATTATTTTAGGATTTTACATTCATTTGCACTACATTAAGAATATTGGGGCATATTGCCTGGTGGGCCCTTTGAGGCTAAGCCCACACTCCAGGTCTAACTGCTACCAGTGACTGATGAATCTGTACTGTAAACAAGAYTCTGTAAGACTGCAAGTAAAGGTAGAGCTGGTGAACCTCACTGTGGATGGGATCTGTGCAGCACACTGTGCCTCGACCAGAGGTCCATCTGATGCCATAGTGTTGGTAAAGTAAGTGTTCTAAGTGATAACTGAAAGTGTTAAYGCCTTTCCTGTTGGGATCCAAAAGAATCAGCACTTGTTGGTGCAAAACATTGTGTAGGGACTGAACTCAGCAATAACTCACTCTGTTTCTGCTGTAGTAAATTATTAGTAGGAGGCAGAATTCTGTTTCCTTCATGTGGAATGATAAATTGTACATAATTTGCAAAAAAAMCAATAACTAACCATATCTTTTTCATCACAAATAGAGCATAGAATTTTGACTAGTCCAGCATTTTTCTGTAGTTCATGGAACTTAAATAGTTTATTTTTGGTACTCAGTCTACCATGCTATACCAATGATAATTTAGATCTTCCAGGACACACTTGTCTTTTTAAAGCAGAGTATTTACCCAAAGTATTTTACATCATTCAAGCTTCTTAGAATGTGTACAATAGCAATATCATTAGTTCAACATTTTTACAATTCATTCTTAGTTAAAAAAAAAAAAAGAAATATTTATGGGCATGCTGTTAAAAAAAAAAAAATCTTTCTTTCAATGCAGACCAACTCTTAACTGCATCTTAGGAGCCTGGACCAAGGCTACCTCTGTATTATAAAAATGTTTTTGAAATCAATAAACAGCTTGATAGTTTATCTTACTGATTCTAGTCCTAGCTAYAGTTTCTTTTGATTAGAGAAAAGGATTTATCATGCCACCTGAAGCTAAAGATCTCACAGATTTTTCAGGCCTTAGAACATTTTCTAAGTACCTTAAACTTAAGGGAAGAAAGGAAGATAATGAAGTAACTGTCTGTGATCTCATTGTCATTTAAATGTCAAATGAAGTGACTGAAAACTTGTGCAAAATACCAGATCTATGCAATAAAATGCTTATTTTTCAAACTCATTTTTATTTATAATCTATTGATTTATTAGTGTTTCAAAAATCTCAGGTATTAAATAGTTCTTGAGTRTCACTTAGGGTATTTTCCAAAACATAGAATTAATCAATCAATATAGAACACAAGTCTGTGTATAATCAACAATATAGATTTTTATTTTTAGAAATGTTAAAGGACTCTAAATAAAAATTTTACTTGTTAATAAAATACTTAATCCTAAATCTGATTCTGTGGTTCAGCTGWGCATCTGGTGAGGCCTCTCACTCGCCATTTCCATCCCCATTAATTCTCTATTTTTCACTTTTGATTATCACGGTGTCTTTATTTCTAATGATTCTATCATTATTCCAGCAGAGTACCAGGATGACACCTTTGCTGAAATGGCAATTCAGTACATTATGTGTCATTTTCAGATACATGTACCATCACTGAAATCTCATCTATTAGTTATTTTCACTTCACAAATAATGCAGAAACATTAATCTACAGTAAGGTCCTATCTTTTAACCAGTCCTTCAAAACTCCAGTTTACCTATAGTTGGCTTGTATGTTTGCTCTGCAATGGCTCATGAAAGCAAAAAATATTACCTAACACTTGGCATGAGCCAATTTATTGGTATTATTATTAGACTGAGGATAAAAGTGATTTTTCCAAAACTGCAATTTTTGACAGACTACCCAATTCCTCTGTATTTTGGACCAGACCACTTGAAAGCTAATGAATATTTCAGATCATCTTCAGCCACACCTTTGAATTGAAATATGCAGTAGCGTTTCAAGAGAAAAAGCCAGCAGGCATGAACAGAGTACACAAGATTCCGTTTTTGGAATGAATCCAAGATAGGCAGAGGAGCCTTCCAAAATTTTGTCCATAGCTAATGTAAAGATGCTTTAGAAGCATGTGTTTGGAGGACACATCTGTGGTAAGCAATGCCAGTTCTTTGTGTATGTGCTTCTTGGAGATATACTTCAAAAATAAATCCTAATCCAGAGGTCTCTAGAACATCTGGGTAGCATTATCTAGGCCTGGGCAGCCTTACCTACTTTGCCAGTAAGTATTTTGGAAGGGATTCAGGTGGCTTAAGTTTAGGTATCYAAAATTCTTGTAACAGTTAATAAATAAGGAGTTAATCAATACAGTCAATAGAGCCCAGCAAACAATTCATTTTACCCTAAAGAAACACCCAGTGGCTGGTGAACTGAGTACTCTCTGTGAGAGATTCTGAAAGATTGTGTGAGACTTCTGTGAGAGATTCACCATAAAGACACTTTAAATACTTACAGTTAAGTGCTTCAATGTAAATGCTCTACTCTCAAATTGAATCTCACCCCAATGGCAGATTTTTTAACAGAACCTAATTGCCACCCAGAGTAGAGAGCATCATAAGTTGTTAGAAAAGCTGCTCTTTGAAAATTACTGGCAGTCATCAGGCAGGAAGAATCTGTCCTTATCTCATCAGTTCCTTAGTTCMTGCAGAACCTCTGTGTCCAAAATCTAGACAGTACAAGTCCTTAAAAGCAAGTGGGATTTTCTGATTTTGACCTCATTTGCATACACTGGCCTCTTTGATGGATACCCATTTCCAGAAATTAATTCTAGGCAGTCATAGTGCTTTAACTACCAGACATCCTAAAAGCTAATGATTTTAGTCACAGTACAGACCATCAGCATTTAATAAACAAATGCATCAATTAGGTATAATGAATGGGACTTCTTTCAAGTATTTTTTTTTCCTCAACCCCCCTCAATAAGCACTTCTCAGCAAGAATGAAGAAAAAGAAACATCAGCCTGCATCCTACATGAAATTCTTTTAGATACTTGGAAGTAATTTGACAGTTAACACTAGGTGGAAAAGCATACAACCACTGCCAGGCAGCAGTCTAACAGTATTATAGGATCACTGCTGGAAATAAACCTTAGTGAAAAATTAAAATAAAATAATATTTCCTCACTCCCACCAGAGGTCAGTCACATCATAGGAATCAAATATAAGTCACCAAAATTCTAAGTACTCATTGAGTCTACATTTGGTATARATTTAAACTCCATTTTAGTCGAATTTAAAATACTAATTCTAATTCTTTTATTGTGGGGATAGATATTTTCTATCCTGGCTTAACAGCACAACTGCAGGAGAAAATATAGAGCTCTGGTAACAAAAAGAATAAACTAGCTGAGTAAGTTTAAGATTAGCTTTCAGAGATAAAATATGAATATATATTTTCTTATGAAGGAGCAAGAAACAATTCTGTAAAAACCTAAGGTGCTGGTAAACTGTAACTAATGGATAAGACTGCGCATGATAGAGGTGGACAGCAACAAGCTAGCATATCTCACCATGACAGTCACATTTCTGGAGCTGAAAGCCACAAGAGAAGTCAGAAGAACTAGGAATCGATCTTAGGAGTGTGGTAGAGTAAGATACCTTACATAAATGGGTCATTACACAGGCCTAGATTAACCAAAACTCTTAGCATTTAGTAAGAATTGCATTATTCTACTGACTAAAGCAAAACACAGACATAGGAGTGTTCAATATGACCTCAGGAATGAGAGATTATTAAAACTTCATGCACTCAGATGTGAGTAGTCCTATTTAAATAAAATGTTCTTGATYTTAACATGTGAAAGAATATTAAATCTTTTCTCTGTAACACATTTCTTTAACATTTTATTCTCTACGCATGATTTTTAGATTGAGGGAAGCGATTATCCCTCTTTATTCAGAACTCATTAGACCTTGTCCAGAATATGGCTTCCAGTTTTGGACCCCCAGTACACACAAGACATCAACAAACTGGAGCGAGTTCAGCAGAGGGCCACCAAGAGAAAGCCATGAGCAACCTGGTCTGACATCACAGTTGACCCCACTYTGAAGAAGAGTTTTGACTAGATGGCCTCCTGAACTCCCTTCCAACCTGAATTATCCTATCATACTATCTTATCATCCCGTGAATCTATGCTATGATCCCCAAAAGCCATCTCTTTTACAGGATGAATCATCTGAGCTCACTCAGCCTCTCTCCTTTTATGCAATCACTCTTCTGAGCATCCTGGTTGCCAATAATATCATTATACTGTCAGAAATATATGATAATCCCACACCTTGCAGATTTTAGGCAGTTCCATTCACTCTATTTAAAGGGGATATAGTAGAACCAGAAAAGATAGAGACAGGGAACAAGGATGATAATCTGGATGTATAGATCCGTTCTTATCTGAGAAGAGACAAAATAGGCTAGAGCTCTTCAACCTATGAAAGGGAAAAAAGAGCAGAAAAGATTTTCATAGCTGAAAAGAGCGATGAAATCATGAGTGATGCATAGAAATAGAACAGGAAAAGATTATTTGCTATCTGTCATTAAAAATGGAGAACATAAATTACCAGAATGTTTTAAAATGAACAAATAGAAATCCTTTGTCAGACAAGATTAATTTTAGAATTCACTGCAATGGGATGTTTTAGAGGCTAACATTTAAAAGGRTACACAAACTCGAGGAGGACATGATCTATATATAATTTTCATACAAGAAGTATGAATTTATGACTGTCAAAAGGGATAATATCAGGAAGGAAAAGATAGGTGGCCTGTTTCCTTATGTTCTTTGCATCTACTCCTTCTAGAAGCTTTTGTTGGAGATGGAACRTAGTGCTCATGGGACCTCTTGTATGACCAAGACCCTAATTTATGATTGTGAAATGGGATAATGTGAAGAGAGGAAAGCCTATACGGCTTTCTTTCTTATTCTCTGTGCACCTCTCTCAAAGGAGAAGAGAAAGACAAGCAGATGGGAACAGCAAGTACAGAAATGAGTGCTGCTGTCCGATAAACGTACACGGATTAAAAGCCAGCATGCTGAACCTGACGACTCGGGACTGGGGGAATTCCTCTGTACGTAACATGACCGCCAGCAKTTCTTTTCAGGCCCTGAGTGCCGAGCGGTGGTGTTCACAGATGGGGCTCACATAGAGGTAAAAGGCTCAAAATTTGTATTATCTTTAAATCCTTAGCTTAGCTTTTCCTGTGAACAGACTGCAGCTGAGAAAATATACTTTAACTAGAAATTGGTATATACATATTTTTAAATAAAAGATAGATTTTTTTTTGAAAAAGCTCACCAGTTTATTGTCAAACAAAGTGTTACGGCAGTCCACTGTACCGCAATGTACTTTCCCAAGACTTTATGGGATGATATGAATACAATAGAGAGAGAGTCTCCAAGCACACTCAAATACTGTTTTCTTTGACCTGAGGAGCACAACACTTAAACCACAGGATACTGCCGAGGAGGAATCCCTTAAAGTCTCATTGGCAGAGTGAGGGATACTGACAGCAAACCGATAGCCACGAATAAAGGAATAAATGCYAGCAAAGACGAACTAGTTTGCTTTTCAGCGAGGATAAAACGGCTCCTCTTTAACAGAATAYAGATTGCTAGTGGCAAGCATACTCTCCTCCAGCAATAACGAGTTCCCCTCAGGGAAACCGGGACGAGCGTCCGCGACAGCGCGCCAACCGCGCCGCCCTCCGCCGCCCTCCCGCGGCAGGTGCGGCCGGCGCCGCGCCGCCCCCTCCCCGCTCCGTTGCTAGGTAACTCGCCCCACCCGCTCCGCGCCCCACCGGTCGCCGCTCCCGACTCCCAACGGCCGCGCCTCTCCCTCCAATCAGCGCGCGGCGGGGGCGGGCCCGACGGGTTGCCCGGGCGACGGGGTTCGTTTGCCCCTGCGCGGTGAGGACGGCGGAGGTGTTGCTGGCCCCGCAGGTGAGGGCCGTGGCCGTGGCCGTGGCCGTGGCCGTGCGGGTGGGTAAGTACCTGTAGCGCGTGCTGGGCCTCGGGCTGGCGGCTGAGCCCGGTGCGGGCCTGGTTGTCGCGCTCCTGTACGCTCGGCGCCGCCCTGCGCCCCGGGGGAGGGGGCAGCGGCGGCCCCGGGGAGCTTTCAGGGCTTTGGGCAGTGCTCCAGAGCATTCCAGGGCTCGAGGCGCTGTTGGTTTCTGCTTTGTGTGTGGCACTTCYGCACTGTATGCATATCTCTGTGCAAGCATGCTGGCGTAAAAAGAAATACGTATTTTATATATATACGTGTGTGTGTGTTTGTGTGAACAACTTAAAATCCTGTAAGCCTGGTGGAAGCAATCTTTAGAAGAAGCATTTTGCTTGGAAAACACTTACTGTCTGCAGGGAGGGAGAGCTGTTGGCTTGTTTGTACTTTAAATGCTTTTCACAGCTGGGACAGAGGTGAGAGGGGAAAACAAAAACAAGCTTAGAGAGTTAAGAGACTTAAAAAAAAAAAAACAAACCTAAACTACTGGTTAAGCAAACCGAAGATAGGAAAACAAGTTGAAGGCAGATGGCTGCACATATGAAGAAATAAACACCGAGAGTGACTTACGTTAACTAAATTCCTCTGATGTTTTGGAGGAATGGGAACGGTCCTGCAGAGGTTTGAGGCAATACTATAGAAGGCTTGAAAATAGCAGGTGTGAAATCAGAGTCTGAGTAGGATCTTTAATTACTTGGAATGCTGTAGTAAAGAGTGTAATCTGGGATTTTAAAACGARTAAGGACCATAATGACCTTAATATTTGTTGTAATAACTTCATGAGATAAATCATAAATACTTGCCTGAAAATTTCTGTTTCAGGCCATCAAACTGTATCAAGAATGACTTTCTGAAGCACATCCTTCAAAAATATCTTGTGGTGGAGAAGCTTAAATTTCTTCTGTGTTAGAAGTGTAGATTTTTTTTCCACTTATGCCTCACTTTAAAATCTTGTCATTACATTGTGTATTTTCTGATACTTTCTCTTCTCACATTTGGTGTGTCAGAGTTCAAGTGGACAATGAGAGTTACTTCAGCAAGTCCTGGTGATGATACTGTGTAACTTGTGTGTTTTACTAATATGAGGCAAAATTATATGTAGAACAGAGAAGAAAGCATCAAGATGAAACAAAGTGTTAGAATCCAAAAGTTAAGAGCTGAGAATCCACCAGTAAGATATAGTGTATTTCAGTAACATACTATGTGATTCAGGCAAGCTATTATTTCTGGTAGCAGCAGAGCTATCCTTTGGGTCCTAGAAAAGGATAAAAGTTTTATACAGCTGTCTTTTCACCATATAAGTCTTATAGTAAGTACACCTTGGCCGAATCCATTAAGGCCATCTTATTCCTTATCCTGTCCTAGCACAGTCTAGAAAACCTGGGTTTGTTACTGTGTTGCATTTGTTGGATTAACAGTGAAAACTTGTGCAAGTTTGTTGACTATTTTACAATATTGTATATTAGCTCCCAAGGCACTGTTGTCATGTCGCGTGGGGACTTGGCTCTTCTGGGTCTTTGTCTCATTTGTTGTTGTTTCAGTTTGTGGCAATGGCCTTGACTGCTCCATCCTCTCTGCTCAGGCTTTTCCTTAGACCACCTGGGATATTTTGTTCAGTTTTATGTGGGAACTTGTGTGTAAATGGACAAATTACAAAATTGTAACTTCTAAAATCTGCATCAATGATGGAGCTTTCTATTCATTGCCCAGTGTCTGATTTTCTGTTTAACGTTGGTGGATCCTGAGCTCTCACAGCCAGTTGTTGGACTGGAAAAGTTACACTGATGTCTTTCGTTCCGGTGTTGTATATCATTGGCCTTATGTTTGGTGAAGTTAATACTTCCTTTCCCTTCCTTAATGATATTTTTTTTCTTGATGCTTTTACTGACTATAAGCTTGGCTCAGGCAAAATGAGTTGCAGTATAGATAGACACAGATAAATCCTGTAGCATGATACATGTCTGTCTTGCCATGTTAACTGTTTGCTAATAGACTAAATAAACTTTTTTTAAAAATGAAACTGGGATACTTCAGCTTTCAGTGCATATTTGATATATGTGTAGCAATTATAAAAACCAGGGCAAATAATTTGATATAGAAATAACTTTATGAATAAGGGCTATAATTTTCCTCCATGAATATTCCATGCGCCCATGGTTTTTTGTCTTTTTTTATTTTTTTTCCTCCAAGGAGTTTAAAAATCTCAAACTATAAATGAGTGTGTTTATATGCATAGTATCACTGTTACTTCTGCTTAACAGATGCTTCAATTTTATTCTGTAAAATACACATATAGTATTAAGAAAAAGGGAAGATAAAATGTTTATTTTCTTCACAGATGTTTTAAAGCTATCTCCTTAAAAAGGAAAGAAGTATAACTATAAAAAAATAGTTAATTGAATTTCTTTTTCAAGATCCAGTTATGGAACATCCTCAGGAAGATATATAATCGAGCTCAATCCACTGCTATTGTTAGCAGCTAGAGCCTAATCTTCATAAACTGATCAAGCTGAATCTTAAAAGTAGCTCAGTTTTTGTCCTTGTACTCTTAATGGAAGGTTGTTCTATAAATCTCGTGATGGTATGCATGTGTTACTAACAGTTTATTCTGATCATAGTAAATGGCTTGGCTATCCTGAATGTCCTGATAATTCTGTACAGCTTGTTGGGAAAGAGCAAATGAGGAAGAGTGGACAACCACTAACGCTCTGCTGATGTTTACACTATCAATAACTGGAGGGTGGGTGGATGTTAGTTGTAGACTGAGCTCATATGGCATAGCATCACTGAGACATAGGTCCACTATGTCATTATCATGTGTTTGTTTATTGCAGAGTTTTACTGTAAACATTTAGAGTTGTGTGTCTGTTCAACAAAAGTGTTGTATTATTTTGCATTATTCTAGTTAGTAGTAAATTCCAAAGTTTTCACATACTGTAATTTATTTTGTTATCGTTACATGTCATACCTTCATTGAAGAGATTTTCAAAGCACTAATTAAATAAAACGTGAGCTGCTTTTAGCTCCTTACTGTAGATATTAGTATAATGAATGTATATAATGTCATTTTTAAAAATGCTATACTCTAAAATAAAGATTAAAATTTTTTTGATTGTTTTGTTCTTTTTCTTTATTTTACACTTTTTTTTGTCACAAAGACCTTGAGTTCCTATTATGTATCTAGTAGCTTCAAAATATATCAAAAGACGTAATACAAACCTGTAGCGTATTTAGTCATTAATCACATAATATGCCTCATCACAGCACTAAAAATTATAAAACTCTGTGTATGTAGATTGACATAGAATGGGTTTTGTTGTCGATTTGGCTAGATACAGTGAATCTGGAGGTAGGCTTACTAAAATTCCAGTTTCTGTGGRGTGTAAATAGTGTCAGTTATTTGGAATTCATTCTTAATTCTGGCTCATATTTAATGCTACTGAATTATGGCAAGAATACATAAACCCTGACTTCTTATAAGAAATAGACAAATATCTGTATATGATTTAAGCAGAAGCAAACAGTGTTTAGAGTTCTCTTTGGGGGGAGAGAACTGCGTAGTTGATTTGACATAGCATATCAACTGCTACTTATTTAATAAGAAAAAATAGGAGGCAGAAGTGACAGATAGAGAGATTTCTTACCTCTCTTCCTTTTTTCAGTGTCTTTCTTCATAACTGAAATGCCTTGCTGACTTCAGCTGTTGCAGGATAACATGGAACAGTGTTAGCTTATTCATTCTAGTGCTGTTGAGATTCTTACTGCTCAGAAGTATTATTTTATATATGTATATATATATATACACATATATATATATATGTGTGTGTATGTATATATATATATATGTATGTATGTATCTAGAAGACATTGGATGTATTATATTTAGGGGTATGTTTAAGAATACAGCTTAGATCTAGATTGAAGCCACAGCATCCTTCAGTAGCTTGTCCTTTCAGGCTCTTTTAAGGTGTATATGCCTATGTAGAAAGCAAAATAATAGATTAATACTTTTTTTAAAAAAAAAAAATACCCAGAAGTAAGATCTACTTTCAGATCAAATACAATCAAATACAAAAAGGAGAAAAACACTTTTTTCCCCTCAAGTATTGAACTTTGAAACTCTGAACTGTAACCACACGCTGTCATATTTTGGTGCTAAAACATCACAACTCATCAACATTTCCACTTCACCCTTCTGACTGTGTGTGTTTGTTTGTATTGCCTAGCTAATCGAAATCTAGGCTAAGTACTCAACTATTTTATCTGCATTATTGGGGATTGTGACCAGCTCAGTAACTGTCATCATAAGAAAGATTCCTAGCACATCCTTCCATTGTTATTATACAAGGCAGAATCATTAAAAGCACTTGAAGAAACAATTACTGTTTTACTGCTACTGGATCCTGTCTTCATCCTACTGGAGCAATCCAGTAGGAGGAAATTTCATGGAAATTTTGTGAGTTTCTGTCCTGCCTAAGATCTATATCAAGGATAATCTGAGGTTGTTATCATCAATAAAGTACGCTTTCACTTAGCTTCAAGAAGATGACTTCATCTTCTTGAAGCTTCTGATTCTGAAATCACTTGAACWGTTTGGTATTCAACATTTTTGAGAATAATTAATTTGATTTAGGAATCCAAATAAAGACTTAAGAATCTTGTATAGTTGGCCAGATGTCACTTCAAATGCGGTAGTTGTGTGACTATGAAGTTTTTATTAKCCTTGGCAGGTGATGCTTAGAATCTTAAGAATAAATTATATCTGTAATTTTAAAATCTCTGGGACTATAAATATTATCAACTGGTAAAAGTAAATAATAATTAATGTAGCAGAGTGTAGAAAACTTTTAGATGAAAAGTTCCCAAACTTATTTGTTCAGCTGCTGTACAGTGGTATGTAGCTGCTGAGACCAGGTCCAGCATATCCTAGAACTGCGCTGCACTCCATGCATGCACATCCCCCCCCCCCCCATGTGTTGCCTGTGTGGATAAGTGGAAATATATTCTATAAACAACGTTACTTCCTGTATGACCCACTGAGCTGAGAAACTGTGTACTCCATCCTTTTCCTTTGCCTGGTTTGGGCTCTTCCTCTTGAAACAGCCAGCCTCCCTGGGTCCTTGTAACTCTAGTCTTAAAGCTTTGAGATACAGTGTTTCTACAATCCATATGGATTGTACAGTGCTTCAGTTTAGGCGCATTTAGTGTCCAGACATCTTTGCTGATGTAAACCCTATCTCCACAGTTTAGCTTTCACTTCAGAAACTCTCTTCTGTTCTGTTTTTGTCTTCCTTCCTCACTCTAACTTCCTTGGAGTTGTGAAGTTTATCAGAGCAAATTATGGTTTGAAAACAGAAATAATAGTCTTCTAGAAGACTACTTTCTGTCTTCTGTCATGACAAAATACAGGTTTTCACTGTGTTGTTGGGGTGCAGCCTCAATAAGCAAAGGAAGAAATTGTCAGAGCCCACAGCTGGTTGTAATGTTGAATGTTGTTACATTCTTGAGGGTAATACCCACTTCTGAGCGTTATACTGTGAGAACATAAGATTGGCTATGTGATTCTGTCTGACCTGATGATGCGGCTTCAAGTGTAGTGCTGGTCTGTGTCTTCCACTCCACCAATGCACAGGCTCTAATTAGTCTGGCCAGCCTGTAACTGTCTTTTCTGAGGTCTTCCTGTGTAACCTTTTTTCTCCTTGTGCTATGGGTTTAGCTGTCTTTGTTCAAGGCCAGTTCTGCAGCCGTGTAACCTTGGATCAGACTCAATAAAAATACATAGGCTAGGAGAAAGAGCTGTGAGAAGCTTTGTCTGGGGCTTTCATCCATGCACCCTCTGCCCATTGGCTCCAGAACTGCATTGAAGCTCAGGCTGCAAGGCCCAACTTCTAATGGAACCTTTTCTCCAAGTTCTGACTGAGGGATCATAAATAAATACTGTGTCATTATGTGTGTGGGAGGGGGGAAGCAGCCCACAGTCATGGGTTTGCCAGCTATATYAATGGAATGGTGGAAGCTGGCTTGCCTCCAAGCACACTGGCTCATTCACAGCCCTGAGGTGCAACCTAATAAGCATGACAGTGAGGTTTGATGAAAAAGGTAGCAATCAGTCCAGACAGTGCACTAGAACACATTCAGGTATGACTTCAGGTGGCAGAGGTCCCAAGGTGTGAAATCACTCAGAACGGTATTAGATCTAAGCATTTTTTTTGTATACTTCTGGTTTACTTGTTTTACGTGTCTCACCTGGCTTATGAAATGCACATGGCAATTTAAAAAAAAATAATGTACTGTTTTCCACAAGATATCAAAAAATATGATCTTGGATTTTGCTATGAAATTTTTATATGTTCATATTCCCTTGGCAGCTTTATATTACAGTATTCATGGTTATTTAAATTTACTCCCAAATGATAAGTAGTAAATATTTGTGAAATGCTAAGTAATAACAGACTTTTTTGACTTGTATCATACACTGATACTATTACTCTTTATTTCTTATCTTTACATGATATTAGTTATTCCATAAGCTTAACAACTTTAGTTTTAAAATGTAGTACTCCATCAGAATTTTTCCTTCTAGGAGTTGAGTTTTGGCCCTGAGAAGCGTAAAATGTACTTTGCTCCCAAGGGAAAGCTATGAAATGTCTGCAAACATAGGCTTTATCACTGCATTAGCTCAGGAGTTAATTTCACCATTAAATTAATATGATGTTTTATTGTTTTACTCCTTTTGGAATATTACCAAAATATTTATCAAGCAATCTTTTAAGACATCTCTTCTGATTGAATTTATTAAAATAAATTATTAACATTCAATACTATATCAAAACTCAATTTTTCTGTTTACTATATCATAGAACCTTTTGTCGCTCTTAAAAGAGAGAACAATGAACAGGTAATGGATGTACTAAATGGATTTTAAGTTAAGTGTATGCTAAACTATTTATGTAATGCTTGATAAGATTAATCTTAATTATAACAATTTAATGATTGGAATATTCTGAGATTTTAAATGTTACAATAAAATTATGAAATGTCTGAAGTTTCATGCATCCTACACTGCCCTATTACTATTGATATAGAAATAATTTTGTCAGCAATTGGAGATGCATGAATGAATAGGCAAACAAATACTGTATTTAATGGACCCTTGATACATTTGCAGCTACTAGTTTTGTCTTTATTTTTTGTATATAATTTAGTCTAAAGCTTTTTACTTTATTTACAGATAGTTGGAAGACATAGTTTTCAGCAATTTAAGCTCCTATCCACTGTCCTGTGAGATTTTAGTTGTGTCTGTATCGTTGAGCTGATGATATCACCAGTTTGTTCAAAGGGTAATACAGAATGCATATTCATTTACGCTTCCCTGGTGGTCCTGAAACTGAGTGCGAACCTCTCTGTTAGTTCCTCTTGAGAGAATTGCAGCCTTTTAATAAGTTGGTATTGACATTAGAAAATTCAGTTTACCTATGCTGTGGAATAAAAATAGAATAGAAACAAATTTTGTTTACTATTGAACAAATTCAGAACTAATCCACAGATTTATATATAATACTTAACAGCATTCAGAATGATGATGGTTGTTCCCTTATAATGAGACAGAACAGCCTGAAAGCAAAGGCTTTCTTAAATATGCCAGTATTGATTTCTTTGAATCCATGATTTTTAGGATGTGACAGGCATTAATAATGTGAACATCTTGATATGATTTGTTCAGCATATTGTAAAATTGTTGTTCCTAGGAGTGTGGTAACGCTATCATTTAGTCATAGACCAAGGGCATAGCTGGGCATTTCTTCAGCTGCATGAATAGATGGTGTCTGAATTAATCATGTGTCTCCCATATAGCATATGAGATCATGCAGCTCTGTGCACTTGGCATTGTTTAAGTTGGAGAAGTTTCAAAGGTAATTGAAGTAATTGAACTCAAGTTACTCAATGCTCAATTATTGAGTATTAAACTTGAAGTAATTTGAAAGATTTCAGTAATATGGGAAGTTCCTCTGTATGTTCTTGGAATCCATTTGTCTGGAGGATTACACACTGTTAATACTGATGCTGCTGCTTCCTGTACATATAGTAGATGTTATGATTTTTGTTTTTGTTTGTTCTGTTTTTTTTTCTTTTCTTCATTGGGTGGCATAATTTCTGAGTAAAAGGTTGGAAGGCAAAAATATTGCTTCTCCTCCTTACTTCCCTACTGTGTACCTGAGAGCTCAACTTGCATATGCAGCAGCCTTAATGGAAAGTAAGTTTGCTAGAACAGGGCACTGAATGACACTGAATCACGTACCAGTGGTAGAAGGAGGAATTACTGCTTCCTGTCTTTTTGAAGCGCTAGGTAGTGTTGGCCACTAACTTTAAGTTAGTATTTGGTCCTTCTGGCTGTTCTTTTCTTCTTTTGCTTTGTTTGTTTGTTGATTGAGCAATTTACTCCATAGTATGGCTTTTGCATTTATTATATTATTAATTTTGGGAAACGTCTCCTTAATCCAATCCCAAAAGACATAAGCTGTTTGAGTTCCAGATCTCTTAAGAAGTCGAGGGGAGAGGGTGGTTAGCTCACCAGCACCATCTCTTGAGGATTTGGAAGTTCCTGTGACCCCAGAGTTTGAAAGATTTGTGTGATGGTTCTGAAGCAGGCACAGCCGATGAGGTGTGCTGTTGCAGTACTGAATTGGGGTATGAGCAATACAGTTGTTTTTCCCTCTTTTACCTCGTTCTCGTTAGTAAAATGCACTGTGAATTCGGCTGACATGAAACTTGAGAGCATACCAAAACCTGCTAATCAACTGCGGAAGGAATAAATACAGTGAGGCAGCGRAACTATCCTGAGGGAGAGCGAAGAAGCAGAAACATTCTGATGAACGAGTGAGATCAGCTTTGGTCGGGAGCTTTAGAAAGTCTGGTGGCTGTAGGTGAGCCTTTCGGGCTCCGCTGGCTGCGAGCAGTGGAGATGCAGATCTCTTGAAATACCAAAACGTGATCAGAATATTTGTGTTTTCTGTCGTTAAATGTACAATATGGGGCATATGCAATAATTGTGGCCCCTCCTTCCTGTAACGTTATTTGTGCCACTTGAAACCACACCCAGTGTAACCAAAGCATAGCAAACCCCGTGATTCTGAAGGTATTTTACATTTCAATGTTTGCTTTTATGCATTGAACCACATTTCTTGCAGACAGTGCATTAACAAAAGGAACATCATTTTTAGCAGATAGATGAGAATGACTCAAACAGCACCTCATTTTCAGAGCTCAAAAGCACCATAAAATTTAGCTTGAAGCACTAACCTCTTTTAATTTTAAAATACTAGACTATATCTAGTAACTGTTTTGTGCATATTTCAGTGTTTATTTCTGTTTTTTTATTCAGAATCCAATATATAGATATCATTTCAATTGTTAAAAGTATTTCAGATTAAATATTTATGAATTTATAGTTTGTTAATGTAGAATCTTATCACAGAGCTTTGATCTGATCTCTGGGTAGCTTGACTTAGTTTTGAATAAATTTTGGTACAGAATTCATTGTCCTTACATGTGTTCGGATTTAGTATTTTTTAATTTCAACTGTGCCCTCTACCATGGCTTGGATGACTTATATTTCCCACTGGTTTGATGAAGATGATTGGTATGAAGGACAACAAAGAGTAAGAATTGTTTAATATTTTTTATTTTACCTCCTTTATATATTTCTTCTTTATACTGCTGTTTATTTTGTTACTAATGCTAAAAATAAATATCCATGGTGTGGTGTTTAAAGGGATATTTAGTACATCTAATGAGATTTTAAATAATAAAAAAGCACATCTAAAATGTGTTTTTGAAGACTAATGTGGATAACTGAATAAAAGATATTGAAACTTCAGTGCCTACCTAGCTGCATTTTTAGATTGTCTAGTTTAATGAGTAGGAATTGTTTAATATTAAACAAAATAGAAATCAAGCATTTAATTTTATAGTATTTAGAGGAATTAATATACTGCTTATGGATTAAACTAATTGTAAGCAGTAATTTATTAAAACCAAAAAATATTTAATTAACCTAGGGGCATTTCCAAGTTGTATATTTGACATTTGTACATCTTTTATGGGACTATTAGCATATTTTTCCAAAGAAGAAGAGTGGTCACTATGGCAACCTTTACACAATGTCTTGGATTTCTTTTATTTTTAATAACTGTATGCCTTAGGCAAGCTTGAGCTACAACTGTTTTCATAGCTTTGTGGTGGGAAGTGAATGTAAGTCACATTTCTTTCACTGTATCAAATTCCCTTGTGTAACTGTGTGTGGGGGGATTTTTTTCTATCTGTAGTTTTGATACTATGTTCTCAGATATTAAGTCAGAATGCAGGAGATGCTACTGAAAAATAGGGACCAACTTTTTTTTTTCTTTTTTAATTGCATTAGTGTATGTTACTTGATCATGCCAGTTATTTGCTCATATATATTAAAAACTAGCAGATTTTAATACATTTCCCTTTCCATCTGGATGCTTCAGATGTTGAATAATTTTTAAATAGCTGCTCATCGGGGACTCTATTGTGAGATGTGTCAAGAGAKAACTTTATCTGAAATCAAAAATGTTTTCTTAGCAATCTGCCTGCAAAGCAATCTTCTGGTGATTGTAATATCCATGGATTAGAAGATTAGAAGTGAATTCCTAGGGAACATCTTAGATGCTTTATATTTGGATCAGACAGGATTTTACATGTTTCTCCGTATTACATACAGTATCTGAAAACAGGAGTTCTGGCTCTGTATGACTAACCAGTAGTCCACAGATTAGAGTTTTATTACCATTGATGTGTGCAAATCTGGTTGATTATGTATGTAGTTTAACATTCCGGGCAATATGTTAATGGGAATATTCAGACCTGAGTATTGCTCTTTTGATTATCTTGTTAAAGTTGCACGTTAAAATATATATTAGTTAGACTGTGCAAGTAGTGTAGTCAGGACCTTCCAGCACTCTCCTTTGCAAGACTTCCACATTCATAATTTTGTAGTGTTAAATTATTTGCCTTAATTTTTTCAAGCTGGGTATCTATTTTGAATTAATGTGTTTTTAATTTCAGAGAAAAGTGATTATTTCTTCTCTAAAATTCTTTGGTCATGTCCTTGAGAAGCTTCACTGTAATTGTGGATGAGGACTGTGATATCGTGAAGAAATGATTAAAAAAAAAAAAAAAAAAGATCATATCCTTAAAGATGATTTCATAGTTACTCAAAGTGGCTGAATTAAAATTGCATAGATCAACTTGTTTTTAGCACTTCCTAGTTTTTTGAATCCTTGGTCTTGAAATTAACATTCTGTTACTGTAGATTATCTAGTGGATGTGATTATATACTTCTAGAATGCTTCTCTAGAGAGAAACATTCAATAAAACTGTTTCAAGATTTTCTTTATTTACTAGATATYCTAGGACCCGTATAAGCAGAGAAGGGCAAAAATACCAGCCTGCAGGAGGATAGTTTTGACTACAAGTACAAATTTGACAACAATTACAAAATGAGGGATTAGGCAAGCAGGTGAATGGAAGAATCCTTTATTTGTATGCTGAGCTGGTGCAATAGGTCATTTGATGTTTTCTGTCTCTCTTGTCTTCTTTCCAGCCCACCTGCTTTGCCAGTGTTTTCCAAGAAATGGAAGTGACCTTTGAGGAGAGGCTTTATTGGCTGGTTTTCAAACAAGTCTTGGAGTTTTTTGGCTCACTTTGTGAAAATGGTGGGAGTACCAGAAAATCCAGTGTTATGGGGCAAGCTGTAGTCTTAGGTTTTGGTTTCAAATGTGAAGTTTTTCCAAACTTCAATCGAAGCTCTGTGATGTGTTTAGRATTCCTTCCCTCATGATATCAGAGAAGTTGTAGTTAGTCCTAGTAGTACTTTGGCTCAGGATTTATTGTGGAGATAAACTGGCCATGAAAACTGGTCAAATGTTGTTTTTCTTTTAAAATGGTCCTTTAAATAATAGTGTTCTTTTTCTAGTCAACTTATAAAGAACTAAATGCACTTATTTTGAACTTACTAGGTAATCAGAAGTTAGGAAATTGAATTTGCAAGTGCTGACTGTAAGAGTACTAGCCGAGGCTTCTGATGTTTATGAAGAATCTTGCTGAAATTCGTAGCAGTTCAAAATAATTAGATTCTTAAGAAATTATAATTGATGTATTGGATATTGCCTCTATTTTTTTCTAACTTTTCTTTTCCTGTGGATTTAATAAAATCCATGACATCTGATTTTTGACAATATTCATATTGTCAGATCTTTCATAGTGTAACATTTCTTCTCAGCTTCYGATATGCTTAGTTTTAGCATATCAGAGATTTAGCATATCTCAAGATTCCCGAAATTCATAAATGTATCATAGATGCAAATTCATTTTAATGCAAGAAATACAAGATGTGAAATTGTAAGTATTCACCTGTATACTTTACAAGTATAGAGCAGAATTTAGAAAATGTGCAAACTTCTTATTTATTAAATAACTTCCAGAATGATCCATCCAGAAACACTAATTTTTTTCAAGTTTCATAGCTCTCTTTAGTCTTAGAAAATTTGACTATTGCTTTTTAAGTTGCATGTATACCAGCATATTTTTTATTATCCTTTATGTGATGGGTCCAGACAGAATAATCGTCAAAATTTAATTTCTTAACATAACTGTAATGTCTTTGGTGTTTTCCAACCTCTTTGGAAGAGGGCTGATGCTAAGTACACTGCTACTTTTACAAGTAACCTAGRCCACTGAGGGTGGTGGCTGCTGAATCTTGCAGAGACCCAAGGATTTCTTGGTAGGTTTGAAGACATCAGTGTTTCTAACAAGGTAGATTCTTTGTCCATTCTCTGACATTGCACGTTGGTCTGCTAGAATGGGGCAATGAGTGTATATGTATGGTTCACAGGTCACATTTTCATCTCCAGTGGATTTTTCTGTGAGGATGAGTGAATTTGCCCAGTGTCTTTATGAAGACATTCTTTATATTGCTAAACTGAGTATTTAAATACTACATTTATCAYTGACAAAAATAATAGTCTGTGGGGCAATAGTCTTTATATGTCAAATATACAGGAGTGAGAGGACACACATACAAACTTAATTGGAAGATAGTCACAAGAGAATCAATAGAAGCAGGGGACACAAACAATTTTACTGCATAGAGCTGTTTAGAAATTATGGTTTTTGAGTATACACAGGATATTAACATAAGGATACTGTATAGTCACTTTTGTATGCACACTGTATTGCAGATGCATTCATATRGACAGAACATACACAAGACAGACCACAGTCACTAACTGTATGGGCGTGCATTATTGGTTATGCTTGCTAGTTACAAATTTGTGTATATTTATATACTATGCAAACACATTTCCTGATAATCAAAGGATACTGAGTGATGAACTTAAAGAGCTTTTATTCTGTGAATGTTGTTGTAATACAATCAAGAACAGAACAAACAGTGAAATATGTTGAGTAGCTGAAGCAGAGAAAAAGGACTTAGATTAAAATTAAAATGGTGTCTGTTAAAGAGCTGCAGTTGCCAGGCTACTGGCAGTGCTGTTTGRTGCGTGGTGCGACACAATGCTCAGGCTTTTCTCCTGCATCCTTTAGTAACTCTGCATTATTCTGTGAACATCAAGGTTTAGTTCCTTCATCTGTCAAGTAAAGTGATTTCATTCTACAATCAGAACAAGATTTTGCATTTTGGGGAGCAGCAAGGTTTTGGAATGAACATGGACGTTCTTAAGTGGTTCACAAAAAATGATACCTATGCTAAGGTAGGGATTATTAGGCATTTGTCTTTAAGTTATTGATATATAGCCATATCTATGTATCCAGTCCWTTCAGTTGTTATTTTTAAATAACATTAGCTCTGTGGTATGCAGAATTTCTTTCCCCCCCCAATATTTATCAGCAAGAAAGGACTTAGAATATTGCTGCTCATACCAATTGAAAAGAGAAAGGTTTTATTTGTCTTTTTTCTTCCCCTCATCTCCTTGGAAGCTGTGGGGATCCTTTGATAGATTTCCCACTGTGGTATGCTTTTTACATTCTGATATGCACAAAAAAAGTCCAGTGTAATTACTCATAAATCTCTTAGGTTTGAAATAAAATGCTTTCTTATTTTAAACAAAAGAGGACTGAAAAATTGCCATTGTTAAAAATGCAACATGTGACAGGTCATGTATTGTGTGTGTATATATAAAATACTGTTTTCTGGTTTCCTGCCATTTTACTCAGGATGTTCGAATGAATGCTGCTTTCTCACTTGTACTGTGAACAGGTTCAACTGAAACCTGTAATGTCTGAAGAAATCTGCAGGAAACTGCTTTAATGCATGATGCTCGCAAGAGATAAAACAGTCTGTATGCCACACAATTGTAATTTCTTCCCCTAGATAGTACACTGCTTCAAAGAAAGTACTCTTATTAATTGCAGTGTAAGGAGCGGGAAATATTACCAAGTTTAAATCAGCACAAAAATTAGTAAATGAAGTTTAAAGTACTTTCCATAATACAGCTCAAAGAAAATATGTTACATATATAATTAAAACTTTTACATATACTTAAATATAAGAAAAAAAATCTATACTGGGAACTAAAGTTTAAAATAATACTTCTTAAGCTTGAATTATTAACTCGATGAAACATGAAATAATCACAAAACAGCATTTTTCATCTATATGTTAGTCTTATTTAGAGAGCGTTTTTATTTGGGTATCAGACTTTAAGAAAATTGCTCAATTATCAAAAAATGGTTATTTAAAATTAATCGTGTGGATGAGGCTTCTGTTGGTGAATTTCTTCAAAAAAATATATATTAAAGTTACCCTTTGCCTTTTATATAAATGTAGAATGAAGAGAAGGCACAGCCAAATGTGATTTTCTATTTGAAATGCAGTAGTTAATACAATATATCCAGTAAYGCATACACAGGTACATTTAGAACAAGGCTAAAATAACTTTGTAGCATTTTGAATGACAATGATATTTGGTCGTCTTTAATCTGGCCTGAATTCCAGTCAGTGACATATGCATTTGGAAACTATTCAAATATACAGGTGTCCTGTTAACATGAGAAGAATACATACAAGTCTCTTCATTGTTAATCAGCTGCTTGGAAAACGTGGAAATAGCAGCACTGATAGTGGAACCATGTCCAAGCCCAAAGTGCTGTTTTGTTTTAAGGGATCTTGGTAACTGTAAACCCAATGTAGAGGATCTCTTCCTTTTTGTTCTAGATTGCAGCATTTAGGCTTGGAATCCTTATTCTCAGGCACTTAGCGTAATATTTTCTGACGGTCTAGATTTCATTTCTACCAATCTTAGGTGCAGTAAACCCACAAATTAAACCTATAATAATCTAATATTTTGTAACCCAATCTCATATATTTAACCATGTTTTTTTCAGTGTTCCTTCATCTGTGTGCTGCCTGTGTAGCTGTACCTACTGTTTCAGTATATTAGAGATGGAGCATATCCTGCGTCCAGGCACAATTTGAATATCTCCAGAGCAGGAGGCTCTGCAACCTCTCTGGGAAACCTGTTTCATTGTGTTTAGTTTCCAGCACTTTCTAGGTGACTCTTCTTGAGCAGGTGGTTGGACTAGATGATCTCCAGAGGTCTCTTCCAACTTCAACCATTCTGTGATTCTGCGTTACAGTATAAAATGGATCTAATTTTTTATTTTTTCATCTTAAACCATTTTATTCCTTCAAGGACCTTTTCTGTTGAAGCTTTTAAATTCCTTATAAATGATCATTTCCCTCATATCCAGGAAAGATTTAACAATTTGGAYTTAGAATAATGGTCAAATAGTGTTTCAGCAGTTTGGTGCTGATTTTTAATGCTGTTTAGCAAAGCTGGTGTGGAGAAGACTCTTGTTTCAAACAACAAGGACATAGTTTGCTATACATTAATGTAAGAGCTTTGCTTTTTATATTCCGTAGTTCACTTCAACTTTTTTACTAGACAGTATTAAGTATTGCAGAAATTCAGAAAACTTCTCCAAAAGAGATAATTCTAAGTAATCCATACTTGTTCTAAGCTAGTGTTTTGAAGACCTTTTATTGACAAGTTGCTTAATATGCTTCTGTGTAAAGTACATTAGCACGTGGTGTATTTTGTCTGTCTGTCTTTGTGGGGAATGAAAGACGGAGGGAGCAGAGAGGCCATTACGGTTAAATTAAGGAAGTATTGACCCTGATTGCAGAAGAAAATGAAAATGATAAACAGTTTCAACTAGTACAAATCAAGAACTAGTCAGGATTTTCATGTGCCCTCTCCCACTTTTTTAAAATCATTTTWTTATTATTATTATTATTAATTCATTCTTGTGAATGATGTTAAAATCCCTTTCTTGTATAGCACTGAAGCCTGTGAACATCTGCTTGGCTTTATTGCTGATAGGTTCATTTGTACCTCATAAAACAAGACTTTGTTCAAACATAAAGCCTGTATTTTATATTTTTAAGGTACATATGTAAAAGGTATGTGAACAAAATAGATTTTTTTTAACAGTCTTTCTTCATGTTGTAGTTTAATGAATCTCTGTTTTATAGGCAAAAATGTCGCAGGTTAAACAAGTGGGCCTTTTAGCTGCTGGATGTCAGCCATGGAACAAAGATGTGTGTGCTGCTAGTGGGGACAGATTTGCCTACTGCGCTACTCTTGCAATTTATATTTATCAGGTAATGTTATTTTATTTTACAGTTGTAAACTGTTGTAAACTGTCTGTTTACAGTTTATTTTACGTTGTTGTCTGTCTCACTTTCAATCCTTTTTATAAATGTTTCTGTAATACTTCTGGGAGTATATTTGCTACTGAGAAGTTGTCTACGTAAAACTCAATCTTCCGTTCAAGGCAGCTCTTCCAAATTATTTTTCCTGCTTATTACAATTAGTACACAAAACCAGTGTGAACATTTTATTTGAAATTGACTGTTTTCAGGCTTGTGCGTAGAAGACAGATTATCTGTACAGCAAGCACTCGGGAAGAATGTTGTCAAAGAAGAGCAGATTGTGAGAGTAATGAAGCAAGTCTGTGATTTCAGTTAAAGTTATAGTGCAGWAGTAGTCTTTTGAAATATTTTTAATCCACTGTGGGGAGCTTGGGATGTGGATCTTCAGAGCTGTGGATTCAGCAGCCCATCACTGTCTGGAACAAGTTACTCCTCTTACTGCACAGCAGTGTTGTCTTTTGAAGTGCCCAATTATTATATATTAACATATAAGAAAGAAATGCCAGGAAGAAAAAAAGAAAAGAAATGAGGGAAGATGTCAGGAAGTAGTGAGTAGGCTTGTCTTAACTGCATCAGTTAATGCTGCTAGTGAGAGTAACAGAATCAAAATTTACTGTGTCAGATTTGTGAGTTTTTTAACTCCTTTTATAAAACCAGTTTAAGTGATTTAAGAAACGAGAAGGAATTTCAAATTCATTTTCATATTCTATACTATTTAATGCTTTGTGGTTTCGCAATGATTGTTACAATAAATCATTATGCCATATACCATTACCATAAATGAAGCATTTTAGAATCCTGATAGGAAAATTGTGTTTAAATGCAATTATTAATGGAGTATGATAGTTTATAAGTGAAAAGAGGAGAGAATATGATAATACTGGTTATGCTAATTGAATTTTGACAACTTTCCTGTGCAAGTCAAATACATAAGAATTTCMTTTATTGAAATGACAAGTACTGAGAATTGTTAAATGCAGTATAATTTCATCTGTAAGCCTAAGTACAATACTGGTTTTTGAACTGGTCTCTAAACTGACAATATTTAAACTGATTTTATGAAATACTTCTAAAATAAATTTGTACTTTTTGTTTAGCTGGATCACCGATACAATGAATTCAAGCTCCGGGCGATTATGTCTGAGCATAAGAAGACAATCACAGCCATATCTTGGTGTCCCCACAACCCAGACATGTTTGCAAGTGCYAGTGCAGATAGTTTAGTAATTATTTGGAATGTGGCTGAACAGAAAGTTGTCGCCAGACTGGACAATACAAAAGGTATTTCAGAGGTGGACATCTGTTTGATACAGCTCATTCATCTGCTTCACCAGAAATTGGTGAAGAAAAAGTTTATTCTTTTCCTTAAAGTACTTAACCAATTCAAGAATTTGCCTTTTTTTTTTTTTTTTTTTTTTTTTTTTTTTTTTTTTTTGACATCGATATCTTTTTGAGCGGAAAAACCATCATCATACAAAGGTTAAATAATTAAGATTAAACATTGTATGTTTTCATACTAACTTTACCAAAGTGAACACAAATAAAATATAGCCTTCAAGAAAGTCAGGTATAAACTACCAATGATTTTGAAGAAAGGTTTTTGTTTAAATATTCTAGCATTTGATGCCTACCTGCATCTCATGTCAGATCTTGAAACTGCTGATTGGGAGATCACAGGATACAATTAGGCGATTAAAATCTGTGCCTGTCACCTTTCCCTGCCCAGTTTCGATTCATTACTTTCAGTTAAAACTAGTACCTGTATTTCTGTTTTACAATCTCTTTAGTAGGTATCCATGATTCCTACATTTGCAAACTTGGAAGYTTAGATGCAACCCCAGGCTAGTTGGTCTTTTGGGTGCTTTAGAGACATTTTGGCACTCCTTATTCTGTTCTTTCCAGATTATGAAACAACTCTGAAAATCTTGTACATTTACGAATCCTGCAAAAGGAATAAGTAGGGGAAAACACTTTGACTGTTTTACAAACTCAATTTTGACACAAATTATACACCAAGATAAAGATTGGTATTTATTTTTCAGTGGCTACTTAATGTCTTTAAAAAAAAAAAAACTAGTTGAGCCTATAAGTATGTATGAAATATATTTTTCATTATTWAAAAAAAATACTTTTAGGATAATCTGTTTAAGCCTCCTATTAGTAGTACTTTTACTCTCTCTGATACTACCATATTAAAATTTCTAAATAAAAACAYCTGTGAATTTTCAGCTTGAGAAATTTATCTTATGGTCACTTACTCCTTCAGTCTCACATTACGAAATTATGGGGATAATGAGCGTTGGAGATGTTAAGGTCAAAAATCTCAAAATCTTTAAATTTCAATGCCTAAAGTTAGGCCTTAAGCAACCGARTTAATGCTGTCAGATGTCCAGAGGGAAGCTGTCCAGAGTTCTCTTTAATTACAGAGGTTTAGTTTTTTGTCATAGATTATCTTTCTCTGTTATATATATTTCTAAATTAGATTTCATTGTTTTGCAAAAATAGATATTCTAAAGTCAGCAATATTTTACCAGCCTGGTAGCAAATACCTTACAGTAAAAATCATAATAATGAGTAAAATTGTGAATGAATGAGGTATTGTTTACAGAACTAGGCTTATCTTCTGTCATATGCATGCTTATCCTTGGCACTAATGCAGTCAAGTATACGTATCATAAAATACAGCTCATCAAAGTATTATTAAAATGATTTGAGAAATAGTTCTGTCTCCTGCGTATGCATATGTGTAGTTGATTTTTATGCTGTAAGRTATTCACACAGTTGTCCTAAGTTTGTTTCATCATTTTTAATGTAGAAAAATGATTTCTGTAGCTGTGTAAGACAAATGCTGGGCTAAGCAATATTACATTGTATTTCATATTCTGGTTCTTATAAGATTATTTGTATGTTTCAGGAATTCCGGCTTCACTTAGCTGGTGCTGGAATGCAGGTGACTCAGTTGCATTTGTGTCCCACAGAGGCCCCTTGTACATTTGGACTATCTCAGGACCTGACAGTGGGGTAACTGTACATAAGGAAGCACATAGTTTCTTGTCAGATATCTGTCTGTTTAGGTGGCATCCAAAGAAAAAAGGAAAAGTAGTCTTTGGACATACTGATGGAAGTCTGTCTGTTTTTCAGCCAGGTAAAAACTGATATGCTAATTTATGCAGCTGTTAATTGTAGCAGAGTGCTAATTAGTTATTCCCTGTCTTTCTGGTAATTGTTTTATAAAGTTACCTTAGATACAATGTCCATCAATAAGCATATTCTTCAGAAAATTATAGTGAGAGAGAGTTATTTTAATATTAAGAAGGAATGTTCCCCAGTGAACAACAATTTTTCGTAGTATTTTTAGTACTTAYAGGAATAGGTTTTGTTCTGCATCAGTCATTAAGTGAAACAGGTAGGTCTTGGCATTTGGCAGAATGTGACAAATCAGTTGTATTCTTCATTGTCAAAATGGAAAAGTAGAAAAAAAATGAATCATGGTAGATATAAATTCATTATTTCACAAATTCAATGCAAAATTAATTTTTTGAAAGAAAATCACAACTTCAAATACACAGGTGTCTGCAGTTATTTATTCATTTGAACGGCACACTGTCTTATAAAACTAAGTGCCAGCTCCATAAAAACACAAAAGCAGAAAATATACATGATAAAATTTGTGGGTCATGGTAATATGAGTCATGGAGCGAAATGTCTTCCATTATGTAGATATCAGGCTAGATATTTGGTGGCTTATTCTGCCTTAAAAGCTGTCATAATTACATGCCTAATTTTGAAAAAAAGTCTAAAATCATTGTTCATAAATGTTTGTAAAACAAATTATACTTGCTTTGATTGTTATGATTTTTTTTCTCTTTTCTAGTTCATATTGCTTTTATTTTGCCTATATTTGCTTTGTTGTGTAGACTATTTATACTCAAATAATTTGTGCCTTGGGCTACATGCTGCAGACCTATACTCATGGGACAGCATATTTAATGTATTTTTCATAAATACAAATTTGCATTAGTAAACCCAAAGCCATTTCTATTTTCTGCTGTATTAAAAAGAAAGTAATCTCTGCTGGAGTCAGAACTGCTTTTTGAGTCAAATATGTCAAAGCTTCATAATTTCTCTGGGAATGTCAGCTGAACAGGCTGCTAAGCATTTCGAGGAGAGATGTGAATAGTCTGCATGTCAGAGACAAAAATGATGCTTGCAAACCATGTAACTACTGAAAAAATATATTTGATTTTATTTTGATACAGTCTGTTTTTTTCTGTTGTTTTTTAAAGGTTCTAAAAGTCAGAAACATGTCTTAAGACCTGAGTCTCTTGAAGGGACAGATGAGGAGGATCCAGTTACAGCGCTGGAATGGGATCCTCTGTCAACTGACTACCTTCTTGTTGCTAATTTACATAATGGTATTCGACTAGTTGATTCTGAATCTCTGACCTGTATCACAACTTTTAATTTTCCCAGTGCAGCGGCATCAGTTCAGTGTTTAGCCTGGGTGTCTAGTGCACCCGGAATGTTTATAACTGGAGGTAAGCCTTTTGCTTCCTCGTTTATGGAAAGATATAGCACCAAGTCTTCCAATTTATCTTTCTGTATCTTATGCTTTTGTTTGTGGAAATGTTATATGCTCTAATTTATTCTAGAAAAAATACATAAAACTAGGGAAAATAAAAATTACTCTGAGCAATTGACATGTTTTATGTTTGCTGGCTGTACAAGCAAACGAATACTTTTTGTTGTTTTATACTATAMATGTTTCATGCATGCATTGCACTAGTGACTGTTACTTCTTGCTCCCCTACTTTGTTTTCTGCCTTTTTACGCACCATAGAGGAGATTAGCACCCAGACTGGAGAACTAATGAATTAGGAAAGTGGGAATGTGAGAGTATTTTATAATGAGTGAGATTCCGTGCAGTTTATCTACTGAATTCTAAATGGTTAATGTTAGTAATTATTTGTTATTAATATTATCATGATGATGATAATGCCTGCCTATAAAATTATATTTAAGATTATAAATTTAATTTATTACTATATTTTTGCTTAAATCAGTCCTTAAACTACATGCCCACATACATGGAAAAAAAAGTGTAATAAATACAAAAAGTTAATAAGGTTTTATATTTTTTAAATCTCAGATTCTCAGGTTGGTGTGTTGCGTATTTGGAATGTTTCACGTACAACACCTATTGATAATTTTAAATTGAAGAAAACTGGTTTCCATGGTTTGCATGTGCTAAGTTCTCCTCCTAAAAAGAAGTGTAAGTGTAATTTTGATTATCATTCATAGCAATGGATGCAAGTTAAGAAAATAATGTTTGCAAATCTTGCTATATCCAAGTCAAAATCTCTMTGGTATTCTGTCAGTTCTCTAGTCCTTAATTAAACAAACTGCCCTCTGGTGCCAGTGGATATTTATACAGGTGAATGTGGAGAGGATCAAGCTCATTCTAAGGGCCTTCTGTTGTAGGCCAGGCTTAACACAGGAAGTCTTCACTTCTTTAGTTTTAACCTCACTGGAGTACAAAGGGATTTCCTCATTGTAACTTATTTTTTGTTAAATGAAAACATAAAAATAATCTTAATGTGTTAATATGTTTTGCTTTATTTTATTAAGCATTTTCATCACAATCTCCTACTAAAAATCATCATACATCCTCGACAAGTGAGGCAGTTCCTCCTCCAACTTTAACCCAAAACCAAGCGTTTTCTCTTCCTCCTGGTCATGCTGTCTGTTGTTTCATGGATGGTGGAGTGGGGCTTTATGACATGGGAGCCAAAAAATGGAATTTCCTTAGAGATTTGGTATGTGTCATTTCTGTCTTTAAACTTTGGAATGGTACAGTTATGTTTAATTTATTCCAGTAGAGTGTAGACTGACACTATTTAGAACATGAAAAACTGAGCGGAACATCAAAAACTTTGTTATAAAACATGAGTCATAACAGTCAACGTGCAAAGCTTGATTTTTTTCAGTCAGATACACATTATCTAAAGGGCAAAATTAATTCTATTTAAAATTTTTTTTCTTGTATTCTTTGGCTTAATATTTTTAAGTTATGCTTTGTAGCAACTCAATGAGTCCCTGCTGTTGCATCATCCTGTTGTTTCAGGACACATTTTTTTTTCTGGTGTATTACAGAACTGTTGTTAATGATCTTGAGAGAGGGAGGAGTGTTATAATCCCAGTTATCTTATGCCTTTTAATTTTGACTGATTAGCCATAACATAAGGGTTGATTGGAACTCAYAACTAGTCTGGTTATAATATGGTGTATTTTAGAGCTTGATCTAGAGTTAGACTTCTGTTTTATTTATTTATTTATTTCAAGATCCTACAAGTTTAAAAGACTAACCTCAGCTAGTGGAATTTAGCAATGTTAATTTATGATATTAGTCCTCAGTGGCTCAGGAGAAATGTAGGTGTTATTTCTAGTTTGAGTTTTTTCATTTACTAAGTATTACTAAAAGGTTTTGAGCACTTTGGTAACGATGTTAGAATGCTTTTCATATCAGCTAAAACAAAGGTGATGATACTATTTTCCTTTATTTTTTTTTTATTTAAGGGACATGTTGAGACCATCTTTGATTGTAAGTTCAAACCTGATAACCCTGATCTTCTTGCTACAGCATCATTTGATGGCACAATAAAAGTTTGGGATATAAATACTTTAACAGCAGTTTACACATCTCCTGGTAATGAGGGAGTTATTTATTCCCTTTCTTGGGCTCCAGGTAAGAATATTTTATTTTAGGTCTAAATATTTGTATTAGCACTAGTTAACAGCAATTTGTGGTATAAAATGATTAGTTTTAGATCCTAGGATATCCTATAAGACTTAAACATAACTGAAGAAATATATGTAAAAGCTGTAGAATTTACTCCTTCAGAAGTGGTTGAGGCTTACTCTTGTGAGGGATAATCTGCGTATTCCGTAGTGAATCAGAACAGGGTGAAGAAGTTCTCTAGAGTCTTTTTAGCATTACATTTCTCAGATGAGGYCATCTCTGTATGGGAGACAGCTGATTCAAGGAATTCAGATTCCATATTATATTGAAAAACTGGAGCAGATATATGGTTCTATCTATTCCTTCTTTGTGTAGGATTCCAGTCATAGAAGAGCTCTTCTTCATTAAAATAGACAGTGCTCTTTTTGCAAAGGGTCTTCCCATCTGCAGCAAAACAGTCTCTGAAATCAATAGGAAATTTGCTGTTAAAACTGTACCTCAACCTGGGATAGTTAGCTAGCTGAGTTTGAGAGTATGTCTCATAATGTTACTGATGTCAATATTTGATGAGTAGACTTTCTTGACAAATTCCTCCTACCTGTATAGCTGCTCTTTTCTGCCTCTAAAGTGCAGTAGAAGACTACAGTGGAAACTTACATTTCTGTATTACATGGTTGTTTAGCAAAATATATAGCTGTTTTGAGATGGAAGATCCCTCCTGTGAAGAGGATCTGGTGGGTYTGGATTTGGGTTTTGAATTCAGTTTCAGGTTCCCACTACGGAGTTATACATTCTTACTTCCCATCTTTTAGAAGCATTGTAATTACATTCTTGTCRTTACATTCAAGTACATTCTTGGTGTGCTCCGTGACATAAGATCAGGACTCAGGGCTGCAGTAAYGTAAGATTTAAGAAAAAAAATACGCTCATRTATTCTGTAGCATTCTTCTTCATCTGTCTTAGTATGTAAGGAGCGCTAAAAGAAAAAGCTGTAATTGCTGCTGCTTCAAGCTTGAAACATTGATATAGTATGCCTTTTGGGTTTCTAAGAGAGTCATATGCAAAATGAACATTATTGTTCTTGTTACCTTAACTGCAAAGATTGCAGTAGACATTAAGAACACTTCTTGCAATGAGTCAACATTTACATTGCTGTTGATACTCAAAATAGGAATGTCAAAGCAGATCAGGTTTTGATGAAATTGATATGTGTGACTTAGTATCAAATGCTGCAGTTTACTGCTTATGTGCCATTGCTGACTTTTGTTTGTATTAAATATATTTAAGTAAAAATATATTTGTCAAACTATACTGTTTCTTATATTCATTGTGAGATCTTATAAGTGCCTTTCTCTAAAGGAGAYCTGAACTGCATAGCAGGTGCAACATCTAGAAATGGTGGCTTCATCTGGGATGTCCCCAGGGGCAAAATGATAACTCGGTTCAGTGAGGTAAGATGAGTTTACTTTTTTTTGGTCTACTAAATACAAGTTACAGGTTTCCACTAGTGCCAGTAAATAAAGATATATCAATATTCGTACATTTTAAGTAGGTGCCATAAAGTAAAAGTACAGTAAGAACGCTGTGGTYGTAAATGAAGTATTTTTCACTCCCTCAGACTGGGTTTGTGACGTAAGAATGATGAAGCACAGGATGGTTTCTATCTTAAAATCAGTCCTTTACTAATACACAGCAAAAGTCAAGCTGATCCTTTCTTAAATGTGTAAAGGGATATATACATACAGACTTCAAAGCTGTGTATCAAAATGTAAAATAATGAAATTATGTTCTGTACTTATGTACTTATGTTACGTACAAACATAAGACCCAGACAAAATTTTCAGTCCTTGAAGTCTAGACCATAAAGTTGCATTTAGCAGTGCACTGAACAGTTTGGCTCATTTAGAACCTTGCCTTGTATTACCTGGAATCTATACAAGCATTTAAGTTTTGAAGCAGTAGCATAATTTAGTGTTGGCAGAAGGRGTTATGTAACACTGTATTGCAGTATTCTGTACTGTTCTGTGTATTCTTAGTAYGTAGCCCTAATGGGGGCTCTACAGTTTAGACAGACATAGTTAGCTGAGGCGATTTCTGTGTCAGAGGAAAAAGGATGCGCTTTAAGAAGACAGGGATGGTGAAAAAAACAAAAAAACAAGAACAAAAAACCTCGGGACTTCCTGAGTTCTAACACGTCAATTAACAATTTGCACTTGATACTTGTACTACTAAAAATCTGTTTTTCAACTTTGGTACTGATTCATATCCCACTTAATTTTCACTTACAATATAGATTGCTCATTCTTCCTTTTAGCTCGTTCTTCCTTTTAACTCGATCTTCTCTCTTGAATCCTGGAGAGTATAGCAGTTTTATTGTCCCTCTCTTTAGTCTCAGTTTTCTGGACTTCTTATCTGCTATATCCCCAGCTATTTGGGGGCTCATTTTAATGTATTTTTATATAGTATACTTTACTAGGAGAAATAGGGCTAAAGCCCATTAGAAAACATAATAAAACAGATAAGTCAGTACATAAGAGAAAAAGGGGTGAATTATTTCTTATTGATAGGTATTTTGCATTTTTTGAAGCACGGAAAAAATGGAATCTTCTGCATTGCCTGGAGTCATAAAGATTCCAAAAGAATAGCAACCTGCAGCAGTGATGGATTTTGGTGAGTCTCAAAAATAAATAAATAAATAGAGAGAGAGAGTGAGAACTCGGTCACTTTTGACAACACCATCAATAATTAAATTCATGATTTTAAGAAAAAGTAAAGGGTAAAACAGGAATTGTGTTTAAGACTCTGGTACAGAAACTGAATGTTAGTGGGGGGGTTGTTTTTTTTAGCCAAGAATGTTCTTCTAGGTTTCTTATGTGTGAACACAGATGAAACTTGTCAAAAGCTATCCAACTTTGCTTGTAATTAAAAAAAAAATGTTATTTCAATGAATAGAAATGACTGTTTTGGTACAACAATGTAATGTTTGCCACTATATTACTCTAGGCGTGTAGTAGTTTTTGCAAAACCTGCAAATGACCACCAAGAATGATTTTGTATGTATTGTCTTCCAGTACATTTTAAAATCTCTTTGTTCATTCCTTGCTTTTRCTACCCATGTTATTTCAGCCCAAGCCTAACAAAAAGAGTGTGAATTTTATATTCTAGAAAATAATAAATCAAAATCCATTTTTTWAATCCCTAAAAATATGTTTGTATGTTAAAGATATAACCATGATTTAAACTGTGGCCTGTGAAGGATCCCTCAGGAAGGGAATTACCACAGTGTGTATCCTTACAACCCCCCTGAAGGAATATTTCGTGTAGTCTGAAGTTCGATTAAGTGTTGTATTGAGAAATATGTAGTTAGTTAAAAAAAAAAAGAGAGAGAGAGAGAGAATTTGACAGTTGTTTACATACCTGTAGCCCGTCAGTTACAGAGTTATCTGGCTTGTTTGTATAGAGTCAAACTTGACTTTTGGATAGCTTACTCCGAATGCTAATTTTTTTCCTCATTATATATACTGTAATTGGTTTCAGTATTATTCGAACTGTTGACGGCAAAGTTCTTCACAAGTACAAACATCCAGCTGCAGTTTTTGGCTGTGATTGGAGTCAAAACAACAAGTGAGTAAAAATTAATTATTTTAAATAACAATGTTTAATTGAATTTCCAGTATGGTAACACAATTATTTTAGAATGTGCTATTTACTGTGATACCAGAGCACTGAAATTGTTTGCTTCACAGAAGGGTATGTCTGTAGCAACTCCGTATTTCTAAAAGTGTGCTCAGTGTGGCAAAGCAGTGAGTAGGACAAGGGCTACTTAACTTCCAGAAGAGGATATCTTCAAACCATGAAAGAGGAAAAAATAATTCTCTGGTTCTATTTATATAATCTAATCAGAAAATCTGGATAAAAAAGTYTGATGTAATCTAATTCTAAGACTTGGGAGACATATACCCGGTGCAGTGACGTACAGCTCTGGGATCCCCAATCCCCTAAGCTGTCTTTGAACAGCCTGTCATCCAACAGTGCACTGTATATTGTGACGAGATACCAGCTTGGGTACTGAAATCAATATTGCTTTGTCAGCATAGTGCTGTGCCTTAGCCAGTAGGCGTCACTCTCTCAGAAGGTAATTATTTCTAGCAAAACAAAAGAATACAGTGTAAGTACTGCTTCTACTTCTGGCAACCTCTGTACTATATTACACAGCATTTCATAGTAGAAATATACCGTTGGGTCCTTCTGAGAACTAAAGGARGAAAGGTTAATGTAAAAACTTTAATACGTTCCTAACATTTTATTATGCATGTTTARTTCTTGCTTACTGTCCAAGTCTGAGAAAATGTAACATTTTTATTGGTATGTTACTTTGATAGTAATAAATAYGCGGAAGTTGGAGTAAGCAAACTTATGTCTAGCTGCTAGCATTGCAATTCTGTGAAATAAAAGGGTTAAGTACATTCTATGTTTGATGTCATCAGGAAGAGCCCAACATACATCCACTCTTGAAGGGACTTGAAGGAACAATTACAAAAAAAAAATTAAGTGGTTGCAAATTGCATAATGTTATAAATTAATTATAAGAAAAGTAAAAGCACAATACATTGCAGCATTCTTCTTGAGTAATATGGTTTAAAATGTTATATGAGAAATAGAATGTATCAAGATAAGATTTTGAAAAATTATTTAAATARTTATTGGCTCAATTCTAATACTTGGGGTTGAGTAGCTGATTTTTCAAATATTTCTGACAAGAAAGTAGTAAGGCTGAACCATTCTTATCTTTCCCCTGAATTTTCAGAATTATTAACTAACTTCATGAGGTTCCTTATATCTTTTTTTCAGTAGTGTCTAAGAAGGTTCAACGGAGAAGTGAGAGAAACTGGCTATTTTAAATCTTTAAGGGGCTGATTCTCCTCATTATGCACTTCTGTTTCACTCTGTCTTAATTTACATGCAGAAGTGAATTGTGGAAACCTGTGTGTTGAGTATTTCCTGGTCTGTGGCATTAATTTCTTTCTCCATTGTATTTTTTTTTTTGTATCTGTATTTTCATAAATTATAAAATGTGTGATACACAATAAAATAAATTGTATATAAGAACAAATACAAATATCATCACAGATTTACTACGATGTGAAGGATTAAAAAAACATAAAGAACAATTAATTCAGAATATGTTCAAGTATGACCACAAGAACACTCTTTTTCCTTTAAATATTTACACTTTGCTTTGTTTAGTATAATATATACAATTAATTGACAATATAGTCTGTGGGAAAATAATAATATAAACTGTTACTTTATTCTAAAAGGTAAAGGAACAGACTGAAATTTCATCTTTTAATAATAGTAAGGTATTCTTTCTAATACTATGCAACAATGGTAATATAATTCTAACAGGAGATAAAATATCCATCTGACCTTCTGAGTTTATTAAAAATATAAACTTGAGTAAATTTTTATGGATTTTTTAATATCAATTTTTATACTAAGATTTTAACCCAAGTTTGTGCTAAGGAGGAAGAATAGCAGGGGAATTTGGTATCTGAAGGCTGACTTAACTTAAAGGACCGGCTGACTGGACCTTAGAGTCATAGAAGAAAGCAGACTTTTACCACCAGGGATGGGGGATTTAGATCAGCTTGCTTTTAATGCTTACTAAACTGAAGATAGCAGGGAACTAAGTACACTGTAATAGATGTTAATTTTGTAGATAATTGCTAATGACAACGTGAGTACCTTCTGTTTAAAATAATTACACATTAATCATTCTAGTAGTAAGTGTGTGCTGAGTGCATTATATACAGACATGCTTGATCAGATTGCAGTGCAAATATTATTCCCCATTGCGCATAATGGACCTTTGTCAGTTTTTTTCTGAGGAAAAAAGAGGAACAAAGAGGAAGCAAAAATAAGCTAATTTTGTAATAAACTGTAAAATATGCATCATGTTTCTAGAGTTGAAACCCAGGTGTTCTTGATAATCCCAGTGACTAATCATTTTACTATTTTTATTTTGCAGGGATATGATAGCTACTGGTTGTGAGGATAAAAATGTTCGTGTTTATTACTTAGCAACRAGCTCTGATCAGCCGCTGAAAGTTTTCACAGGGCATACTGCAAAGGTGTTTCATGTACGGTGGTCTCCTCTGAGAGAAGGAATCCTCTGCAGTGGCTCTGATGATGGGTGTGTATTCCTGATGTGTTAGGTAAAACTTTAGGCCTCAAACAGGAGTATTAGAGAAACTTAAAATCTTTAATTGTACTAGTGCTTGCACTGTCAAAAGCTCTGCTGTCATTATGTCCATGAGTAATATAATAGTTGAAATTTATGCCTTGTACAGAGTCAGACTGGAGCTTTACTGTTAGCTTAACACTGTGTTTAGGCAGCAGAATAATTATCTAAATTTGTCACAACTGCTGTATCAATGCAACTTTTCAAATGCTTTCCCAAAAGTGTAGTAAGTGACTGCTGTTTATTATTCCTGAGAACGATACAAGGATRATGCTACATTTTGACTTTACATCTAAAGATGTGTTGCAAGAATTGAAGTCTTGTTGGATGTCTTTCATAAGTATGATCAAGTAGAATCTGTGGAGATTTTTAACAGGATCCASGTATCCCTCTACTGTCATTTTTATGACAGTTTTTGAGGGACAGAGGCTTAGTCTGTGGTAAGCAGGAGAAAAGAGATTTTTCTGTGATTACAAGCCACTTCCCTGCTCAGTATACAGAACATTTCTCTGTTTGGAGAATTGGCTCCTGTTGCTTTCCTCAATACCATTCATTAGAGGATTATGTTTGCAGATTTTCAGTCAAGGCTTTTCAAGTTCATAGTGTGATGACTTATTAAAGGAAYCAACCCTACTTTGAGAGCCCAATTTAACAGTATTTTTACTTGTAAATCCTGTTTCACATRAACAAGAACTAATGAATCCAAAATTCTGTGATATAGGGTGATTATGATATTTTTTGATTTTATATCAGTAATGGATATGTAATAAGTTCTGATTACAGAATCATTTGCAGAAGACATTTGCTTTTACTTGGCAGGAAGGAAGCATTGAATAACTTAGTCCTGGGTTGCRCAGAAAGCAAGCAATCTTTTGGGTTTAATTTACTTCGTAACACTCAGTTCATAGTCCAACTCACAGAACTATTTCAAATGACTTGTTCAACACCTAGCCTTATACAGTGTAAAAAAGTAGTATGTAAGGGTCACACATAAAACAATATGCATGTAAATATACAGACCGGCCTTCTAACTCGTGGATTCCACTTTGATGGACCTTGCATCACAGATGACCCCTTTGCAGGGTTAGTGAAAGAGTAGTAAGTTGACCATACGTGTCTCTTGCTGCCATGGGTGAGCTTTGGTAATGTATTTAATTTGAATTACAGTCTTTTCAAGGAACTAAACATCTTTTTACTTATTTTTGTATTTTATTCTTTTAACCTCCCAATTCTGTAGTCTGCTCAGTTATCTGTACCCAGTAATACCAGCTACTGAAAATAAAATGAAATGTCAGAAACTTACTTGATTAATACAGAACAAAAAAAAAAGTGAAAAAGATTACATGAATTCTTCCTCATTCCTTGTATGGTTGTGGTAGGAGTTTCATAGTTTTAAGAAGACAGTGTAGCATCTACTTGTGCTATGTGACAAACACTGTATTCAAAGGAGAGTGCTATTAAAGCTATAGGAAAGACAAATGTCACAGTTTTCCTTTRTTTTTATTTTATTTTATTTCTTTAAGAGTCCTAASATCCAAATTTATTAAATATCATTTATTAAGCAGTGTATAGGCAAGCTTGTTTTCCCTCACATGTCAGATAATGGTGCATGTGAAATTCTGAAAGACTGTATGGGTGATGGGCTAGTTTTTTACTCTTAAAAGCTGACTTTGTCCTTTTTTTTATTAAAACTTTTATAAACAGATTACAAACAAATATTCTGATAAATTTGAAGTTTAGAATATTGCTGAAGTAATAATYGTATTTCAGTAGATTATTTGATGGATATGGGGTTTTTGTGTCCTGTTTCAGTACTGTTCGAATATGGGATTATACACAGGATGCCTGTATAAATATTCTTAGTGGACATACAGCTCCAGTACGGGGACTGATGTGGAATCCTGAAATTCCTTACCTGTTAATATCGGGCAGTTGGGACTATACTATTCGAGTCTGGGACACAAGAGATGGAACATGTTTGGACACAGTTTATGATCATGGTGCAGATGTATATGGTAATAGTATTTTAAATATTAATACWTTATTTTTGTGTTATTAAATTGCATTTTAAAATATTTTAAATGTTTTTAAAATAATCATTAGGTGACTAGCTAAACWTGAATGCATTTTTAAATACTGTCTCTCTCTACTAGGGTTAACGTGTCATCCTAGTCGTCCATTTACTATGGCATCTTGCTCTCGTGACTCTACTGTGAGACTCTGGTCATTGACACCTCTTATAAACCCTCTACAAGTAAATATTTTAGCAGACAGATGTTGGGATGAGATTATTGGTAATATAGGTAAGTTAAATTGTACATACTGTTGTTTTAACCTTCTATCCGTTACTGTACCATTTTTGAGTTATTTTTGTATATAAAACTTTTTGTTTACTAGATCGTGCTGTGGAATCTGGTGCTCCTCCTTTGCTATGCGGTAAAGTTTCTAGGGATATTAAACAAGAGGTGGAAAAATTGACAGGAAATCCTCGAGGAAAAAAACTACGGTGGTTTTCGGAATGTTTTTCAGTAAGTATTCTRTGATCTTAAAGGATGTTATCAGTGTGCCTTTTTTTGTTCTCTTAAGACAGTCACCAAAACAAAAATTTTTTGCATTCTTTTTGACTATTACTCTGTCTTGCTTTACTATCTCTCTTAAAGGTGACTCAGAAAATATGCAAAAATCTATTCAATCCCTTAACAATTTCATATGTCAAAATGTCTATAATTGAATTGTTGGTCAGTTGTGAACACCAAATTTTCACAAAGGGAAATAGGTGGGATATTTTACTTATCTGAGCAAAGCTTTTCCTACAGAAAAGAATTTTCTRCTGGAGAAAATGAAAAGATTTGTTTTATCCAAATACATTGGAATATTTAGTTTTAGTCCATTAAAAGGAAAGCTACATTCTGGGTTAGGATGAAATGCCCAAGTGTCTTCTATATTTGTAACCCTGTTATTCTTTRAAAAGTTCCATTAGATCAAATATTTTATATTTTTTCTTACTTTTTAATTAGTCATTCTCTCTATAATTGGTTGAATAGTAACCTAGGGTCCTAGAGTTAGAGAAAGGAGGATTCAAGAATTAGACCAGTTAAAATGCTTAAAATTTTCAAAAAACTTTGCTACTCTGGCAGTTGAACTTTAGARTTGTTTTCTGTCTGGCCCACCTTTTTTGTGTTACAGAGGACAATAAACAACTATTTGGGCAACTCTTGCAGCCTAGCAGCTGAATGTTGTTTCATGCCTGTAGTAACCACCACAGAGGCTGTATACACCTAGAAGCAAAAGGAAAAGGTCTAATGGCAAGCCCTCAATTACATCTGTGTATAATCAAATACTTACACTCATGAATTGTTGCTGTATCTACACAGATTTTAAGACGACCGAAGGAGCGTCGTGTCTTCATAGTAAAGCTTCTAATGTTGAGGTGGTCTGAAATTGTATTTCTTGGAATTGACTGACAAATATTTTTCTAGATCTTCACAGGTTTTTCTCTCAAAGGTAACTGTAATGCAACTATTCTCTTTTTTCCCTTCCCCTCCCTCCAACAATTACAGCCTCCAGGAGGCAGCAAAAATTTATGGGATTTAGTTGCTGTAATAAAAGGACAGGATGATAGTTTGCTTCCACAAAACTACTGCAAAGGAATTATGCATATGAAACATCTCCTTAGATTTAGAATGGTAAGTGAAGCATACACATTATGTGAGAATGATTAATAATTAATTATTATAATAATTAATTATTATTAATTAAATAATTAATAATTTCAATCTTAAAAAATAATATAATATTTTATGAAAGGGTCATGATTTCATGTCTAAAGATTTCRAGCTGGTACTGGCCCTGCTCTTGTGAGTTGTACTGGATCACATATTGCACTGCTCTGTTTAACCTTTAAGGCCTTACAGAATATTGGCTTTTTCACTTCTTTTATCTTGCCATACTCAGGCTTCCAGAAACAAAGCAAACTTTTTCCCWCAAATGACAATCCTACTTTCTCACTGTTCTTTGGAATTCTTCCTTTGCTTTTGAAATCACATCTATAAATCTACAGCTTTTTTTTCCTGTAAAATCCTTCCTAAGATCACTTTCAGTGTGATGTCTGAAAGACACAGATAATAGGTAACATTAGGTGACATAAAGWCCTTAAATAGTGTTGTTTAGAGAGGTGGAATTGATTGTTTTATTTCTTTTTTTTTTTTGGGGGAGGTTCTTTTTTTTTTTTGGGGGAGGCATCTTGTCATTAGTTGTGTTATTTAATATTCTGTTTGTACGTGTGTAACCAGGCATATAATTCTCTTATGAATGAATAATACATAAAATACCTTGAAAAAATAAACACTATTTTTTCTTTGCCCTATATTCCATTTTATTCGGAGTCAGACTCTACTTTGTATTTCTGTTAATGCTTCTGTCAGGCAGTTCTCCAAATACTGTACCAAACTCAGAATCACTTTAAAAATAAAAATAAAAAGTTCTCTGTGCAATACTAGTCGGTAAGAACAATATCTTCTAGCTAAGTATGTATGACTTCATGCGTACTCAGTGTTAAAATGATACATTATTGTTGGTAACTTTGAAAACAAGAAATTGAAAACATAACTACATTTTATGCTGTGAAGCCAGTTTGCCTGCCCGATAATATATACTGTACTGTACTTATGTTCAATAAGGTCAAATTATTGGCTTTTGCAAACACAAAGTTTGTAGTTATGTTCTGATAAAGTGGCAGAGGAATTCAGGCATGAAAACGGAGGCGAGGCAGCAGAAGCGTGCTGCGTGGCTGTCTGGAAGGAAGAGTACAAAACCAGAAACCTTCACTAGCAGAGATATGCATCTGAAAAGTGACTCAGATGCCAAGGTCAAATTCAAGTACCAGGCTACAAAATTATTTGTAGCTGCTTATATAAATATGTAACCAGATATACAGTTGTACAGTATCGCTAGAMATTCCTGTTGGAGACTGGTCAGAGGTTAYGGGATTATTTAGTCTAACAAGTGGATTGGGAAAGAGGAAAGATATTTATTGGTGTGAATCAGAAAATGTTTAACCTTTTTTTGCCTGAGCTAAACACTTGGCACCTGTTACTAGTTAGGCCATCCCTTTTGTGCAAGTCACAGATCCCCATTAAGTGTGACCTRCATAACTGACTACTCTTAACTATTGGAAACTTTTGTTGGTGTTGTTAACTGTATTAATAGCAGCTGTTCTGTTAATACTGTGAATTAAGCAAAACAAAAGATAAAACAAAAAAAAAATTGTTTCAGCCAGTTAGCCCTGGAAATTCTTTCTTGACTCCTGCAGTGCAAGCAGTCTGTTATCCATATAATGTGATTTCATGCTTTCATAATTCAGGCAATGTAGAGTAACTCAGGTAATTGCTCTTCATTCTCTGGATGTGTATTAAGTGTTCACGTTCATTAAAAGCCTTTTTATGCCCTTTTTGCTGGCTCAAAATCCTGTTTGAGAGCTTTGGGAGAAAGTAGTGGTAAGGTAATGGAGACTTGCTGTATATGACTTTTTGTATTTTTCCTTCCATAAGAAACTGGACAATGGCACTGCAACARCCAGACATTTCAGGATCAAGTAGAAACCTAGAGCACATGTGTTCTTTCTGGTTTCTAGCAACCAGAGAGAATTCACTGGGGGTATTAACATGCARATGATACAAAGGACAGATCACCAGATGGACAGTAATACAGTTTGATTAAGAAAACCAGATCTTAGCAGTTGACATTGGTCTACATTGCAGTTTATTTTGATAACAAATGTCCAAAGTTCATTCTCTATCCTCCACGTATGGTATGATGAAGCTTTAATAGTCAAACACTGTCACACGTCCATTTAAGATAGAAATAGTTAAACTAAAAAGTAGGAATTCTTGAAATGTAAAGTGGAGCTCATTTTTGCTTTACTTGTATTAAACATGATCCTGTTGTATCTGAATTCAGTCAGTTCTTTGTCAGACTCTGATGAATGGATAAATCTACTCTTATCTCTTTGGTTGTTATAAAAATTATAATGGTTAGGAATATAAGTAGTCACACACAATGGGCTGTGATAGATCTCAAGGATGCAAGGAGACAGGTTAAACTTACTATCTTTATTCTTTCTTTACTTAGACTTCATTATAATGGTAATAATTACCATTTYCAATTCTGTATATTTTGTGTTCATAAATATTTATTGAAATTTTAAAAATACCAAGAGATTTTTATGTGGGCATCTGGGTGAAGATGGATTACATATGAGAAAAAGTTTGAGTGAAATTAAAATATATAACAAAGATTAAAGGAAGATAATTGTGAAAAGAATGCATATGGGATTCCAAACACTAATACAGTTGTATTAACATTATGAATCATTCACTGTAATCTCTTCATTATTTGTAGTTTTTTATCAAATGAAGTTTCTTTCTTAAWAGATACTTTCTGTATTCTTTTGTAATTAAGTATCTGAAGGGAGGGTGTCAGACAAGCTCTTTTCAGTTTTCCCGTGTGACAGGACAAGAGGCAATGGGCAGAAACTGAAGCACAGGCAGTTCCGCCTGACCGTGAGGGGGAATTTCTTCGCTGTGAGGGTGACAGAGCACTGGACCAGGTTGCCCAGAGAGGTTGTGGAGTCTCCTTCTCTGGAGATCCTCAAGGCCYGCCTGGATGCAACCCTGTCTAACATGCTCTAGGTGACCCTGCTTGAACAGGGGTGTTGGACTAGATGATCTCCAGAGGTCCCTTCCAACCTTACCCATTCTGTAATTCTGTGTGATTYTGTAATGTGTGATTTTAATTCATTTGTCTTAACAAAAAATGTTTCTATCACAGAGAAGTTTTTATCACAGAAAACTAACAGAAGTATTTTTTCTTTTTATCAGTCCAAAGCACAAGAACTGACAACAGTAAAAATGTCCAAGTTTGGAGGTGGTATTGGTGCACCAAGCAAAGAGGAGAGACTTAAAGAAGCTGCAGAAATACATTTAAGATTAGGACAAATTCAGAGATATTGTGAACTGATGGTAGAGCTCGGAGAGGTAAAATATCAAAAAACAATAAAATACAAAAGTTTATAAAAATGGCTTGGCTTGGATAGCAACAAAATTGATCATAAATGAAGAGTGAGCTTTCTTCAATTACATTATTTTTAACATATGCAGTTTAATGCATAGCTCATCACTCATTTAGCCTTGTGACAAATACATATTTTGATAGAAAAACTTGAAAATGTGAAAAATAGAACTGTTTCTCAAAATAATCAGGCAAAATATACTGCCCCTTTCTTCTAGTGGGACAAAGCACTCTCAGTTGCACCTGGTGTATCGATGAAATATTGGAAGAAGTTAATGCAAAGGTAAGRTGATAAAAATTATATTGAATTGTACTTTTTGTCCATAAAAAAACAAAAACAGGCAAATAGAAAGGATTAATATTAATAACAGCAWCTGCCTTTGTCTTCTATTACAACATTTTAGTGATGTTACTTTTTTTGTTCAAAAAACTGTGATGGAACAGCTGTGGAATTCAACAAAGATTATGTACAGAAAGCAAGTTAAAGGGTTGAATGTAAATTGCAAGTTTTAAACTGCATATTCTTTAGTGCAATAATCTAGTAGCTTGTATATTTTCTGAGGTCTAGAAAGGCAGATGGGTTTCAGTGAAATATTTATAGCTTCATCTAAAACCTATATCAGAGAGGTAAGTTTAATGATAAATTATATGTGTAGATCTTTCTTGTTTGTTTATTTTTGTTTATTTAGGCGAGCTGATCAGTTAATTCAGGAAGAAAATGATGATGTCATCCCGTACTGTATAGCTGTTGGAGATGTGAAGAAACTAGTTTCATTCTTTACTTCAAGAGGCCAGCTTAAAGAGGCTCTACTTATTGCGCAGGTATTATAACATAGATGAGTTTGGGAGATGTATTTAGTTATTAATTTCTAAGTCTAAAGAGGACAAGCATATTTAAAAGGCTAGCTCTGTTCACCTTTGTAAAACGGCTGAATAATTAAATCTTCTGTTTACTTGCATGTTCTGTTGGCCAATTTTTACTCAGAAACCACAAAAAGGTATCTTGTGCCTAGATATTTTAAGCCCAATTCTTCTAAACTGGAGTCAACTACCTATAATGAAAACTGATCTATTAGTGTCTGGTTGACACTTGAGGTAAAAGATTGACCTTTTTTCAGCAGTCAGAACTGCCCTCAACTTTTAAGGCATGTAGGATTTCTGTTACATTTCTACCAAGCTCTKGGTTATTCTACACTCTATAGAGTCTTTGTGGGAAACCATGCAATTGCAGTAGTAATCAATATACAAAATCAAGCTTATAAATGAATGCAAAAAAAGACTACAACAAATTAGGCAAATCATATTTTAAACGCTTTTTATTTTCTGAAATACTCTGATCTTTATAAGCGTATTTTAGCAGTGAACTTACTGTGAATTCTGAAAATATTTAGTATTCAAACATATTTTGGCATGCTTGTATGTCTCTTCTGCTCCCTAAATGTAAACACGAGTTAAAGAGCACATAAAACAATCAAGATTATTGATTTGTCTCACTCTATTCTTTGTGAATAATTTCTAGGTATTTAATGCAGTTTGTGTTAAATAAAGCTGTCCGGATTCATTGCTGGTACATTTTCTGATGCCTGTCTATCTTAGAATGTTCAGTTGCCTCAAAGAGTGGAACTTGAATAATGAATGTGAATTTGTTCATTAGAAATTGTYCATACGTGTGTTGTTTTTCTTCTGAAGAGTGACTGTATAGTTTACAAGATAAAACTTTGAAGTATGCTTAAATTTAACAAGTTACTATGTTTGAACTTCAAAGAACCTTAAAGTTTAAAAAGATGTTTAGGTTTCTTGCAAGAGAGGCATTGCATGGATTGCTTTTGTTACCATTCATACAATAGTCTTTTGTTGCAAAGGTTTAATCAGATAATACCAAGCAATAAAATACAAAGACTTTCTTTCCCTTTTGTCTGAGCCTCGAGTTTTAATGTCATTACCGCCGCTGTACCTGAATGCACAAACGCAGCAAAAACATGAGAAAGAATTTCAGTTCAATTTCTTCTCATTTAATGTTAGAAATAATTTATTACCAAACATGAAAAAAGTTCAGCTTATGTTRCTATATAAACCTTTTCAGATCTGATATACCTACTAAGGAGGGGTCTTGAATTTCACCCTTCAATCACAGCCACATGTTCCTAGGGGAGTGAAAATCAAGGTTTTAGCCTTCACTGTCCATTTTAAGCTTATTCAAAAGCTGGGAAAATCCTCTGTTAGGCAGATAGGAAGATAGAGATCTTCTGCCTCTGTCAAATTTCTTGTACAGCTGAGTAAAACTAGGCAAAAATTTTTCTGTGAATAGATTTGTTAGTTTAAAAATTTCCTTTATTATATTCGTGCTTTAGAGTGGTGTTATTCTATGCTCTGGAAAACAACATTTCTTACTTATTTTGATTGGCATATTAATTAATCCATCTTTTTATTCACTTCTAGGCAGCTTATGAGGGCAATATACAAATGTCACCACTCTCCACAACAACTGGATCTACAAATTCTGATGCAAACAATACAGATGATTATAATGAGTAAGTTGCTTTATTTTATATTTAAAGATTCATTTTTGTGCAGTATATAAAGTCATCAAGGGAAGAAAATCTTACTAGTTTAATTTGGTAGTAATAATGTAGAATTTGAAAAGGGAATATTACATTTTTTCTCAGACTTAGTTGGAAGAGCCAGTTAGTTAATACCTGATGCTACATTAATAATCAACTGCATAGAGCCTCCTTCTATAAATTCTTCATATGTATGTATTACAGTTATAAATATTTTTACTTATTTTTTATTTGCTTGATCTTTGATATGCATTTCTATCCATTTAAATATGCCTAAATATGTAGCTTATTAAAGTAGATTTTTTCTTGTAATAGAATAAGATTTAGATTTAGCAAGTATCTTTGAGTCTGGTTTTTTGCGTCTTCTCCTCCAGAAGCCTTTCACTATTTTTCATCAGTGAAGATTCAAAAAATGTACACTAGTGTCCAAATTTTCATTGTATGTGCCCACAAAAGAAATTATGCCCTTCTCCGTGTTAAAACAGCACTCAAAACCCTAGAATGCATTATCAAGCTTGATATGTAGTAGCAAAAGTAGCTTGGAGGGTGTATAGATTCTTCATTTACATGTGCAGTTTTTGAGCAAGTAGAGGAATATTCACGCAGGGTTCACAGGTACAGAATGGGTATTCAAACATTTGACTTTTTTTCTGTCAATCTGAAGAAACATCTCTATACTGGTGTGGATTGTGTAAGACTGACTRGAATGTACACTGATGTAAGTAGTAGATGCAGTTCAAAATGATTACATTGATGTCATTAGTAATATTGTTATCTATAAGTAAAATATCTTTAAAACATTTTAGTGTATAGAAACACATGTGATGACTTATATGTAAATTAAGAACCAAACAAGTCCAACCTTTAGGTGATCTTGCAGGATTCGTTGTTTTGTTGTTACAGACTCCTACATAAGGTCAGTCAAGAACTGGCAGAATGGTATTTCCAGGATGGCCATGCAGTACTCGCAGCATGTTGCCATTTGGCTGTTGAAAATATAGAGGTAACTTTTTTTTAAAAAAAAAAAAAAAAAAAAAAAAAGTATATATGGAAAGGCTAACAGCGACTTGCTTTTTATATTTTAGAAACCAGTTAATATTGGGGTATATAACTACCTCATTCTAAAATGTATTACTTACCCTGGGTATTCAATTTGTGTATATTTATATAGAGAGTTTGACATTTAAAAAAWTTGAAATTAGTGGCAAAACCCCCCTGATTTCATTAAGATTTCACCTTTATTCACAAAAAGAAATATGTTGTTATTTAATTGGATCTTAATAAGTGCAGAAACTTGTTATATCAGAAAATACCTTGCATACATATAAACAGAAGTATTATTTATTTTGCTGTTTGTATTGTTATGGTAGTTCAACAAATCCATTCAGAATTAGAACTTCATTGTGCTACATGCATGATAAAAAAAAAAAAAAACCCAAAAATATGCAATCTCCACCTTGAGTGATTTGCAATCCAAATATTTAAGTAAACAGGGGATAAACACCAGCAAAATACAGCTGATAATACAGAAACATATTTCATTAAATTTCCTTTTATTTGTAACTTTTCCGATCTCTCTTTCTTTTCCTCATTCTCTGTGGATTTTGTTGTTGTTGACCTCCCCTGTGTTCTTYCTCTTCTATCCTTCCCCCACTCTCATCCCAGATGAATAAGATTCTATCTTAATAGGCTGTTCAGAATGAAAGTAGTAATTAATTAATGCTTTTATTTCAAAATRGAGATGTTTCAAAATTTTGTATTGTCTCTAACATTTCATGTTCTGCAATCCCAATTAGCAATTCCAGTTTCCCAGAGAAGATAAGAAAAGGAAATTATCCCTGTCTTTTGAGTTTCCTTTTATCCAGAGAAATGGGAAGTATGTCCTCTGAAAGCTAGCATTTTTACCCTAGACTAAAAGGGCTTTGCATCATGCTTGTTATGTATGATGTTTAATCTCTTTGGTTGAMTAAAGGAAGATTAAGCTAAAGGAAATCCATGTGGTTATTTAAAAACTGATTCATGTATGGTACACAATTATTCATTCAAGAGGCCCAAATTCTATGTAGGAGTTTCTTTAATGCATATTTTGCCCTTCTGTAAAAAGCAGTCTCATAAATGAATGTAATATAGTCAACACAGTGACTCCTCAAAATGCTTGTGTCCCTTAATGATATAATTTTTTTATTGAGCAAGCTTGCCATGGCAAACCTGATTCGTGGAAATGAACTGGAGTTGGCAATCAGTGTGGGTACTGTCTTAGGAGAAAGTGCCGCGCAAGCAACACATTATGCTCTAGAATTACTAGCAAGAAAATGTATGACAATAACAACATGGTAAGAATTTCTCACTCCAGAGAAGTGTTTTTTTTTTTTTTTTTTTTCCTGACAAAACAAAGTTGTTCCTCGTTCTGAAAACTCTTACATAGACCAAATCACTATGGCCATGTAGATTGAATAAGATTTGCAGGATTAGACCAATGATGCACAGAAATCACAGATATTGTACTTTAATCTCAAAATGCATGACATATGTATTGTAAATGAGTGAAGACTCATTGTCTTACAGAGTCCTATCATGTAAAGCCTGCTGGAAGAACCCGATGGTATGCTTGGGCAATAAYAAGCATAGTAGCTACTAGTCTGTACTGAGTGAAAACAGACGTTTTCAGACAAAGCAAGGCTAGAACTGAATTAAAGTCAGAAGGAACAGAGGCTTAAATAGGATTTATAGAGTGATTTTAGGTACTTTAAAATGTAAACATGTAAGCAGCCAAGGAATTATTTCATAGTAGTATTAGGAATACAGCAGAGCTGAAAAATTTAAGGATAATGCAGGTTTACTGTTTAACTTTGCAGGAGTAGGCCATTTCCCTATTCTATATAGGGGAAACTTCACATCTGTGCTAAACTTTCTCTTCTTCCTTGTGATGATTTTATTTTGAAGAGTACAATTCTGGTCTATTTTTGTCTAGCAGTGAAAAGCAGAAAATCATACTACGAGTGTTTGTCAGCTATTCGGGTGCTTTCAGAATTAACGTTCAGTAGACAGCGGTGCTTAAATAGATGCTACAATCAAGCCTCAGTTTTGCCACTACYGTTAGTATTTGCTTAAGCATCTGGAAGTAGCCTGTGAGAAACACAGTAGAACTCTTGTCTACAGAGCCTTTAGCCTAAGTTAGACAATGAAGCATTGCAGGAAAAGGTGTAACAAGAAATGGTTGACTTTACAGTGGTTTGTAACAGGGTTGTTCTGGCACCTCCACATTCAGCTCTTAAAGTTACAGTCTCTCGAAGCTCTTTCTCTAGTTTCCCTGCCATCATTGTTAGGAGCCCCTGATAGGAAGCACTGAAGGTGGAGTTAAGAAAAAGAATGGGTATTTTTTGCATTTCTGTAAGTAAAAGTTCTTCTGATCTCGGCACTGTAAAAACTGCTTATTAATAGTGCAGCATTTATATGTAAATATGTACATAAAACTTCTGCAAGCTTAAGGATATGTTCACACTGAAGTTTACCTGGGTACACATGATAAAATTTTAAGCTAGTATGCTGCATATTGCCCAAATATACATCTGGCTTTGTCATCAGGTTTCGTATTTGATACAGACCACCTTTACAGCTACACCGTGCAATCCTAAATTCGGAATTGCAGTCGTTACAGCATATTTTTCAATTAAATGGAAAAGATCTCAGTTTCCTTTATCTGTTCATATCTTTTCAATAAAGATATACTGGCAGCATGGTATAGTATACTTTGGTCCTCAGCATACATAAAATTATGGGGAAGTCAGAGTTCAAGAAGCTCTGATATTTGAACTCCTTTTTTATGTACTGATTTTTATGCTTAGCAATATCCAACAACTGAAAACATTTTATTGTGGAGACCTCACAGAATAATGAAAGGTCTTTGATTGATTGATGAAATCAATTACTGGTAGAATGTTTTGTTAGAAGCGTTCTAAAAAAAAACGAAATACAAACAAAGAGAGTCAAAACCAAATACATGTGCCCTTCCCCAGCCTTTCAAATCTACCGCCATAGGAAAACCTATGAGTCTTTAAGAACACCATTTAAGAACACCATTTTATTTGTACTTAACACCTAAATACCACCGCTTTTTTTTTTTTTAATGGCTATTTTTTCAGTTTTAATTTTTAAAAAACATTCCAGGGCTCTTGTATGTTTTATATGAAGGTTTCTCTGGTTCTTTTTTCTTTTTTTCTTTTTCTTTAGTAAACATCTAATTTCAGTTTCCAGCTGAGCAATTTCTAATCACTTAAAAAAAAAAAAAAAAATTAATCACCTCTTCAGGTCAGCATGCATGTAACTCATCTTGAAAATAGTTTAAAATCTTGTGAAATAAACTCTATTGTATAAGGCCTTTCAGTACCTTAGAAAAGTGCATATTGCATATTAATGACATAGCAGATTTTCTGAAGACTTCTTGGGATTTGTTTGTTTAGGTTTTCAAATAGCAATGGAATGATTTTTTTGGTGTTACTACACAAAGCCGGGTAACTTGACTCATAGATTTGCTGTTGTAGTTTAATTACTGTCTATTAGATTTTTTTTTTTTTAATTTGTAAAGTAAAAATACAGAACAAAGTTTTGTTCATTACTGTTTCAATGTCTTCCTTTTAGCTTTCCATCAGTTGGATACAGGTATTTTGCTTATTTCTAGAGACAGAGATTTGAAAAGTATRCAACTTTGCTGATAAAACTTAAGCCAAATATCTTCATTTTTTAATCTTGATTAGTGCTTCAAAGTGGGATAGMAAGCAGCTGCAAATATTGGACAGTGACTTCAGGTTGGTTGGTTTTTTTTAAGCCAAGAACTGCATTCTGGAAATCCAAGGACACTTAGTAGGAGTCTTTGCCTTACACAGAGGCAAGTCATAGTTGATCTTGTGGGTCACAGGAAAAGTCTGCATGASAGTAGGACAGTCGCAAAACAACTAGGATAATGAGTTATTAAAAGTTCAGTAGAATTATTGTTTCAAAAGAAAATATTTACATATGCTCTTTGCAGCTGCTTATGTAAAGTAGAGGTAAAAAATAGTAAAAGGCAGAGAATATTTCTGGAACGGCAGTTTGCTAAAACACAAATTCCCTTTCAAGTGAATAAAAATAGGTATCACTTTCTTTTGTAATCTCTGTTTTATAATGTTACTGAAGCACTATTCATTCTGAATGACTGAGAGATGCTTTATGTTGGTGTCAAAGTGCTCTAGATAGAAGCCTTTTAGCTTCCTAGCTTTTGGGTTCATGACAGGGTTTTCAAATCAGAAAGATTCTACTACTCTCCCTTCCCATCCCTGTTCACACTGAGGTGAACAGCTAACTCACTTTGAGGTGGTTTGGAAACTTGACATATTTACAGCTGTTTTAATTTTCTGTTGCTCTAGTGAGTTGAATTACATATGCCTTCTCTCTCCCCCACACAAAATAGTTTTTTGCAGATTTTTTTTTTTTTTTTTGCAGCTGAATCTTTTTACCTTATGATCATATGAGCATCAGAGGGAGATATAAGAGAGGATCGTGCCTTTGAAATCAGGAAAAGAGATGTAGGAATGAAAGTAGAACAGGAAGTAAGGAAGAAGTAGAACATCCCTCACTGGGCTTCAGTGAGCTTTTGATTGAAATCTTAAGCCTCGCTTTTTTGCACCAAAAATAATGTCTCAGAGTCTCTGCTTCCACTCTTCTTTGAAAATAGTGTTTGTTCAATATACTCTCTAGAAAAGGAATCTGAACAAAAAAAAATGAGTTTCCTTCTATTACAAACCATCAAGAGTAACTATCAAATGTCGTCTTCTGTTCACACAGGGATTTAGCAGCTGATCTTCTTATGATGATTCCTGATAATAAACTTCAGTTAGTAAAACTGTGTGCTTTTTATCCTGGATGCACATCAGAAATAAATGACCTACATAAAAAGGTACAATGAAAGAGTTTATCTCAATGCTAGCAAGAGGTAATATATTGGTTTGTTTCTGAGTTTCAGAGTACTTAAGGACAAATACACTTATAGGATAAATTTGTCACTAATAATCTTGTACATTTAGTATCTTTTTCTGCTCTTTTTTGTTCAGGCTTCATAGGCTTTATTCTGAGCATTGCACATTAGGAACTTTAATTCTACTATGTGTACAGTATTTCCATGGCAAAGGCTGCTTCAGAAGTAGCTTATGATCTTCAGAATTCCCTGTCAGTGAGATCTAAGACCTCCATGTCACTGAGTGCAGTCTAATTACACTCAGCTTTCTGTATCATCCTGAGTTATTGTATGTCTTAAGTCTATGATCTGCTTAAATCCCCTCTTCAGCAGTGGAAGAGTCTGATCTACTACTTAAGGAGATTTCCTTAAGGTTTGACCTGGACTACACATATGTTAAACAGAGTAACAAGTTCACAAAAGCCCCAGCAATGGAAGTAGGTGTTAGTCATATTGCTGCAGTTACTGAAACTCTTCCTCTGGTGTTGTTCACTGGTCTAGATGACTATCTTAATGCAGATTATATGCACATATTTCCTTCAAACAATGAGTCTACTTTCAGAGAGAGTTTGATCTTACTATGCTACATGCAAAATTTAGTAGTTCTGTGCACCTTATTATAATATTCAAACAATTAAATATTTCTTTAGAAAAAAAATCTTTGTTTTCTAGTGTAATCTTCCTGATGTAGAAGAATGTATGCAGCTGGCAGAGACAATTCAAGCAGATGGAGATGTATTTGAAACTATAAAGTACTATCTGTTAAGTACAGAACCAGAAAAGGCTCTCCCTATTGGCATACAGTACGTCAAGGGTAAGTACCTAGAGGAAGAAACATACTGAAGCGTAAGTCATTTGTATTGCTTGCCTCTTCAGAGATTTCTTTTTGTTTATATTTTTCAACAGAACAACTTCGTGGCTCAGATTGGACTTTAGATTCAGTCTGTCCGTATCTTGATCTTCTAAGTTACATACGCACTGAACGATTAGTGTTGCATAAATGTAGCGAGTGAGTATTTTTTCCATACTTATAAAAGAGGGAGTTTCATTAAAAAGAAACTTCTGGAATCAAAAAATGCAGGTGCTTGTTGTTAGTAGCATCTCTTTTGACCGAAAGACGGATACAAACAAATTCCAGCAAGCGGGCTAACTCCCAGTTTGCAGAATAGATTGTGGAATTCTCCTACATGTTCAAAGTTTAGTAAGGAAAAAAATACTTAATTGCCTCTTTCTCTGTGGTATTTACAATGAGTAAAGAAATTCTCTTCCTATTTGAAGAAACTCACTTTGATCACCTCTGGTTTCAGTTGCTTGAAGAAAAAGAGCAGTGGTGCCACACAAAATACAGATTTTTATGTCAAAGTATTAAGAAAATTAGAGCTGCTGCTCTCAGAATTAAYTCTAAAATAGTGTTTTACCTGTAGGTTGGGCAGTCAGCCTACACTTGTGGCTGTACAGGTGTGCATGTGAAGAATTTAAAAGAGCAAAAAGCTTAGCTCATACAGCCTTTGGGGAAATTGAAGAAACTGAATGGGTGGGACAATTACATTTACATTTGAGGTTTTATCACATTAAAAGGTCTGAATGCCTGTTCTCTTTCCTTCTCTTCTCCCCTTCCCTCCCTCCCTTCTCTTCTCTTCTCCCCTTCCCTCCCTCCCTTCTCTTCTCTCCTTCCTTTTGTATTTTTACATGATTATATATGCACACAAAAATCATGCTTTGTGCCTCCTATTAAAATAAAACTTTAGTGAAATGTTTTAAACAATTATATCACAAAGAAAGTAAGTATAATCAATCAACATATATTCCCCACAAAAGTTGTGCAGATAAACTACTATTTAAAATCATATATTAGAATATTAGTTCTAAGGCTTTTGTAAATGCTTGAAATCCTTATTGTTCATGATTGTTGCTTTACCATTTATAGGTTTCGTAATGAATTGCTGATTTTGTGTGGTTACGTTGGTGCTTTGCTTGCTATCAGAAGACAGTACGATAGCATTGTGCCTGCACTTTATGAATATACAAGGTAATGAAATTATTGTTTTCAGGAACACTTAGAAAYCTCAGTCCCTGTTGGTGCGTGGCCTGTATGGTGTATGCCATACATAATCCCCACTCCCAATATTTGTAAATCTGAGGTTCTAGTTCCCTTACAGTTGTAAGGGTGTACAAGGGTGTACCCATGCCTGTATGTACAGCTTTCTTTTATTTTCTTTGTACATTGTACAAGTAGAAGACTGGTGTACTGCAGCAAACTCTTAGTCTTGTAGAAAAGCACATGTTTTTAAAGTAGAGGAGTCTTCACCATTTCCTGCATGCATGATTGTGTGTTCAGAATTGTAGTTTTTATTTTGTATCTATGTGTAACCTATTTGCCAAGACTTGCTCAGTAATGGCAAGAACTTGGCTCAAATTCAAGGAATCATGACTGAACGCTCACTTAAATCACACCAAGAAACTTGGCTTGATCTTCTGGTGCTTAGTGAGCTAATATTCCCTATTTGTAGGCAAGAATCAGTTGGCATTAGTCAGTTTATTAAACAGCATCTTCTTCAAAGGAGAAAGATTAAGACAATAAAATATAAAYAGGCAACAGACAATAGAATATAAATATACAATAGCTTACTATTCCTTCTCAAAGTATAACCACAATTATTTAGTTTTCCTCTCTGATTTGTTAAGGCTACTGCTGTCCAGCTGACTGATTCCCATCTGTTGCAGTAACCTCTTCCTCGCAAGCTGGGACTGTCAAATTTTATGGTTTTGTCACCTATCCCACAGGGTGACAAGGCCAGGTCCTGCATGTCACTGATTTCATGATGCAGGCTACTTTGCCATTGCCCCAGCTGGTATAGCTCCACTAGCTGTTCTAACTGAACTTGCAGCTTTGCTAACAGCTGCTGCTAATTTAGAAGAAGCTAAATTAGAAGTCTGCTAATTTATTAGAATAAATGCTACATATATGTTATACCCAGTCATTTAGCACCTTTCTAGAATTGTAAGCTTTCCTACAGCTCCTGGTATTTTACGGTAATGGCCTTCCAAAAATAGCAAAACAACTAAGTAAACTTAATTTGCTTTAGGTCTATGTTTGCCTCGCTTATTGAACTTCTCCATGTGAACACAGCACACCTTTCTCTTAGCCACTCTCTTCCTTGAAGCTTGGGGAAGAGATAGGGAAGGGGAAAGGGGACTGTTTTTCTTTCTTTTCTGAACCAGCAGGCTTACATATGGAAAAAAAATGAGATAAAATACATGCTTTTACAGAAGGACTATTCTGATTTGGAAACTGGTAACAAGCAATCTTTCAGACTCAGTTTGTGATAATTTGGCTGTCAAGCTTCAAGTTTTATTGGAATTTACATAACTGTAGAACAATACTGCTCTAACTTTTCTTAGATCACACTATTTTCAGGATTCATAGGGTTTGGGTTTTTTTGGTTTTTTTAGATTGCAGCCAGCTTAAACTAGACATGTACATGCTTAACTTGGACACTTTCTTAAAGGTATCCTGACTGAAACAGAAGTTTGCTGAATTAGGTCAAGTAAAAAACAGTCCTTTTTATTATATTGGATAAATAAAAACYATATATATTGGAATCTTTTTGAAATTCTGTTTTCCACAAGTAAATCAGATGAAATAAGACTGTCCCAGAGCATGTACTGAACCATATCACTCTAACTGCCTTATTTTTCCACGTCAGTTATATATAGAAAGATCAGGTTCTTAATTTTACTAAAATTGTCATTATTAAGAAATAAAAACATATACAACATTAAGATATAGATAGGCCTCAAAGAAAAAAAACAAAGACAAGCTTAAATAAAAAGCTGTACTTTTATATCTCAAAATTTAGTGTTTCCTGTTTAGTATTTAGCAAGAAGGCTCAGATGTTAAACTTATATTCATATTCAATATGAACTAGTTTTATATTACTATTGTCTGTTTTTCTTTTAAGAAAATATTTATGGTTCGAATTAGTTTGGACTTTAATTATTTTCATTCCTTTTCAGCCAGCTTTTAAAAAGACGGGAAGTATCTGTACCTTTGAAAATTGAACAGCTCTCTGAGGAGTTAGATGCATGGAGAGCTTGTACTCAATTAGCCAAGTAAGTGCAAAATATAAAATTGAGTGAGATTACAGCATTTAAATGTTCTAGTTGTCAGTACAATATTTATTTCCTGTATAAAATCTGAATATGAATGTAAAGAATTAGGTCTCTGTGGGCCTAATTTCTAATGTAAATTTAAAATGTATAGYTCAAAATGAAGTCTCTCTTGTTGACAGGCCTACAGATGAATTGCCAGGCACGCCACCATCTGAATCACAGAGAACAGTGTACTCAATATTGGCATCACGAATACAAGAAGAGCCTTTGAAAGGAATGGTTGGGCCAGACTATGTCACAGGATCAAATCTTCCTAGTCATTCAGATGTTCACATCTCTTGCTTGACAGGATTAAGGATACAGGTACGGCCAGATGTAAGGTTACGTTAAATCTAAGATTTGTCCAGCGGTGTTTCAGGTTAGCAAGGAAGYGTGTCTTCCTTGTTGTCATGGTAACAGAAGAAGACAAGTGCAGAGATCTGCTATGTAAGAAGGCCACATAAAGAATTGTCCAATCAAATAATTGTCTGGTTGCCTAATCCAAAACTTTTTAACTTCCATGGGAAGGACAGATTTCTTCTACCGAATGTTCCATCTGTTTAAAGTGTGTACAACTAATTGCCTATTAAGCAGCCTCACYGTAGCTTAAATGAAAACAAGAATTTTTTTATTTTCAGTCACATAGTGCCATTCTGTTTTTAGTACTTACTGCTATGCAAATGCATACTATAAAACTTACACTTGATTAATTAATGCCAGATATTAGAAGACTAAATATTCAGATATATTCAGAAATTCATCACTTGAACATAYTCCATGTGTGCTAATCCTTGTAACACTTTTGTTATATGTTATATATAACATATAAAGAAAAAAATCATCAGGGCCTACTCTAGAGTTCCTTTCTCCACGTAATGCCTCCATAGGGCACCATCTTGTATGTAGCTGAATCTGTTTCCTCTATCCAATGCAAGATGCCAGCCCAAAGAGTAAATAACAACAAGGCTGATCTGGGATTAAGTAGGGTAGTCTTGCATCAGAATCTGGAGATGCAAAATACTAGCAAGAACTTTGACGAAAACAAAGCCCCATGAAGTCCAAAAAGCTGGTTGCCAATATTTCCACATTAAACCAGTGGTCCCTGCTGTGGCTTAAAGGAAAATGCTTCAGCATTGCTGGAGACACTGGAAGTTGCCACTGTTAGAATCCATTTGACAAGAACAGCAAATATGGTATTACCAGCTTATTTACAAAATTCTTGACTGAGAGAATGTTAGGGGTTCGCTGCTTTAGACGTCCAGGTCAGCTCACAACAGATTAGTTAATAATAAAGATGTAGTATCCCAGTTACTTGCTTTTACGAGGTTTCTGTGACAAATTCAGAGAGTATACCTCTGTAAGAAGGCACTTATGAACTAAATTGCARCTTTGAGCTAGTGTTTTGCCAAATCAAGAAATTAGCAAATAGTTCTTCTTCCATCAGATAGATTTAGTAGTTTGCTTTTCATGCTTTTATTCTGAAATTATTCTGTAGAATGCATGTGAACTACATGTTTTCAAACAGTTCATGAAGGCATTATGTCCTTCTTTTGTAGATGGAGAAACATGGAGAACTCCACAGGTGATAGGCACAATGACATAACCAGATATTTTGAAGGACAAAACATGTTATTTCAGACTCGAACAGAGACTAGATTTAACTATAAAATAGTTGATAAACATATATAAAATATAACAATTATTTTTTTAATAAACATATATAAAATATAACAATTATTTTTTAAAAAACTAAAAAATAAAGTATTATGAAGTTTGGGGCTTACACATTTTAGAACATAATCAAATTGCCTATTACACTTTTCTAAACTAAGTATTAGTGCTTTAATTTGACTGGGTACTATTTTTGCATGAATRCAGATAATAAGTAACGTTTCATGTCCTTCCCAGATAAAACTCTTCCTTTATAGTAGTCTTTACACAATATATGTGTACTTACTTTTTTCTTTCCTCTCTAAACATTTGCACTGAACAGGGTCCAGTGTTCTTCCTTGAAGATGGAAAATCTGCTATTTCACTGAATGATGCTTTGATGTGGGCCAAAGTGAATCCTTTTTCACCATTAGGAACAGGAATACGACTTAACCCATTCTGATGAGATGTTTTCCTCTCTACTTTGTAGTGCTTAAAGTAATACTTGGTGGGTTAATACTGATTTCACCTTGATTGTCAAAGGACATAAAGATGGCAGTTGATTCCTCCTGAAGGACAATTACTTGGACTTTGCAAATTGTATAAGACAACAAGAAAAAGAATTTTTTATATATATATATATATATATATACACACATATATATATTTGTTGATAATCCAAAGAAGTTATTTGAGAATCCAAAGAAAAAAGTCCTAACTTAATTGACAGCCATGTCTTTTTTTTTTTTTCTTAATACAAATACTGTTGCCAGCCAATGCAGACATATTTCAGTTAATTTTGTGTAAACTGATGTCTTGTAAAGCAAGCGGGCAAATATCTGCACATTATTAAAACACTGGTGTAACTGAAACTGTGAAATTCATAAATACACTTTCAAATACATAATAGGATGACTTATGGGTAGCCACTACAATGTATTTTTAGAATCACCAGAATCCTGCAGATGAGTTTCGTGCTTTGTGTTCCCTTATTTTTAAATGAATTCTTAGAGAGGATTCTGTAACAAAAATAAATTTTAAGTACTCTAGATGATTTTTTTCATCCATTAAATATTATGCTTTCATAGCAGTACAAAGATGTTTACTGATAGCTTGTTTAGGTATGTTTGAATAGCTAGATTATAATATTCTATTTTCTGGTAAGTTTATCTTTGGCAACTCTCCCCTTATTTTCACTGGAAGCTAAAATGCACTTTTTTTTTTCTAAAAGCAAAAATAAAGGATTGTAAAGAACAAACAGCAAACGTATTGAAATTGTTTAAATACATTAGGTACACTTAAAATACATTTTCTTTTTATATTTTGTATTAGTTACAAATATGCATGTAGTACGAAGGACCAGACACAAATATTTGGGCTTGTATTTTTATTTTACTAATTTTACAGCATTTATTAATTTTACAGCACTTCATTAATGCTGTGCTAAAATGGGGAAAAAATTATGGCAATAGACTGTAAGAATATTTAAATTTAAAAACTGTGTATAATATGACATTTAATCATAAGGCAAATATTACAGTCAGAATAATTTATCTGTCAAAAATATCCCTTGGCTATATTCTTTGTTAGAACAATTGATGGCACAAGAGCAGAAATTCACATGACCTGTTGTTACCTTTGCTGCTGCTGCTGCTTTAAAATAAATGTTAAAATCCTAATAGTTTATATAAATTGCAAATAAAAAATGACAGCTATTTCTAAAGAAGCTCTTGTGAAACTGGACATAATAAACACTCTTTTGGTAGCTGTAACGTAATCCTCATCAGATGGGTAAGCAATGCCCTCATTTAACCAACAGAAATAAAGGAACAAACAAATAGTCTGCCCAAGCCAGTAAGCTTGAAAGAAATTAGAACTCAAGATTTTTTCCCCCTCCCTTTATCTTTAGAAAGTTAAAATTTCGTTGTCAATGTTCTAGAATAGTATTATAGGATTTCTAGTGTAAGACTATGTTGAAAAAAAATCTTAGCTGTTTCATAATTATACAGAAACATTTTTGCACACACTTAAGTGTTGCAGCAGAATGTTTTCTTTTTTGCAGGTAGTTGGGAAAATGTTTTTCTTTGTTTAATCATGTAGAACCCAGGGAATGAGAGTTGCATTTCAGAAATAAAAGTTCAGTTTGCAGAAGTTTTCTAGCAATCAGTATCTGATGGGCTGCTTTTGTCAAATGAAACATCAGTTATCTTTCAGCACATAAATCATCTGTCCTTGTATGTAATAATTGTAAATACAAAATTGGCAAGCAAAGCAAGAACTGAACATGCAGCCCCATTTTTGATTATTAGGATCTGAATGATTGATGCAACTGCCACTCTGCTACACTTCAAATCTTTTTTTGCATCCTAAGAATTTTTACTGATATTTAACAGTCTGAACATCCTACAGTATGTAGTATAACTACATCAGTTTGTGGAGTTGTGCCTTAATGTAGAATCTGAGACAAATCTACTCCCTCTTTAGAGTAAGGATTTTTTTTCATTGTTGAAATATGAAAATTAAGTCAAAGGGCACTTTCTTACATTAGAAATCTGTCAGATAACAGTTATTGTGAACAAAAAGAGGTTGTGTTTTCTTTAAGGTAAACTTACTCGTGGTGAGTGAGGGGAACACGCAAAAAAATATTTTGTCTACTGTTAAAACTGTGGTTGCAACTGTCAAAACATAGATGCACCTTTTTCAAGTATCATTTCAGATTGTGTGCTAACATGTGACTTTATTGTCTGGCATAGCTAGGCAAATATAGATATTTGCCTTTAACATTAAAGAATACTTTTTCTTCAAATAATTGTTTGACTTTTCTGTGATAGTATTTCTGTTTTAATGAAGGAAGTTATCAAGCAATCTAGCTTATGCTTTCAAATTACAATAGATCTCCGTATTCATGAGGTAAGAACCTAACATTATTAGCCCTACAAAAATCAAATTCATTGTTCTTTGAAAGAATTTGGTCACAATTAATGACACATCTTTTTTAAGCTTCACAGGCTGTAGTCAAATATGACATCCTCAGAGCAGAACACTTTCCTAGCTAGCTTCTAAGACAATACAAAAAAATATATCATGCTATGAACTCTTCTCTTTTGGAATTCTGCTTTTAAAATTTTATCTGGCACTTTAAACTGCTGTTGCTGAAGAAAATCTTTTGTTGGATAAAATTATTAAATACAGAATTACAACAGTTGTAAAATAATAGTAATGCAAGAAACTGCCTTCATTCTTTATACAGAAAACAAAAATACCAAGATTAGATATGTTTTCTTTTAGGATAAGCGTGAATTATTTTTAAAAATCTGAAGCTTTTCCAATTATGTAGTAATGAAGTCCAGGATCATCTTTRCTGTAGGTAAGATTACTATAAAAAGAAAAAAACCCACAAATTTTAAAAAGCATTTGTGAAGACTTGGTGTCCATTTGTACAGTAGGTCAAGATACAAGGAAATGAAGTACAGTTGGGTAAATTAAGAATTTCATATGCAATGATAATACCTCACAGCTTCTGATCTTTTTATCGGAAAATCTGTATCAGAAAATTTCATTAAGCTACTTAAGATCATATAGCAACTCTAGTAAGAAATGAAGTGGAAGTGTTGTTATACGAACACAGAAATTACAGTAATGCAGATTTTGCAAATATTAAGCAGAAGTAGTTTTAAAATGTGACAATTAAAATGTTAAATTTGAATGTTTTCAATTTATTTTATTTAGAATGGAATCACTCTGTAATTAACAGACAGTAAACCTCAGCTTTCTTGTTGAATAAGCAGTCAGCACCACCCTGATCAGAACAGGGTTTGTGTTTKAAAGTTCCACGCTCTGGGATTTCTTTCTGAGGTTCAGCTTATCCTTTCAGTAGTCTGCTGGAGGCGTCAAACATCATCCATCAAAACAGAGGATCTGTCAGCCTGTTTCACCTGGATTTCTTTGAAATGAACATCTTTTTTTGCCTCTGATTTCTGAGGAATCTAGATGCAAAGGGGGGAAGATCAGAAATTATAGAATGCAAGAAATATATATATATTTGAAGACTATAAGCATTGAAACTTCATAATTTTAAAGGGACAATACTGTTTTAAGATGCATGTTGACAGCTTTTTAAAGTTTAATCTTTTTTTAACCATTTTTTAGTTAAACAGTGAAAGACAGACTCATCTTGCCACATGTACRGCACTACTTTAGCCTTATACACAAAGCAGTACCACATTCCAAGGGTATGATTATTTGAACCAATGTATGCTACCTTGGTGACGAAGGGGAAAAATGCATAGGAGCAACCTTAAAACTGTTCAGTCAGATCACTTTGTGGATTTTGCTATCTATGTCCGGAACAAGATGGCATTTATGTCCATAGGGCCACCGTATGAGTCAGGACTGAGTAGGACTTGGTGACCTGCTACAAAGCTGGCTATGCACATTAATTTTCCCGGACCAGATCCTACAGTTCTCTACACAGGCAAGGTTTCTATCAGTGCGATGGGAATTACTGCCCATTTAGCCATTCATCAACAAAATTAAAGTCTTCAATGCATAACTGGGAAGAATTGACTTTAGTATTGTGAAAGTCTTAATCCAGAATAAATARCAATTCTGAGGAAGATAAGAGCAGCAGTTTTGAATATTAGAATAATATCTCCAGGTGCCTTAGCTCAAACCAACATTATGTTAAAAGAAAAACGAAAAACCACCCCAACCTACTTTCTAAGAAATTGTAGCTGATGACTTGAAAATTTGTAACACAATCTCTCTTCATTGCCTGTATATCAAAAGCAAACCAAACCCACCCAACATTATAATCTGAGAAGATTAAAATGAAGACTTACATGATGCAGCAAACAGTTTTTCCTTCGGGATACTAACTGTATTCTCTGAGGCTGTTGTACAAGAAAGAYGGCAAACTGCATGTTGTCCTAATCTTGGTTTAACGTTAAAGCGCTCTTTAAACAAAAATAACTTCTTCATTTCAGTAACATAATAAGAATCTCATCAATTGTTCAGTTTTTTAGTTTAAAAACAGTTACTATACCTATCCCATTTGTCTTAAAGACACACAGATCACCATGGTAGCAGTATTAAATGAATACTGCAGCAAAAACCTGAAACAAATGGATCCTCTKAGGAGAAAGTTTATATGGTAAAAGTGCACAGTATTTTCTTTTTAAATAAAGATTTTGCACAAGTTGAGAGATTTTGGGGACATAATGCAGGTGAGATCATAAATAAGCATGAAATACTTCACAATTTCTCTTGGTTTTATATCTTGAAACCACACATGTTGACTCTGAACAACTTAAACATTTGAAAAGAACACTCAAATGACAAAAATACTTAATGATTTTACAACATACTTGACTTCCTACTGAAAAGAAATCTAACCTCTGACAAATGCTGGTCATACACATCCTTCTGCAGATCCAGAATAAATTTTTCATCTGATGTCTGTCAGTCAGGGTACTTTAGTCTTCAAAAATTTTAAAGATGCAGCTGAAAGACCCACTCATCCAAAATTTGATATCTACATTGTTTGTGTATACATAATTTGCTCTTGCATGTAAACTCCCATGCAAGTAACATGCTTGCATGTTACTCCCAGTAACATACAGCAAAGAAAGAAATCAATAGGAGAAATTTTTTTAACCCTAGCCTATGGCACGGAAGGACTRCCATTGGAATGTAAGTTCAATTTCAGTGTCAGCATTTTGAGAAAGATATGAAAACTCACAGTAGTGCAGAAAGAGCCCCCCACCCAAATGAAAACAGAGAAAATGTCTAGTGACTTTTAAATACTTGAAAATTCATTCAGTCAAGATGATGTTTTGTTTTGTTTTGTTTTTTTTGAGGTGAGCTTATGAGTAAACCTGCACCAAGAAGTATTGAATTTTTAAGAGATCTTAAAGCCCCCTGATGGGGGGGGGGGGGGGGAACAAAAAAAGACACAAACAAAAACATCATTTTGAAAACATACTGCACAACACCCTCTCTTGGGCTATGTCTCTGCTATAGGACAAATCTGCTTTGTAGCTTGAGTTGCAGTCCTATTTCCTCAGTCATACAGATTYGATGATCTGCAGAAAATACGCAGCAGCTCCTTTGCAGCCTAGAGTCAGTCTCAGAAGCCGGGGCATTAGAGGCATGGTGGTCACTTGGGTTTTTCTCTGGGATGGAGCTGGAACTCAGTGTCATTTGGGAACACTCCTGAGATACCCATGATAGCTTTTGATCAAGACAGCTTGTCTTCCAAAAAGACATGCTTTAACTGACGCGTTGGTTATGGAATTGCAGGTAAGAATAGTCAAGTGAAATGCAATGGCCTGCAAGACACAGGWGGTCAATCTAGACAGGCTAGTGAGCTCTTCTGACCTCAAAAATGTGTGAACCATTGGCAGGAAAGTTAGGTACACGTACAAACGTTTGCAAGAGTGGAGCAATATAAAAGTTGGGGGGGGTTCTATAGATTGTCTTATAGGAGAGGACTGTCATCTAGTCTTAGGAGGAAAAATACAAAACATTAAAATGAACAGAATTATAAATTCAAACTGGTTGATTTAAAAATATGTTTTTCCTCTCTTGAAGATCATTTGGTAACATCAGTGATATGGGGCAACTGATCCAACCATCATTATCCAAGTAATCTAAATCCAAGTAATCCAAATTAATAAGCAGAAGGATGAAATAATTAGCTACTGAATTATCTTATTGAATCATAGACAGGACCTCTGGAGGTTCTCTAGTCCAATCCCCAAGCTGAAGCAGGTTCAAATAGATGGGTTTGCTCAAGGCCTTGACCAGTCTGGTTTTAGGTAGTTCTGAAGATGAAGATCCCACAGCCTCTCTGGATGCTTCCTCCAGGGTATGACCACCCTCACACTGAAGATTTTTGTCCACAGCTATAATTAGAATTTTCTGTGTTCTAGKTTTTATCTGCTGTCTTTTGACATATCACTGTGCACCTCGGAGAACAGTCTGGCTCCAACTTTTCCATGCCCTCCCATGAGGTAGGTATAGACAGCAGTAAGATTTCCTTTCAACCTTCTCTCCTTAACGCTGAACAAACCCAGTTCAGTCTCTCCTTGTATATCATGYGTACCAGCCCTCCAACTATTTTGGGGCCCTTCCTGGACTTGTTTAGTATTTCAATACATGTTTTGTACTGGGCAGCCCAAAACCAGATGCAGTCTCACAAGCGCACGTATAAAGAAAATGAATCACTTCTAAAAGAGCTTGCGTATTACACTCTTACTAACACATCCCAGGATGTCATTGGCCTCCACTGTTACTGAGGGCACCTTGCTGGCTCACATTGCATTTGTCCATCCAGTCTCCCAAGTCTTTTTCTACAAAGCTGCTTTCTAATCAGTCGGCCCCTAGGCTGTACTGGTACATAGGGTTACTCTATCCCTAGTGCAAGTCTTTGCATTTGTCTTTGTTGAAACTGATGAGGCTCCTGCCAGACCATTTCTCCAGCTTGTCAAGGTCCCTCTGACCAGCAGCGCTGCCCTCCAGCACATCAGTGACTTCCCAGTGCCCTTTGTCCCACTCATTAATATAGACATTAAAAGGTACCGGCCCAAGAATTGATCCCTGAGGGAGGCCACCAGTGACTGGCCATCAGCTGGACTCTGTATACAGCCCTTCGATTACAACCTTTGGATCTGACAGTCCAGCCAATTTTCCATCCAKCTTATCATTCACTTATCCACTCTATATCCCAACACTTTGGCTACAAGTGTACTACGGGTCTTTCTTTGCTAAAGGCAAGCCATATGATATCCATGGCTCTCCCTTTGTACTCAAAGCCACTGCTCAAAGAAAATCAGCGGCATGCTGTAACACCTCTGCTACAGAGAGGACACTTCAGCCAAGACCTATCTCAGGAACTCAGCAGCTTCATTTGATTAAAAAAAAGGAGAGGCAGGAGTATTTATCAGTAATGTGTTAATGGTGGAAATGCTATTTATTAAATTTAAATTGACCYCCAATAACATAACATTACTATACTACCAAAGGAAAGCTGAACTTAGCCACACAGCAGAGCTCAAACATCACAAAACACTAGGAAACCTTCAGGAGATGACTGTATTCGTTATCCAACCCCTATTCACGTTATTCACACATACAGTTCTAATGGTATCCCCCAGTCATGTTTGGGCAACCACAAGCATGCTGCTTTCTGTCTTCAATGATCAGCCYGAAACTAGAACAGTAACTTGCGAAAAATATGACTGTCCCAATCTCTGGTCCTGCTCTTTACTTTTTCTTTTGAAGGAAACACAAAAGTACTCAGGTGGATTCTCTTCCCTTTCTTGCATTTGCATTCTCATGTGCATATTAATGACTGCATTAACCTTCTGTCTATTTATGCTCACACTGGGCTCAACCATTATTTCAGTTAGCTTAATGCTATTTTTGATAGCCTTTGAAGCTGTTAATCTGGCAGCCATGGGTAACTGTGCCTGATAATAGTAGTCTGTAAAATCAATCATCTCCCTGTCTTGAATGCTTTTAAGAYTAGGGRAAAAAAAAAAGTGTTCAGGAATTAATTACCATAAATAATAACAAATAGCAAAAAAAGACATTGGCTAAACTTAGTTTTTACAGTTCTATAGTATGCAAATTATTATTTTCATTTTGTAAATGGGGAACAAAAACAGAATTATCTTACATAGCTTGACCAAAGTGATACAGAAAGAGCCAGTAGGATCATTCACTATCCATGCCATGAGCTCAATCCAGCAAGTTAAACCTTCTCAAACTTTTCTTCTAAAGTCAAATTTCACTTTAGAACACGTTTGCATTCACAGCTGTGCTCTTTCTTGTCAAATCAGGGTGAAAGAGGCACAAGTTGTGAAACCCACCGAGTAATATTAATATGCCTGTGAGTAGTAAGAGTGAAGAAACCATACGTAAGCCTCATCCCTTGCCGTCTGTTAGCACTGAGTAGGTGTCCTGCACCAGAATTTCCGCTGCTCCTGGTATACAGTGAATTGTTCCATCTATGACCTCCTCGGCAAGGCTGAGCTTCTGTTTGTGCAACACGAGCAAGTTTCAGGCGTGAACAAACACCAACAGCACAGCTCTGCTGTGTGAACCGAGGCTCCCTGTGCCCTCCGATCCCTTTCAAGCCAGCCTGATCAGACTCAGACCTCGCTTTAAGCTACACGCTGCCGAAGGGCAAGAAGCGCCGAGGCGCTCCCGACCGCCCCCAGCCCCGCGGCCCCGGCGCGCACCGCGGGGCAGCGCGGCCGGCGGCGCGCGCCCCGCGGCGCGGCTCCTCCCAGCTGCCCCGCCGGCCCGGCGCCTCGCCCTGCGCGGGGGGCAGCGGCTGAGCGTGGCCGCCCGCGAGCTCCCGTTCCCGCAGGCGCGGCGCTGCGCGCCCCCGCGGTAACAGCGCGACAGGATCTCCGCCACCAGGTACCCGTGGCGCAAGTCCCTGCCGAGGCAAGGCGAAGCCTAGGGCAGGCGGAGAGGTCGAGGGGCTGCAGCCCACGGGGCAGCCCCAGCTGCGCGGCGGCCATGGCGGCGCCGCCGCCTGCCGCCAACGGCCGTTACGACGCAACGGGCGGGCGCGCGGGTCTGGCGGTGGCCCGGCCCCGCCCCGCCCGCGGTGAAGGCGCGGCAAGTCGCGTCTTCTGGATGTTTCCATGGTCCGTGTGCCCCCGCTGAGTGCTTTACCTGCGCCGGGGGTTTCGCTGCAGAACTGAGACACTGCACTATAACTTTTTTTTTTTTTCCCCTCAGAAAATGTCTTCTAATACCGTTTTGCTGCTATACTAGCTAGCATTATAATTAATAACACAAATACTACAGCTAGAAAAGAAGGTTTCCTCTAAAAATGTGTGTTGCAGTATTCTTTAACGGTGCTCTGACACGGTTCAATGTTTGGTTTAAACCACAGTTCATATTATTTCAATACCTTACTTAACATTTATTACTTAACGGTAATTTCTTACTAGGAATTGACCTCACCAGAGCCCCATTGTAAAAACAGATACTGAAAACAGTAACAAGCTTGTTTTATTTAATTTCCAGCTAAGCAGGGGTCATTCTTAGAAAAGAATTTTACCAAACGGTGGCCAAAATGTCAGTTATTTTATTAGCATGTGTTTTTGGTAAGTAGCATTAGAGTATCTTACTAGTCTGCCAGAGACCTGCTCCAGTACCCAGCCCCAGCGGGCAACAAGCTACATTCCGGTTTTGTTTGTTCGTGTTACATAGTAACAGGAACAATACCTATCCAGCTTGGCTCAGTTTGCTAAAGTCACTCTATTTTCATAGAATTACCTCCTATGGAAAGATAAAAGCTTCTCCTGACAACTGCAAATTACCTGACATTCAAGTCATAAAAATACTACTGGAAACTAGCTGTGGACTAGTCTTCTGGTAGAGGAAGAATACTGTAGAATTAAGGAAAAAAGTACTGAATAGGAATAAGCTCTTAAGATGATCTTGCGTGTTCTTTAAATGACCGCAGGCATTGGTGAGAACACTTACAGATGTTCCTAACGCTACCATGAGGCAAAAAGGGACTCGCATGCAACTCTCAAAAAAATCTCTTAATATCCTTTCTTAGTTTTATTTCAAACAGATCCTTTGTAGAATATCCATATTTGATGAAAATTAATCTTACTGTGTGGAACACAAAAGATTATTCTTGATTTTTCACGACCATCTTTCYGAGTCAACTCAAAAAGCACTGTGTATACCCAAAGGTGAGAGTATTCAAGTGMCATTATTCTAGATCATGCTGAGGTAATATACAGTAATGGTATTGTACATAAAAAAGCAAATCATTAGTTTCTGARTGAAAAACAGCAACAACAAACTTGTTCACTATGTATTCTCAGTTTTATAATGAGTATGCACAGTATGGGCTCCTGAGCGGTTCACAACACAAGCAGTGAGGAAAGATAAAGGAAGCTTCTCACTATCATTAATAAATTGCCTCTATAAAAAAAAAATAAAGAAGAAAAATGGACATTTATTTTATTTTATTTATCAATGTATATAATGTACCTATCACCAAGTATTTTTAGGTACACAAATAACAGAAATTTAAAAACACATAAAATAATGACTCTAAATGGACAACTTAACAAATAATAATGAAGAAACTTTGCGGTTCAGTTGTGTCAAACGGATTATGAAGAATAAACACAATTAAAATTAACAGCACTAAAGCTAATTAGTAAGTGTTAAGCTAAAGCTATACAATCATTTCCCAGAGCATTAGCACACTTCATTCAATTCAGCCTTATTAGCACCTTGGTACCAGTTGCTGAATGGCTCCCAATTATAGTTACATCCCAACACTGGGTATCAAAGACTTTTTAAAGTAATATGCAAAGGCTTTTTTTCCGCCCAGCAGGTTTTTTTTAGATAAAATATACAGAAAGAAGAAAAAGTACTTGTTCAAGTTTCTAAACGTTAATTACTGTATTATCTATACTGTAAGAAATTCTTCAATATTGTTGGCAATTGGAGTTGCGGGACAAGATGGAGTCTAGCTCTCCCTATGTAATTTCGGATACGTAGCCGGCAGAGCTGGCAAAGAGAAGATGGCGTAGCTGCAAAAAGAAAGGAGTTTTATTATACAACTATAAAAGCCAGTATTTTGTTTTACAACAGTTTTGTACAATAATGAAATCTCTAAAATAAGTTCACATTTTGCAAATTCTTTATCCTTCTTCTTATTCTAGCAGTATTTTTCCTCAAAGATACAGAAGGGGCTTGCTGAAACCTAATTAATAATCAGACAAATATCTAAAAAGCAGAGTCACTGAGATCCAGCACAGAATTTGTGTTTTTAATTTAAAAGCTGCACGCAGAAAATAGCAGATGACAACAACTTGAAAGACTGAAGTTGCTTTTTTTTATTTTATTTGTAGAACAGATAAAATACATGCTACAGCAACACAAGTTGTCCGTTACTGCAACAGGAGTAAGCAGGCAAAATCTCCATACCTCAGTATGCCAGATCATGCTACAGGTACTACTAGCTTATGATAACACCTTTGTTCCCCTGGGCCCCTCCACTCCCTCAAAATTAACATATTGCTGTGCTTCTAATAGCAGTAGAACCACACACATTCTATGCCTATTTAGTTTTTTTTTGACATCTTTAGTTTCTAAAAGTCGTACTAGCCTTGGTAATTTAGTGTAAAGGCCTCTAGCACTAAATTGAGACATCCAATTGTTTTTAGAGGCTGCTGAACTAGCAAGCAGCTAAACAGCATTCATAGTACACAGATCATATCTGGGGGCAAACATTAAATCAATGCCACTTGTCAGTTTACCTCTAAAGATATGCCCACGGTTATTACAAAAATTCCTCTACTTATTTCTCATCCATTTGGGTGGCTTATTTTCCTGCCCAGTGCATATACCTGTCTGAACAAATCCAGCTCCCTTTGGGATATTATCTTTAAGGCACAGACCTTAGGAGTAGGACTCCTGCTGCCTTATGTGCTGGCAGTGATGCCAGCTTCAAACCAGMTACTCAAAGTAAAAATAAAAAGTATTCTTAGGCTGTCTTTTCTCTTGTACACTATATATATAAAGGCAAAGCAAAATTTTAAGATAYCATAGAATCATAGAATCAGTAAGATTGGAAGGGACCTCTGGAGATCATCTAGTCCAACACCCCTGCTCAAGCAGGGTCACCTAGAGCATGTTAGACAGGGTTGCATCCAGGCGGCCCTTGAAGATCTCCAGAGAAGGAGACTCCACAACCTCTCTGGGCAACCTGCTCCAGTGCTCTGTCACTCTCACAGGGAAGAAATTCCCCCTCACGGTCAGGAGGAACTGCCTGTGGATCAGTTTCTGCYCATTGCCTTTTGTCCTGTCACACGGGACAACTGGAAAGAGTTTGTCCCCGTCCCCTAGACACCCTCCCTTCAGGTACTTGTACACATTGATAAGATCCCCCCTCAGTCTTCTCTTCCCCAGGCTGAAGAGGCCCAGCTCTCGCAGCCGTTCCTCACAGGGCAGGTGCTCCAGCCCTCTGACCATCTTCRTAGCCCTACACTGGACTCTCTCCAGTAGCTCCATGTCTCTCTTGTATTGGGGAGCCCAGAACTGGACACAGTACTGGAGATGAGGCCTCCCCAGGGCTGAGTAGAGGGGCAGGATCACCTGCCTTGACCTGCTGGCAACAGTCTTCCTATACAAATGGCATTCAGTGTTATTTTGCTGCCACAAATAAGAACTTTATGTGTAACTGTAATAGTTCATTCATACTTYATGTAAATTGTACTTGTAGCATTTTTAATGCTCTTCAAGAGTCCTGAGTGACAACTCTTATATCTCTGATGATTATAATTCAACAAAGAAAATTCAATCCAAAAAAGAAAGTTCTTATTGTAGAGTTTGTCTCATATGAAACACTTTATAATCATATATGATAACTCATTAATATTCTATATTAAAAATATATTTGTCTTTGCATTGGTATACATAACTAGGAATGGACTGAAACAATTTATATTATACCTTGTAAAAGCTGACAATATTTTAACCAAAAAGCCCATACTTTAAATACTTGCATACTTTTTACCTAAAATCAAAATGAAGTACTTTATATTTACTTTACAAAAATATATATATATATATATATATATATATATATATATATATATATATAAAAATTTGGATAGCTGGCCAAAACTAACTAAATAAAATACTTTGTTTTTTTAATAGCCAATAAAAATTGTAGTTTCAATGTTGAAGTGTGGAAACACCTAAGAAGATTCTTTTTCAGTTTGTATAAATTCTGATGCTGCTTGGTCAACATAGTCTGAGACTATAAATATTACCAGGATTTTTTACAGCTACAAATGCATTTAGCTGAATGTAAGCATATTAATTTCATACAGCACAGTGTTAGCTTCTATAACATTTCCATATTTTTCCAAGAATAGAACTTTTAATTGTAAAAATATAAAGCTTACCTTCATGGAGGAGCAACAGTCTCTCCACTAAACTGCTTGGGGCAGCTAAATCTACAGGCCTCTCAAAATCTGTATTTTTGGCATTTATGTCTGCCCCAAATTCAAGGAGTAAGTTTATGATCTCTGTACTAGATTGCTGGGCAGCAGCATGTAGTGGAGTTTCCAAATGCTTTCCTTTTTGCACATTGGCACCTGGTGGTATACAAACAAAGAGACAGAAGAACATATTAATTAAAATGGTAATTAAGTAAAGAAAGTGCTTAATATCTTAGTTTTTATAATAAAGTTGGGGGGGAGCATACCCCCACCTCCACCCCTTCCCCCATCCTGGAATGACACAGTGAATTTAGCCACTTCATGAATTTTACTGCATACCACTATCATGTCAATTAACTAGAAAAATTCCTGGTGTAATGCTAGCAAGGCTGTGATGGTCCACTCTGGCTCTAATTATTCAAATATATGTTTAATTCACAAAGGTGGTTATCAACATAGCAAATGATCCTGTAACAATGCAGACTGTGTCCCTAGATTTGGATTGAAACAGAGCGAACCACAAACATCTCTCGTTTGTTTGTTTGACATTAAATATATAAAATGAAATTTAGGAATCAAATGCCTTTTACCTTACCTCTTCTCTCTGCAGCTCGGCCTCTATAGTTGTAAAAAGATGAATCAGAATATGCTAAATTATGAAAGAGTAGGACTACATTGCTGAAGAAAGTCTATTGAAAGATAATGGTTACTGTTTAAAATTCCTTTCTAATTTACCTTACTTTTTCCTATAGAAAATGAACATCTATAAAGCTGTAGCTGGTGCCGAAAATTTTGAATACTTTATTACTGATCTTGCTCCCTTTTCCCTTCATATGCTTGCTACACCTTAAAAAAGTCGAAAGAGTTACAGTGAACTATTGTGAAGAACATGTATCATGGAGCAAACTTGCAAGTAAACTTTGAAAGCAATAGTTCTAGTTTTGATGATTGAGTACAGTTCACTTCACAACTGAGTACTSTATACTTACTTAAAATCTAGCAATATCTTTAGTTAAATAATCACATACCTGCATAGAGAAGCTTTCGAATGCAATGGATCTGCTGTGAAACACATGCTACATACAGAGGCGTTCCTAAATGAGGAAGATCTTGGTCCACATCTATACCCCAGGATATCAGTACCTCCAGACATTCACTGTGACCTATCAGTACAAAGAATGACAGAGTTTGCTTAACTTTAGTAAGCTGTTTCATAGACAGAACGGGACATATTTCATAACACTATTGCTGAGACATCTGTCAACTGTTCTGTTTTGTTCAGCAGCTAATTTCTTACCTCTACTGGCTGCTTCATGAGTTGGTGAAGGAAGACAGGTCTCCCACTGAGCTTTGGCACCATACTCTAACAAGAGCTCAGCACATGATGCACTGCCTCTTGAACATGCATTAAATAAAGGTGTCACTCCGTCAATTGTTGTAGCGTTTACCTAGAATACATAAGATCTATATAAGAACAGAATTGAAATAAGAGTAAATTTTTAAACAAGACATAGGTAGTAACTGCATTAAAATACCAACAAATTTATTGTTTAGAATAACACAGCTTAACTGCTGAGTCCCTGTGCTAACATCCTCCTCTCATCACACTCCTCAGTCAAAACTAATTTATTACTATTCTTGTTAAACTATGTTAACTAAAATAAAATACATCTATTCAAGCACTAAATGACTTAATTTTCAAAAGTAATTGTACTTAGCTCTTTCCATTTACACAGAAAATCCAAATCTATATATATTGTGTTGCAATTATGGGGACCTTCTGTCTGTACCTCTGCCAGATTGCATGCTCCTTATTAAATGTGGGAACTATTTGCCATTTTCTTCTGTATTTTTTGCCTCTGTGTTGGATAYTTCATGGGATGGAGACAGACTTAATAATAGAGGCTCACTGTTTTTTCACCAACCTTGTCATCTACCAAAACAACTGAATATTCCCAGTCTGAGAGACTGGGGGGGGGGGAAGGGGGGGAAGAGAGAGAGGGAAAGCAGGCAAATTTCTGGAGGGCTGACAATACTAAAAGAAAGAACATAAATATTTTGAAAGGAATCCTTCCAGGAATCCTTCTGGCATATTCTCTTTCATGTCCTCTCACTTCCCCCATATCCAGTGATCAAAAGTACTAGAAAACTAGAGAGCAAAAAATAAAATTTGTTCTTATAGGTTTGTCCATAGGATCTATAGTTTTACGTCTTTAGAATCCCTTGTGCTAGCTGAAGTGAAAAGGAATTGCTTATGTAGCACACCTATACATTTCCTTTCTTCTGTAGACATTATTTTACATGTTTGTGAAAACTGACATGCAGGGCCAGTATTTCCACAAAGTTTGGAAAAGTATGCATTTAAACTGCTGGGCAGTCCAATGTCAGCCTGGATTGCAGTGAAAGCAAGCTATGAATTCTCATTTTTGTTTTGGGATAACAGATGGAGAGGCTGTTTCAGAAAAAGAGCCGGTTCTCTTCTATACTCAGTCCAAAGAGTCTTAAAGAACATGCAGGTGCAGTGCAGCAAAGGATACTCTGGAGATTAAAAGAATGGTCACTTACAAGTCACTCAGAGAAAGCCAGTACAGAAGRGAGAAACAGTCTACATATTAAAAGAGAAATAATGTAATATAATTTAGAAGGGAAATAACACATGGCTGGTGACACACTACTAACAGATTTTTTCCAAATCATTAAACTATCTTACTGTCTTCTCAACTTCTGTTTATTTTTATGTTATTCCTCTTCTGTTTGAAAGCTACTCTTACACACACACCTACATAGTCTTTTTTTCTCTTAATTGTTTTTACCTATCATCTCTCTGATGATGTTTCTTTGACCCACTACTTTCCTTTGCTAGCTTTCAGATGGCAACTTASTGTAATTAAATGAAATCAATGCAATCAGTAAGCACAGTACAGTGAAATAACAGCTTACAAAAATAATATATTTCTCAGCTAAACAAGGGTACTGGACTTCATATAGAAAAGGAAACTCACATTTGCTCCTGCTTCAAGAAGGATTCTTGCACAGCCAACATGATCTCCCAGGCAGGCTTCATGAAGTGGTGTGACTTGGTCGATTGTTAGTGTGTCTACATTGTAGCCCTACACAAGATATGAATGACATACAAAGATCATAGAAAAGCTATTAAGAGTGATTCCCTTACACTGCTGTTCAGATGAACAGCTTATATTACTCTAAACACACTTAAAACTTTACATGCAATAAATAAATCTTGAACAAGCACAAGATGAATCTTTCATCAATCAATGTAGCTAAGAGAATGAAAATATACTTTCAGCTCTTCTTTTTTAAAATTGGAAATATTAGAGTCTGAAATAGGGTGTAAAGGTATAAAGAGGGTTTAAAGAAGATGGAATTAGATTTGAGGTGTACAGTGATAGGACAAAAGGCAACGAACACAAGATGGAACATAGGGAATTTCAATTAGTTACAAAGGAAAATTCTTCCACCATGGGAGTGGCCAAACCCTGGGACAGAGGTCCAGAGAGGTTAAGGAATCTCCACCTGTAGAGGGCTTTAAAACTTTACARACCCCTGAGTCTAAACTGTTCTGTGTTTACACAATTCTCTGCCTTAAGGTCAAACAGATTTCAGCAAGGAGAACTGTTCTCAGATTGATAAAGTGATGGAGCCCTTGAAATTTTCTGTACTAGGTGTTTTTTGATTCTTTAAAGTTAATCATCTTTATTGGCTTACATCAAATATATTCTCCAGTATAATTGATCAGTATTGTAACAGATGACACAATACTGCAGTATAAAATTCAGTGATTTACATTCTCTTCCTTTGCTGTTAAAAATATAATTTTCTTGTTTTAATCAGAACTAGGCAAAAAACAGAATGATTCTTCCTCATAAACAAGTATCTTTCTGACCAACACTATTTACCTGAGGACTCTAATTAGTGGAACTACAGTTACAGAAGAGAGGGTGAGTGATATACATTCAGATACAAAGACTAATTTTTAGAAAGTTTTAAAATAGGGAGAATATTTTAAATATTAACTTACACTAAAAAAAAATTCCCAAATGTGAATTTTTCTGAAACATTCAGTTGAAAAAAAAAGCAAAGCAAAACATACTAAATCCACAGTAACAATCTATGCTGAGAAATTAAATAACAAAAGAAAAGCAATTTTAAGAACACAGCCTTCACCTGTGACAATAAAGTCTTTAGAGAAAGAAGACGTCCTTGACTGGCTGCCTCATGCAGAGGTGAGCGATCTGCCCAAGAACCTATATAATAACAACATTTATTGAGTAAACCATATAAATTAGAAGGATTTTGGAATGAATATAGCAAAGTCAGTTGTCCTGTGAAATTAATTGTTCCTCTTTATAGTCTGTATTTCAAATTACCAGTTTCTAGACAATAAAAACTAAGTTACATTAACTGTAAACATTCATACTATATGAATCTGTTGTACAGTGGAGAACAAAGTATTGATACATTGATTATATTAGTGTGATATAGTAAGTTACATCATTTTGTAAAAAATTGATTTTTATAGTTGTCATACAGAAACTTATAAACGTCAATAAAATGATATTTAGACCTAACACTGACATAAACCACCCTGAAAAAGTGCAAAAAAGCTGCTAAAGTATATGAAATTCAATAGAGAAATCCCTATGCATGATGAGATTCATCTGCTGCTACTACACCAGTGCAAGGAGAGAAAGACAGATTGAGAATCCATCTTCCATCTCAAATTGTCTGCCATCTTCTGGAATGCACCGTGCAGTACCCTAAAAGAATTCAGTAAATCAGTGGGATTTTACAGTCTAGTGATGAGAATGCACAGAGAATCACATAAAGAATGACCAGAAAGATTAAGACTGTTCAACCTGAATAGAAACGAGGGGATAGTTAAAAACATATAAAATATGTTTATTTTATATAAACATATAAACAGACAAGATGGAAAAGATAAGAGCTCCTAGTTTCCTTTTCCCCTAACTAAACAAGCAATTCTATGAAACTAAAACTTAATCATGCACAAGACTATCTTCTCATAGAACTCACAACCGCACCATGGAACTCAGCGTCCCTGGATGCTACTGAGACAGGAGAAAAGAAAGAAAAAAAAAAAAAACTTAGAAAAATTAAAGCACAACTGAACATTTAAGTTATCATAGGACTAGATAAAATTTGTTATAGAACTAAAATACTAGAGATTAAAATTTCCCAATCTGGGCCTTTAAAAATGCAAGAAGATTTCTATTATATTGTAGTATCCAGTACCTGTGAAATTTCATGTACTTTTTTTTTTTTTTTTTTTTTTTTTTTTTNAATCTGTATGATTCCCTTACACTTACCTGGACCACAGGTAAGATCCAGATTCCAATATTCTTATTTGCTCTAAGATGTGTGTGTGTACGTGTGTGTGTGCACATGTGCACACAGGCGTACACACTGTTCCCTATACTTTTATTTTGCATTTATTAAATATCTTGCAATTCTTATTTCTAGTGAGAATAACTGATAAACATACAAAAATTGTTTGCAATTTAGGGGACTTGATACTACAGTAACAGAGCTGAGAAATTTAAATGATCCTGATTTTTAGAAAATGTGAGAATTTCCTCGCTCCCACTCCAATAAGCTCAAGTATAGTTATCATATAACAGGCTGGATATGTACAATCACTACGACAATTTTGACTAATGCTCTCCTCCTTAGTATTATTAGAACCAGCACTCAAGTAAGCTTTCAAAACCACTGGATACATTAATTTCCAATAATTGCTCAAAAATAATTAAAAGCTGTATTTAGAAGTTGTTTTTGAAATTTTGTCCCTATGTCTTAATTGAAGAGAATTTCTCTTTCTTGACCATTTATTTTATTCCTAAATTAAGAAAGAAAAAAAAAAGACAACTACTATATAAAAAACAACTAAGAAAATTATAAATGTCATTAAGTCTTTATGCACATTAAATATATTCATACATAGGACATTTTTGTGACTAAGTATAGTTCTAAACAGAACAGAGGCACAGGTGGGATCTGAAAAATATGCTTTTTACATTCTCCTTTCCTACATCTGCAAGAATGTCTGTTGATGTATCTGTTTCAGTGACACTAGAGAATCAAATGATGCTGGATCCCATTTCAAGCTCACTTTTGCACGTAGACCCACTTTATATCCCCGCTTTCAAGTATACATTGCACAGTTAACTGTTTCTGCTAAATTTCTTAAATATGAAATGCTTAGTTTTGTTATCAGCTCTATAATAAAATCTGTAAGTATAACAGCTACAGAAAGATTCTGTTCAAGTTTGGAAAAAAATGTCACATTCTAACTGATTTATCATTAAGCATAATAATTCATCACTAAGTATCAAGTGGACAAGAATATGTTCAAAATAAATACCTATCTTATAAATAAAGAGGTGTCATCAAAAGAATTAAATTTTTTGTTTAGCTTCCTGCCTCTGCTAATCTAAGTTTGCCATGTCTATTACTTAGAAAGCATTAACAAGAACATAAATGAGTAAATTTTCAATTCATTATTGTCTGTAACAACAGTATTAGCAAACATATTATATTCAAAAACTGTTAATGTATTAAGTCCCTACTGACGTTGTCTCTGACAGATGCTGAAGGCAAAGTAATTCTAACTAAATTTAGAAACCACATTAGTTCCAAGCTCACTGGCATATAGTTTACCAGGAACGGCAGCCCACACTGCTCTACAAACTCTAAAGAGAAAGAATAAAGATATTTATTCATTGTATTAACAGGCAAGGCTAAAAAAAAATATTACTACAAAATATACAATACCTAAATCTCCATCTCCCCATGGCACTTCCAGCCAGCTGCAATTATAAATCCTACTCATTTCTTTCAATTCAAAATAAAAATCTGTTCTTGCTAGTTGGGCCTGTTCTTAATACACTCCAGCTATGTTTGGAAGGAGATCAGCAGCTCACTGTAATATGAACTTTCACCTGTAAAACCTCTGCAGTAAACACAGCTCTAAGATATGAACTCAAACAGTTGCCAGTTTCTTTTCTTATGTTGAAGGGCAGTGGTTCTTTTTTATTTTTCCTGTTTCTTTTTTTTCCTTTTTTAAAAGAAAAAAAAAAGAAAAAAAAAGGCTTTGGAAAGTGCCAGCATTTGCTTTCCAAGACAGCCTAACTGGAATTTCAACATGAGGGAGATTCATAGTGAAATCAATAGAAGCTTGAACTGCATATAAACTGCAGGACAAACGCTTTCTTTTCTAACCTCATGTAATTAAACACAGGAATCAATAGTTTATTATCCTCAAAAAATCAGTATTAGTAAATAGCTTTGTAAGGGAAGCACTGCCAAATGTTCATACGGTATTTTACTACTTTCTCACATTATATTAGAAAAGAAATAAGCATAGAATATTTCAAGCATACCAACTGCTACTCATTCTAGGTTTTTCTTTTAGCAGTTCACTACTATGTCAATGAAGTTCTTAACAGTTTTGAGGTCAGGAAAAAGAGTTTTTAATAACTATGTGTCAGCAGTGAAAGTCTCACCTCTTTGAATTATACATTATATACATATAATATAGAAATTATAACACATATAATTACTCTGTGTGTGTGTACACATACACACATGAAATTGAAATGTTGATGAACCCTGCAAAGTTTAGTTTTGAACCAATCATCACACAGTGAACCAATCATCACACAGACTTTCAAAATTTGTGGACTTCATTCCAAATTCAAATGCCAATAACTTCCAGTGTTTGAAAATCATACAAAACAAAAGCTTTTTCTATACAGTTCAACTTCTGATACAGCCATGTTACACACTCACACATTATTTTTGTGAGACTACCTGTGTCATATTCAATGAATAAGTTATCATTCAAATTATTTTATATCTTCATATCTAAAAGGATCTCTTGCTCTTTAGCACATACTATTGAAACCACAATCTAAACATTTATATTGCCTTTTCCATTGGTATTCTCACAATAACAATTGGGTATTCTCACAATAACAAAAGAATACTTCAAAACCCTTATTGAATCTATCTTCACAACATTGTCCACTCATACTGTTTTATAACTAAGGAACCAAAAGACAGAGTTTTAAGGCTCAAATTGTAAAACAGATCTAATGACTTATTTTTTCAAGAGTACTTAGGYATTGTAGCTTACATTGAAAGCATTGTTCAATTACAGTTATGAGAGCTTGGATCTTCTGAAATTGCAGCCTTGGATAATATCAAGAATAACTATGATCACTCAGAAAACTTTTAGGTTAGATGACTCATCTTCAACCATCTAGATGCCACAGCAGAGAGATGAACCAAATCCAGTTTTAGAAATGGAACTAAAAAAAATAAACCCTTTTTTCTTGTGAATTCCTACCTCATTCACTACATATCTTCTAACCTTTCCAGTAAATAGGAACACACAGGACATATTTTTTCATATATAAACTTAATCCATTCTCAAAACATAGTCTATCTTATGCACTGAAGGGAGCAGAAGTTCTGTAGAAAAGTACAGCATGTGGCCATGTTGTCAAATTTTGCATTACAGTACATCAGAGGGTCAAATCAGCACGGCATAGGCAACATATCTTTTAACACTTCCTAAGTTTGGAGTGCCTGGAATTGCAACTCAACCTACTTTTAACAGAGAAACGTGAGGCACCGAAATGTATTAAAAGTCCTTTAAAAAAGCAACAGCAATATCCAAACATGGCTTGCTTGGCTTCCACCACTATAAAAGCAACATTATGCTACATGAAAGCAGTGGTAATGGCAATGGCAGCAGCAGCAGCTGTTCCTGCCTCAGTTCTGGGCCTTGCATACACAGAAGTGTGTCAGGTGCCTTCTCCTGTCATGTGAAAGCATAGCAACAACTGCTCCTTCCTCTGTCCATTAGTCACACAGTTTGTTTTTCCACCTTCCTGAAGGATCAACAATTCRCTAGATTTTTGTCCAGCCTAAAGTAGCTTGCAAACTATGCCACAGCAAGAGCACTAAGATGTAAAAAGTCATATTAGCCTCTAAACTTCTGTAATCAATAGAGAATGTTAGATCCACATCATATTCTTTGATTTGAGTGTGTGAAGCAGTTGGTAGCGTTCTTAGGCTGTTAATATTTGCTTGCACTAATAACTAAAACAAAAGAAGAGTTTTTCAGAGGACTTCCCAAGTAGAAGCTTACAGAAAAGGACTAACTGACATTCTGAGTTGACTTCAGATTTTGGAGGACTTTTGTCTAGAGGAATTTTTGACCTGGGCTTGTCAAATAGTCTGTAGCCCTTAAACCAGACTGCAAGTCATTTTGCCCAGATTAGGCTCATAACTCTCAGCATTTTTTCAATCTTTCGTCAGAGTGTAACTGCTGCAGAGAATACCCAGTTGGCCAGTAAAGATGCGCCTAGTGTGCTGATTTTTGCCAAATCCAAGAGATTTTGCTAAAACAGCCTGGCTGTGGCCCTCATGCCATTGGGCTGAAGATCTTTTCCTAGTCTGGCTCTACTCTTTTCCCTTCTATCCAAATCTACTATGACATATGTCTCCTGTCCCCTTGCCACTTTTAGCCCATTTTACAATCTGCAGACATTATGCATTCTGGTATGATGTTCTCTGGCATTGCTCTGCAAGGTGCCTCGCAAAGATAGTCAGGTTTGGAAGCCTGTATGGATCCTTCCGATCTGATATTACATATGCCTGCTGCTCAAGCAACATGCAACAACTGGAAGCATCAGCTGCAACAGGAGTCTCTCAGAAGCTTCAGAATGTCTATCAGAAAGCATAGATGTGCAGTTTGGCCATCACAAAGAAGGTGTAAGTAGCTGGACCTTCAGAAAAAATTACTTTCCATATTTTGCTGTGAATTTTTTAAAATTTCAAATCTTGGCTAACTGAGGCAATTCTTTATAAAAATGACAAAAAAAAACCTGTTCTGATCCTGATCTGATCAAGGAGCAGCTAGTGCTAACATTTTTAAACAAAATATCCTTAAAAATTCTTTTCTGATGAAGATTATCCTTGTTCTTGGAAACTGCTGATCTAATAAACTGAAACGTTCATAAATGAAAAGTTACTACAGATCAGGTAATTTTAGCTCAAATGGTGAACAATTGGAGGGTAAAAGGTACACTGCAGGTTAATACTGATGAATAAATATAACCTTACAATATCGTTGTAGTTCAGTGGTTATTTAGGAAACTACAGTAACTGCTGCTGAAATTATTGAACATTGCTTAATTCTAAAATTGACAGTACTGGAAATTAGCAAAGTTATTTTAGGAATGCTTCTCATCCTCCTGTTCACATACCATATAGCTATGTTTTGCATGGAAAGAATTATGAAATTCCCATGTAAAATATATTCAACCTCTCCCTCACATCACTTACCCTGTCTACTTTCCTTGATTATTTCATTATCTTCCAGTTTTTAAATACTTACTAATTTCATGTTGTCAATGCTAACAAGTTTTCACTTCCTTCATTTATTTGGCTTACTCTGAGTCTTAGTTGTTATTAAATAGGGTTAATGATCACTATTTTTTWAAAAAAGCTCACCTTTCAGTGGAGAATTACTCAACTGTACAATTACTCAAAGCTCTTTTACACACTTGTTATACTAAGACAAAATTAGAAAAAATGGAACATATAATATAGCAGTCCTAAACATTTCTATTATTATTGTTTATTCCTCATTGCTCAAAATGTCTGTCCAGTAACTTAAATGCCTCATAATTACTTCTCTATGCAAGCCCTTACAATTACAAATTTGCCTTTAGTATCTTAGTATAGGATGCAATAATTGTCACCTGTATTTCCTCCACTGCCTTCTGTTTCAGTTACCTCTAAACTTGGCATATAAAGTTACTCTTCCACCTCCTTTCATTCTCTGTTCTCTTGTAAACAATTAGCCCTCAGTATCCAGTTACCTTATGGCAGGACAGCAAAAGTCAGGGTAAGTCAAGCCTTAAATACTTGCATAAAACAAACAGTGCAGATAAACAAGAAAGAGTAGTTCAGATCAGCTGATTTCAGTGCAGAAAGAACAACAGCAAATAGTTTCAATACCCTTGTGTTAACCCATGGAAGGTAATAGAGTGCCAAAAACAATCAAAAATTTACATTACAGCTGGAAAGAAATAACAATTTAAAGCTAGATCATAAACTGGGTCAGCTTAGCATATTTCAGTACACCATCAGTTTGTGAAATGGCTGCTATACTAACCTTGGCTGGTCAGAATACCCCAGCTAGCTTTTCGTTTTGCAGGACACTCCCCTATACTTTCTAGGCTTCTTTTGGGGAGATTCTGGTGAGTGCAGCTCCTCTCAACAGCAGTATTTGTTGTCATTATTTACTTGTTTCTCGAGGAAAGCTTGTCTATCATTAATGCAGGTACTCTGGTCTGACGCACATCCACAAATGAATTTCTACCACCTTTTATTCCTCCTTTCAGTTTTTCACAAGGGATCTTGTTGTACTTACTGTAGAATGGCTACAACACTGAAATCCATTCAGTTACATTTACTAGCTTGGACTAGTGAGTACACAGTGGGGGAAGGGAAGGATTGCTCTAGCATTTTCTATTTTTAAAACGGAGAAAGAATCAGCTTAGCTACAGCATGAGTCTTAACTATTTACATGATTTAAATGGAAAGAAGGTGTTAATTTTTCATCATTAAACCGAAAAGGAAACAGATTCTTAAAGCGTAAATATTCACTGCTTYATTGCTTGCATAACAAGCAAACTAAAACAGAAAAAAATAGAACTGTGTTTATCAGGACGGCAATTCTTTTATTGATGACAGCTTGAAACAAAAATTATTATGGAATCAAGCTTTACTCATATGTAATTTGCAGTTAAGAGAGAAATTGTGTAGCTAGGAAGAATCTAATTACAAAACACCTTTTGGTTTTTGTTTGCTTTGTTTTTTAAATAGRAGACACGGTATCCTACAGATGTTAACTGAAAACTACATCTTGAATAAATAAAAGCTTGATTTTACTAGCAAAACAAGACTTCCCTGGTTATTTTGAAAGTCTAATCCCATTACAAAAGCAAGGCTGCAACTTTATCAAAAGAGGCACAAGTCATTATATTTTAAATATAAGGAAAACAAGGGCAACACACTAGTAGCAATTTTTTTTCCTTGTTACCATGCACCATGCTGGTACTACAGAACAGAAATCTGCAGGGAGAAGCAAAAAGAAGTAACTGATTCATGATAAAATTCAAGCATGGAGTGACTTCCTTGTACCACTAATAGTTAACATACTGCCCTTCCCTTCCCCCTCCTTCCTTCTAGTGTTTCCTCACTGTCCTCTTCTACTAATATAAAATCTAGCCATTTGCAAACTTTTTAAAAGAAAATAAACATTATTGTTTTTTTCCTAGTGTGATTTCTTTCAGGTACTTAACAAAAATTTATCCCTTAAATGTTGAAATAATACACATTCTTTCTCTGTCCTTTTGTCTTTCTTTAAGGAAAAAATATGTGCCAGGATCATAGTTAGGTGGGACAAGGGGATGTAGAAGGAACACCTTGAATTTCACCTTGAATATGCAGTGCGTGAGAACTGGTGTGCCTGACTGGAATATCTTTACAGGAGAACAGAAGTAGGTGAGCTATTTCTATTCTAGCAAAAGAGAAGGAAATTGCATTCTCTCAGAGATGCTGCAGCTTTCAGGAAGAGGTTTTCCTCAGATTCTATCTAGCTGAATCAGCCAGAATGCCTCACAGACTGAAATAAACACCTCTACAGCAACATCCAGCAATCAGACTCTCTGCAAGCAAAAGCTGAAACAGAGCAGAACAGCATGCACATTACAAATATGTCACTTTAATATTAGAATTACTTGTTAAATTATACTATCTTTTCCAAGAAAATAAATACAGAAAAAATATGATGAATTCACAAGAAACCTTACTGTGTGTATACACAAGTCCATGTCAGGAAGATATCAGCATTATTCTACAGGTGACAAACAGCTGATGACAATTTCTACATTTTCCATGGCTTTGGGGTTCATCTCAGTTTTACATTCTCTTTCCATTTAGAATGGAATCCCAAGACTTTCAGGAGAAGGTGATGAGGATTAGGATCAAGCAAAGCATTCGGCACTGTACAGCAGGGATTGACAGTGGGCTGAGAAGACAAGACTTGCATGTTTTTTATAGGAGCTTTGTGGGTGAGGTTGTCAGCTGAGAATGAAGCTAGGTCTGTTCTGTGAGGTGAGCAGTTCATGCTGCTCAGTTCCCACAGATACTCCAGCCCTGCACAGTATTATCATCACCATCTGCAGAAGTGTGACTTGCAGCAGCAAGGCAACCAGCACATGCACGGACAGCTGCCACAGCCTCAAAGAGACAGACCCTCTAGGAGGAGGGTGAGCAGGTGCTGCTGACACCCAAAGAACTGTATACAAAGCAGTGAGCTGGCAATGGAAGTAGACTACCTCAAAAATTTGCCAGCTTCAAGGCAAGGATATTGAGAAATGTATCTCTATTCCATAGACACTTACCAATGACTATTGTGCACCTACTTTGCATACTTTGGAAGACATCAGAATGAAATATATAAAATATCTACTGTCTTCCTTCATGCATTAGAAAAGGCAAAACTTATTCAGAATTCTAGAAGCAGCTTTCCACTAAATTCTGCGAGGCAGAACTATTCATCTTCTGGGCAAAAACCATACAAAAGTCACATTAAAATAGTACATAAAAAGTACATAAAAGGTTATTTTAAAACAAAGGTAGACATTTAAGGAGTTCCAAAATCCACTAACAAAATTTACAACAAAAAATCTAAATACACATTCAAATGTATAGTATAGGTTCTTTTATCTAAGAAACTACAGTAGACCATATTTTTACCTACTTTGGTATACAAGCAATCAGGGAAAGCTTTCAGATTATATTTACTCATGGTAGCAATGCAGCTCCCTGCACAAAAGGAGCAAGATGAAGGGGCCGACACTACAGAATACAGTTTCAGAATAAAAAAAAACAGAGGTTTTTACTGATGAGCTTGGCCTTTGGACTTAGTTTAACTGGCAAACATTAAATAATACACTACATTGCATTTCACTAATATTTATTTAATTTATAAGGGGAGAAATGTTATAGGAAACTTTCAAGAAATTTTCTTCATAATGTTTTCTATCCAGATTGTTGTAAGAATAAATGTCAGTACACTCTCAACATTTGTGTGCCAGCAAATAGCTGAGCTTACTCTGTGGGGACAACTGTGCTCTTAACAGGTGGGAATGAATATGGAAAGAAATTTTTGTTCCTCTATTTCAATGGGGAACCCATTCTATTCTGAATGCTGCTCTTAATGCCATAGAGATGCCATTTAGATACCACAAGATGATACATTAATTAAAATAATAACACCACCAAGAATCGACATGATGCAGCCTGATGCAAACTGTCCGCACTCTAAAAATAACAGTTTATCCTGGGAAGAATTGGGCAAAATTGCCCTATTTCCAAATGCCAAAGATTAGTCCTTTTTTTGTGTGCAACCCTCCTCAATTTAGCCAAACGATGTACCATCCGGCTTCCCAAACTATTCTGTGCTTTCAGGTTCAACCACTCTATCTRCTTTTTCAACCAGTATAATTATGGGGTTATTTGGAGCCTGCCACATTAAATTCTGGAACAGGACATGTAAATGTCTTTTCCTCCTTGTATGATACATAGGCTGTAAATAGAAGGTGACATGATGGACAGGCTTCCTGGATCTCARTGCCAATACCATAGGAGTTGCCTGTCATTTAACATTGTCACAAATGAACCAGAAGAGATCTTGAATATACATGAGGCTAATATCAAGCAAATTTTGGAAATAATTACAGAAACACCATTACCTATAAAAACACAGCATCCCAAAAGGCCATGGGGGCCACTGTTACATCCTGCAGTGCTGGCTCAGCACCAAGGAAATTAAATGCATCACAGTGCATCACAGTGATAAAGCTCTAGTAGCATGATAAAGGGGAAAAAATTTTCCTTTTTTTTTTTTTTTTAATCAAATGCTTGCATCAAGCCATGGTCTGTGGCTAAGATGATAATCAATCACTAGCAAACAACTGGAAGCTTAGACAATACCCATATGTCACCAACCACAGCCCTCTGTCCTCCACATCTTGCTAAATGCCAGCAGATAAGCAGGTAATACTTAGATGGTCATACATTCAAGAATATTTATTTATGCCCAAGAGTGTACTATCTTCCACTATTATTTTTTTTAAGTAGTACTTGTGGATCAGTCATAAGAAGATTTGACTGTATTTGCAATGTCTCTCATTCTCTGTTTATGAGAAATAGTGTAGTGGCTTGTTTGCAAAAATTTCCTGTCCATTTCCAGTGTAAGTCAACCAGCTCAGAAGTTTCCCCATATGAGGCTTACAGTCAAGCACCATTTGACACTCATCTGGGACCAACCTGGTGTATATCAAAATCAAAAACAGATAGTTATACAAGAAGGTAATTGCTCATTATAAACATATGCCTCTAGCATTATTAGTGCAAACAAACAAGCAAGAAATGTCATTTCCCTATACCACCAATAGCACCAAAAAAACAAAACAAAACTATTACAGACTCCTGCTTCCTTGTWTCATCACTGCTTCTTATTTGAAGTACAAATCATTATTAAGATAGTGATAGCATGGATAGCTACTAGTTGTCCTACCTCTTCTCCCTAACATTTTAACACTTCGCAGGCCTTGCACTCTTGTATGCTTGGAACCAAACTGGAAGGTTTAGAAAGAGCTTAAATTTCTGATGTTATCAGTAAAGGCTCTGCCTCAGCCATTACAGCAGTCAGACATGGAACAATGATACATTTACTACATTTCTTCCCTTGTAGGTTTGCAATGGGCACTCTCTAGATCTCTTCATGCAGACAGACAGAGGYAACTCAGCATTTTCTAATCTGTGCACTTAAGAAAAACAACTCAAAGCAGTGATGCTGGTCAACATGGCCAAAGCAATTGTCAAACAAGCCCAGGCTTCAGATATTGGAGGAGAGATGGAGGAGACAAAGYATGACATTATTAGCTGGCATGGTAATGGTACAGAGCACTACAGAGTGAATCTTCAGCTAATTAGCATGAGGACACAACTATAAAGACCGAAATCTTATCTATTGCCAAGAAGACTAGTGAAACAGATAGAGCATGCCATAATGAATTTATGATCAACCAGTCAGTCTTGCTGCAATCGTGAATATAGCTCAATACTTAGGCACGTCATGCATTCCCCCAAAGCCATCATCATCTAACCCTGGCAGAAGTTCACTCTCTGCTTGCCTGCATTGCAAATGTTTGAGAACACCTCCTACAAGAGAAGAGTGTGAATAGCAGAACCCTGGCCACAACAGATCTATGGCTGTGGGAAGGAGAATCCACCTTCAGGGAACTATGCTATTTTGGTTTTCCCAGGCTGCTCTATGCCCACTGCTGCAAAATAGACCAGTGCAGATGGTACATTTGAGCCTGCCCCAATCTAATACTGGAGATTCCTTAATATCTCTCCTTTAACAACAGTTGTCTTTGCCATTGCAGGTAGATTGCTCTATCCTTTACTCTAGGATCATTTTTCAGTCTTATTGCTAAGTACCTTTAAAAACTAGAGTTCTAAGTAATATCAAAGTTCACATTGTTTCATTGTCTACTTGTTTGTAGTTCAAAAGCTCATTACTCATTTCATCCAGAAAAATAAAGAAATCAATTGATGAATTGATGAATTTCCACATGAGTTAATTTAAAACATGCCGATCAAGCATGCCAAAAGTATGCTGGTGACAAGTAAAAGATCTACCTTAAAAAAAAAAAGATATTTCAAGGAAGTAAGCATGAATGATACTGACGAAAATGCGTAAAGGCCTTCAGAAAACAGCTTGTGGTAATGTTCTTCTCAGGGAAGTGGGGAAAAAAAAAAAAAAAAAAAAAAAAAACACTTTCCATGAAGGAATACCTGTAATGGGATACCTCGGCTACTTTCAGGGAAGGAAGGATGCAAACAGGTTCCAGCAGGCACATTCACAAGAACCTTCTGTCACCCCAAAGATTTTCTTTAAGGTGAGGGAAGAGTCAGTGCCCGCCAAGAGGTGTGCTTGGGTTTTGCTGGCACAGATATGCCAGTGCTGTGGCTGCTTGAATTGCTATGCCAGTCTATTTCCATCACATAACCCTCACCAAAACCCCTTTAAGATAGATTATATTCTTCAGAGGAGGTTCTGGTAATTTGTTGATATGTGGTGTTATTTGCGTCATTTTAAGCAAGTGTCTAGAATCTTCAGAATTATTTTTGAGTATGACTCTTCTCTGGCAGAGTTATTTAGCATATGAAGAAGGGGYAATACACTTATCAGAAAATTCTCCCTTTTACAGCTTTTAAAAAGGGCACTCATACTATCTTAAGCATTTTTACACCATTAACTTACATACAGTGTATGAAAAACAAATGCTAAATGCGGTGCCTTACACTGGATGGTATGGTGAATAGGTATGCCATACAGTATTCCTGTCATTACTAAATGAATCCCTATTGTATCCAGGAAGCTAGCAGAGGTCTTATATGGCTTTTATTAATAGAACTGTGATCGCTGTGGAATGCAAGTGGAGAAAATGCCTTGCGCCTATCTTCCCTACCTAACAACTGTTGCTGAGTGACATTATCAATTGCAGCTTGTTAGAATAGAATAGTAGGAAAACATTGCTCTAATCATTCACTACAGTTCCAATTTTAATTAAAAAGAAAAGTAAGCTTTCCAAACAGTGCAGCTCTAAAAGCAATACACAACCTTTTTTTCCAATTTATGAGTTGTATTTAATGTCCCTGGTTTCTTACGTCTGCACAAGTAGTGCTCAGTGTACAAGAAGAAGCAGGAAATGTGAGGCTTAATACTATTCACCTAGTCTCATAATCCTGAAGAGATGGGGACTCCCATCTCGGACAGAAAATTCCATGGATGGCCTAATATGCGATAATGAAGAATAACTATTAATAATTAATTAAATAATTAATTAAATTAATAAAATAATAATTACCACTGCCAAGGCATATACAGCACAGAAGGATACATTAGAATTTTCATTCAACAGTAGACTTTTTAACTTAAAAGAATTCAAGGCATATTCAACTCTCCATTTCTGCAAAAACAATATAACAGACTTTGAGACTCTATACTCAAACTCTACAAATAGAATGATTTAAAATAATTTTCAAATAAAATTTTAAAGTAGTGTAAATACTTATAAAGTGATATTCTCTGAAGACCTGGACAGGTAGTTGACAATAGTATTTTAAAAATAAGATAAAATGCATAATTCAAGCACTACATTTACAAAAGATTCCATTTCATGTTGTCAAAGTACTTGGTTTGTGCATCAGACCCCAGGTATCAGGGTAAGCACATGACTAACTGTTTGTTGTTATTTGTTTCTTAACTTCTGCCAAATGATTCTTTCATAGGAAAGTTCATCTGTAACACCATCTGCTTGTAGCTAAAAGCTTTTTGATAGTTACTGAATATTAGTTTAAATTTAGATACAAATAAAATCTTTTTCCCTTACACAAGTTTATGAATGTGAACTTTAATAAAATTATCTGTATTATCAAAGTATGGACTTTTTCTTTTAAGCTAAGCTCTGAGCAGCATTTGCCAATAGAGTTTATATCCTATGAACCCAGTAACATCTGACAAGTCCTAAGACTTGATACATGCACTTACACTTTGAAATCGTTTACTACTGCAGCCCTACTGCCTCATTCTAAAGCAAAGGAACTATAAAAATCAGCTGAAGTGCCAAAGCAGCAGTTGTAAATAAGAGCACTTTCACGGTATGACCAGTAGCTGGTATGGTAGGAAGAGCATAAAGGTTGCTTTTGATCCTCCAGTTTGTATCAAGCAACAGCTGTACAACAGACTGAGTTATTAACTCTTCACAGGCCTGGATTCAGTACAATCTTCKTACCATAATTTAAGAGGGAAAAAGGAGAAGCAATGTGGCTATTACTAAGAGCGTGTAGTCAGAGTTTTCTCCCCTATAATATTGACAAACTGGTCATTCAGTCAAATTTGTTCAGCAGAACTGCTTTCAAGGTTGACAACTTTCTTTTTTATTACGGCTAAATTTTTTAATCTTATAAGGATGAAAAAACATAAATTAAAATAATTCAGTGCTAACTACCTGATTACAATGCACATCGATATAAAGCTCTGAAAAATATGAATTAACTCCATTCACTTCAATAGATTATCTATGTTTAGATAATGAAAATTACTTTTTCRTTCTCAAGGCAGATTAACACAATTTGGGCACAAAGTAAGAAAGAAATATCCAAAACAAAGACAAAACTGAGATGCAGTCTTGAAGGGGGGGGGCGAAAAACCAAAAACACACAAAATAGGAACACTATAGCAAGAAACTGTTGATAGGGATAAAAACGAGTCTTGGGCTCAAATGGAAAGAAGAGCTTTTAATCTTAAATGCTGTACTTCCAAAGAAGGCAAAAAAAGTTTCTGTGTCAAAGTGCAACCACTTCATAGCAAGTCAAATTTGTAAAATTCTTCAATGAGCATGCCTACACCAGTTGCTTTGCAGGTGCCAAAAGCCAAATTCTTCTCAGTCTACAAGCTTATTCTTTCTCAGCATAGTAAGGGACTTTTCAATCATAATTCTGAAGTGCATTTCCATTCAGAACTATTAAAAAATACATGTACCTTGAAAAAACTGTCATATTTGAGTTGTTAAGAAAAAAGCAACCTTTGAAAGTGCTCCAAGAACTTTCAATTGTAGATTCAAGAAATTTACTTATCTAAGAATTCTAGTAATTGCTTTCATGTTTTTTTTTTCTTTTTCCTCCCTTTTCTTTTTAAAATAGAAACAGCCAATATTAAAATATTTCATTCAAAATTACATCAAGCCCCAATTTAACTAGGTGTCCTTTAAATTCTACATACTTGATATGATAGTGAGATTATACTTCATTTTAAAGTATCTTTTTATATTTATATTCTTATCCATATACATTCTGAATTTTAGAATTATAAATAAGAAAGACAGAATAATAAGCCTGAATTTTAAAATTTATAAAATTCTATCCATAAATGCACCTGGTAGTATATGGGCATGAAGAAAGTCACACTTATGTGACTTAAAAACTTAAGTTTTTTCAGTCTTAATACGAATAGACTAGTACTTGCAGATAGAGGAACTAAGATAAAGGTAATGTTTAGGTGGGTTTAATTGCTTTATTTTATTAAGTGTTGATAGGGTAGTGATACCAGTCATTGATTGCCAATCTGTTGTGCAGTAGTTATACATTTTAGGAATTTGTCAAGAGAAGGATTTTTTAAAAAAACATTATTTTTCCTTTCCTTTTTCTAATGTTTGTTCCCAGCGAGATGGCACAACAGCTGAACTATTGTCCTGATTTTTTAGGAAGGACAAAGGATTATTGAGAAAGGATTCCTGAGTTCTGTTTTCTGCTTCTGAAACTACTTGTGCTTTATGCTAAGGAAATACATCAAGAGAAGTAAATCACTGCAAATCACTGTCACTATGGATAGCCCATTAAGGAAATAATTAATTCCAAAATTAATTTGAGCGTAAGTTCATCTTTGTAGGTCAGTTTGTAGGGTACAGGATATTAAAACTGAATATACGTACAATGCACAATGACTATTTCCGTAAAAGAAATAAATGAATAAAATGTGGATTTTTGTGAATTTTCTAGAATAACGAATACATGTTCACTTCAACATGAAAAGGGAGATACCACAATTTATTTAAAACACAATGATAGGCCCTGACTGCAAAGCACTTAGCTCTAAATAACTAATCAGTCCTCCTCAATTCAATAGGGCAAGTATGTGTACACTAGTAAGTGTTTATTTACAAGATCAGTGCCAAAGTTAAAAATAATCCAGTAAATGGGTACTTTATAATAGGACAGACCCCTTTTTCACTTACTTATTTTATAGTAGTAATACTATTGATTTCACAAAAGAAGTTTTAATTTTGATAGTTTATTAAGACAAGAATTGATCCACTGTAAACAAATACAGACTATAGAATTCTGTCATGCATTAGGTTTTGTTGTTTTATTGTTGTTGTATTATTGTTTTGGTGTTTTACATGACAGACTATTACATTTATCTTCAGAAAACTTGCAAATGACACAAAGTTGGAGGTACTGCAACTACTCTGAGGGAAATAAACTTCAAATTGATTTGAGTAAAACTGAGAAATTGTCTTTAATCAAGAGCATGATGTTAGCTAAAAACAAGTACAACATACTATATTTAGACAGGAAAAAGCAAATGCATAGTATAGTGCTACTGTTCAAAATAGCATGGGGTTTGTAAAGGGCTACAGACTGAGTCAATAATACTTTACTGTTAAAAAAGAAAAAAAAAAAAGGCCTCATTCCAGGAGGTATTACATAGGATATCATATACATGGCACGTGATATAACTGTTCCACTCAACTAATAGTTTCACTTGTTGCATTAATAAAGTCTTAGTTGGAGCACTCTGTTTAACTTGGAACATTAGACTTTAATAAAGATGTATATGAACTGGCAGAATTCCAAAAGAGAGCAACTACAGTAATTCCTGACAAGACAGGAAGAGATCCATGATAATAATCTTAAAATTGATTGCTTTTCACACATGGAGTGTAACTGATAAATTGATAAATACCTTAATTATGCTTTATAATAAACATTATTAAACTAAAAATTTATATATTTAGTTTGCAGAAATAAAGATTTAGGTGGATCTTGGGTGGAGTTAGAAGCACTCCAATTATGATAATAGTAAAAATTGTAATAGGCTACAGAAAGAGACTGCAGAATTCCCTATTACTAAACATTTTAAAAACAGGTTGAAAAAACATTTGCTGTGGGATCGTAAATGGGCCCAAAAAACCTCCCAAGGTGCCTCTCAGCTGTACACTCCTACAGTTCTAAAAAGGAAAGTTTGATTTAGACTTGATCTCCAGTAAACAATTTAATGTGATTTACAACTAGTAGAGTTTATAGATATGCTTTTCTGGTCTTACCTGGTGCTGAACACTGATCTAGTTCTTATATTTCAATGCCACATACATAAGATAATCATTTCTAATTAGTTATGGACTCTGTTCCAATCCAGCTGTTCATATGAGATCCAAAGGATAGATTTAACACAGTGGGCTGGTGACTATCCAAACTAGAGAGAAAATGTTCCTGAAATTTAAGGGACAAAATATGACCCTTTTTCCAACTTAAATCTAGCAACAAGACTGCACTGGGCAGATGACACAGGTGAACCTGTCTCCTCGTATTCAATGAGGACAGTCACAAAACAAAGGATGTCAGCCAAGAAATGTTTGATCCCTAGGGCCCAAATCCTGCATTGACCTATATGCCTACAGTTTGATAAATGGAATTTCATCAACTACTACTCCTCTGTACTCTAAAATATCATTTATACAGGTTTCATAAAAGAAAGGATTATTATAGCTCAGGAGCTCAGTCCAGTAAACACAAGATAATGCCTGCTGCTAGTCATGCATTACTTCTGAAGCTCTATTCCTCTACAGAATTATAGCATTCTATCATGGCCCACCCATTAGGACAGCAAAAAGTAATTTTACAGTTACAAGCAAACTGAAAATACCAGCATTAAAAGGATTTTAAGAAAATGTAATCAGGTTAAAATTAGAAAATAAGAACTAACATTTCCTTTAATTGGAACTACTTCTTAATTATACCTTCCATTAGGTTATTTTACTATTTTTTGTTTTATTCTGCTGAGACTTCTCTGTTTAATAAAAAACATAGAAGGAGGTCATTAATTAGGCAGATATTCAGTGCTTAATTTTATCATGTAGTGGCTTAGAACAAGAAACTGTTACATTATATTCCAAAAACTCTACAAAGTATCTGTGTACTCTGCTTTACAAACATAAATAAACCCATCCCCACAACAAGATGTGAATAGAGACAGCAACACGCTACCCCACTATGAACACAGAGTAAAGGTACAAAAATGATTAAGATAAAACAGTAATTTTGAGGAGCCTTGTTTGTGTGCAGAAGAGCTAGGATTATTATGTAACATTAGCCGAACACATGCTTAGTTCATTTGCAAATCTAGGCCCAAACACTGAGTGCAATGAAAGATTAAGACACCCAGAGCCCGCTGTGAAAAATAATTGTTTTTTTTTAAAAAAAAAAAATCAAGCAGAAAACCAGAAACTCTACCATGTGTTGGAGCCTTTAAGATCAATATAAACCTCTGCTACCTCTGCAAAATGGTTACATGCAACAGTGATAAGTTTTTATCTTTTACATCAGCCAACTGCTAGAAGGCTGAACACATTTTTATATGGCTGTAGTAGTTCAGACATCTGATGAACGATCAAACTAAAGTCTCCTGGGTTCAGTGACAGATAACAGAAGACAGACTGTTTCATCCTCTAACCTAATGCATTTTATTCCTTTCCTGCTACTTTTTCCCCCTACTCTTTTTCCTTCACTACTCAGGTTGTGTCTCAGTCTGCCCAGAATGATCCTCCTTAGAGCTAGCTGGAAGTGTTTGATGACAAATTCTTCTTGATTTGGAGCAGGAGTTACCATATCTTGCATAAGTAATTTTGCCAGTAGGCTAGAAAGCCTATCCTGCCCCCACTACCATAGCAAATACARGTGCACACATACACCCACATAAATTTACATATACATATACGCACACATATGTGTAATAGATCCAGTGATGTGATGCTACATGTTCAGACGTGAAAATCTTGGGTTTCAATACTTTCTAAGTCATATAGAGTACACATGACATAAAACCTTTAAGCAAATCTCCCAATACACAAGCTATTCTCCACTTTGGGAAGTAGGTGCCTTTCTCTGGTTTGCAAATTTAAACACATATGCAGAATTACATTATATCTGACATTTATCCCAACACTGAAGAGTGAAAAGATCTTTCGGTTTGAAAATGTTTCTAGCCCATTTCTACAGTTTATCCTTTGCATCTAACTCTTGACTATTTCTTCTTGTTCCTGATATCTAGGGATGAGCAATGAAGGCAATGAAAGACAAAGCAAGTATCTTTTTATTCTGTTGTATAATTCACATGGTATGATCTCTAAATACAAAGAACTGCAATCAAAGAAAAGCAAGGCAGCAGGGATCCCACACTTAAGTAAAAGCATGGCTCCATCATGCACTAGGAGATGTATTTAAGAAAAGAGTTTTTTGTATCCTGTGACACAGAAAAGAATTGAACAAAAATGGTACAGACTCACTGCAGATGAGAGCTTGAGAGAATAGTAGTGCCCAGCTCTAACAAAGTTCTGTTTCAGCAAACAGAAGTTGGATGTTTTTTCACCACAATGACCAAAAGCTCACTCTGACAAACAATAATCTTCTTGGTGCATGCCAAGTCTCTAATTCAAAGCAAAGAAGGACTATATCTTCTTGAATAAATTATTATAGGAACATTTTAACTTAAGGAGGAAATATTTCTCTTAATTTGTTCACAAAAATATCTGGACTATTTTCACTAACATGTTAAGAATAACCTCATTTTAGCCATGTGATAGGTATGGAAAATTTCACCCACATGTGGATAAAGTGGGGCAACCTTAGAGGTAATTGGGAAAATTGGTATAGAATAGGAAGTAATGGTAATCTCAGTATAGGCCTCTCTTCCAACTGGAAATTGCCCATAATACTTCTGTTTTATTCTGAACTTGGTATTAACCAACCAAAAAAAAAATATATATATATATATATATATATTTACTTATATCTAAAGATATCTAAAAAAACTCCTTTAAATACTTTGTTAATGTAGAAAACTACATTAAAAACTCACACATATCACTTCTCAAACTGAAAAGAAATCAAGCTAGTAGAAAAAAAATTAMCTGAAAAAAATTAAACAATAGTGATAAACTAAGATAGTAAGTACAAACATACCTTGTCCTTGAGGAACTCCATAAAATTCAGCAGCTATCCTTGCTGCTTCCTTACGGTTCCCTTTCACAATGTAGAAATGACTAAGTATAGCAAGGCTGATCTTCACAAAAAGTTTAAAACAAAAAAGGGAAAGTATAGTAAAGTAGACATTAGATAGCTGCTGAGCAAAAGGGCGATTTTCCTCTATGACAGTCATTGCTGCAGCAAAATCTCTCTCAGTGTTTGGGTAGGGCTCTCAAATGTGTTGATAAGATCATATGGCTCCAGCCACGCACTCTTGGGAACAACTGGTCCTGAGGAAAGAAAATATCAGCTGGTCATGATGCTTGCTGCTCAAAATATGAGGATTATTTATACTGTACATAGTATTGAGTTCACTACCACTCCTGCTAGCCTGGTGATATTCAAGTGGGACAGAACATAACAGGCACAGGTTCCAAGATTCTGAATTGTATTTGTTCCATTTAAAAAGTCTGTCTCATTCCAGATTCTGCATTTCTCTTTCATTTATCATATTTAGACTTGTTTAAAAAGGCACTGTCAAAAGTATCAAGAGCTTTAATTTCATGTAATTAGGCTACCAGCCTAAAAGTTAAATCAGTTTTTGTTAAGTTCTCCTGCTTTTAAAGTATAATTGTTCTTTTATGCTCTTTATTGTAAAAAAAATAGTCTATCATAAAAAAAAGACAAATCACATCAGTAAGTACCTGAAATACAGATTAATAAAGAAATATAGATCTAAAATATAGCAGCTTTGACAGTCTCTTATTATTTCATTCAGGCTGAATCAAAGAAGTTACTATACATAGCTTATACTATTATACAAAGAAACTACTGAGAATGGATGATGAAAAAAATCAAACTCCAAGATACTTTTATAAATCTCAGAACATTAAAATTAGCAAATAAATGCACTGGTAAATATAAAACATGGAAAAATCTCTAATGCTTATGATATACATTTCATTGTGCTGTGTCATATTATTTTAAACCAATTACGTGGCAGGCTTTTTTTCTTGGCCAGTTTTGGAGAATGGAATCTAAATTCCTCGGGGTTGTTTTTTTTTTTTTAAAAAAAAAAAAAAAAAAAAAAAGAATATGCTTATATGCCATAAGCTTATTACTCATAGTCATCAGCAGTTACTCATAAGTAGTTCCAGTAGTGTGAGTAATTGCTGGCGAGTAAATAACAAGGTTTCAACATGACACAAATTGAAGAGCCACAGGACAGGATTGGATTCCTAAACAAGCTGTAACCCTAAAATAAAGGACTGTAGCAGTACAGCTAAGGATTCTGTATTAATTCCTTTATATTACTTTTCAAATAAATAAGAACTAGTATATTTAATCATAGTTTAAAATACTGTACCCATAGGAATGTTAAACTGAAACACTCTTTCTATTCTACTCAGGGTTCTTTTGTTTGATGATCAGAAAAATAACATTTTAGAATGCTGGCAATAGTCCATCAAGAACAGAGGGTATGATCCAAATGTCACAGCATCCAAAGATCCCCTCGACTTCAATGAACAGAATACAAATTTATATTTTTAAAAGAAGAGTGGCAAAATGAAGATCCTCTTACGATCTGGCTCCAGGAGGGATATACTAGGGTAAAATAATATGTTTTCTGTAAACTATGTCCAAATAAATCTAAGTAAATGAACAAAGGGCAATGGTGTAAGGGAAAGGAAGTGTGCTTGAGAATAAATATCACAATTTTTAACAGATAGGAATTTAATTACAGTTATCTTGAGAGAAGCAGCCATTTACTCTTTTTCTTTAAAAAAAAATTCTTAAATCCACACAAAAGTCAAAATAGCAGCTGGAAAAGGCAGTAAGAAAATAGTTTACACTGTAATCTATATAAGTCTGAGAAAAACATACATCTGTTTTCTCCTAAATTTGTATTTAGAAGAAATTTATAGGCATTTTCTCATCCAGCTAGAATAGGAACTGTTCTTCTCATACCATAGTTAGAAGTAGGATGGAGTACTTAAAATGCCAAACGAAAATCCCTTTTTATATTTGGCACATTGTTATCTGACACTGAATTGAGGTGTCATGTTTTCCATAAGGATAAATAGGCATTATGTTCTGAGCCAGCATTGCCAATTTCCGTTTCAGTCATGAATAGAAATGATATTTTCCCTAGTAACACATTCAGTACTTGGAATTTTATACACTTCCGTATTTTTACTAGCATTATTAAGCTTAATTTAGTCAGTCCCCAGAATTGCCCAGCCATCTGAAGTATCTCTGTTTTACAAATTTAACATGCAAAATAAGGAAGAACCATCATTACCTGACAGAAAAACTTTTACCTCTTTATAGTGTTTTTTTACTTTACTCCATATGGAATCATCCAACGAGCGTTCTTCATCTCCTGGACTTCTCCCATATTTTGTTAATTAACAGAACAGTCTCTTTTTGTAGAGGCAAAATTCAAATAATCTATAAATAATAGATGGAGCTAATAGCAGCAAAGTTAGTCTTTTCATTACAATACTGTTTCCTTCTTCTTATAACTGCAGTTGGGCACAAACTTCTCAATTGTTATGTGTCTTCGGGTTGAATTTTTCTGTAAAGTAACAACAAAATAAAAACCCTTTTCTAAAATAAGGCTGTAGATGCACATAATGTTTTCTTAAATGATCATTCCACTGTTAGAAACAACATGAAAACTGAGCAGGAGGGTTATCCCTGTATCACAGCTTGTCTTCTGTTACCTCATAAATTTCCCTCCATAACTATAAACTATATAAAAAAAAAGAAAGAAATTATGAGTTTTGAGAATTTCAGCTCACCAATGTTCATAAGAGGCTGGCAAAATTACTCTCCTAATAATATATCTGTATTCTAGCTCCATCTCTCTTCTATGCCAGCTTAACTGGAAGTGTTCTATCTGCACAGAATAATCGAATTTATCCTAATCTAAGGCTACTGAGGCTCAGTAGAAGTGGTCATTATAGCGTGTTGGCAAACCCATGCTACTAGGAACCCAGTCATGAAAACAGAATGACTGGATGCTAATGCTTACACGGCATTTTGGAAGAATCAGCAACATGAATACTGAGACTTGAGCACGAAATAGTTGAGAGCAGGCCCATGCAGACAGAGAGAACGGGAAGAGAAAGCTACAGATATTGTAACAGAAATCAGGAAATAGAAGCATAAGTTACTAAATATAGCAGCTGAAATCAATGCAGTGCTAAACAAGAATGTAAATACTGACATACAAGTGTACCAAATTTCTATTTGCCCAGCAAYGTGAAGCAATTGGATGCTGATAAGCAGCAGTGCTGAACACTCACAGCTTCCAAATAGAGATGTATCATCAATATGTACCAATCTAAAAAAAACATTAAAGCACTTGAAAGCACCAGAGATTCAATCTGAATGCTCATATTTCAGTAGTTTTGACATGTGGAAAAGGAATTTCTCTGTACCTCATTTCTTCAGTTGGAAAGCATCAACAGCAGTATTCTGAAAATGACTTCATCACCATTAAAAAAAAAGTGAAAATAATATTGAAACTAATTAGGTACTTAGTAAATTTTATTTTAATAGGAGATTTATATGAATATATGAAATGAAATATGGAATAATCATTCATTTAATGGCTGCAAAAGGRATAGCATGTAAAAATATTGTAACATTTAGAGTTTATCTTAATGCATAGGAAAAACCGGACCAAGCTACACCAAAGACAAACAATGCCAGGGTTTCCGGTTTGCTTTGTTTGTTTTAAGAACATAAACATAAAACCGTGCCAGACAAGATACCTTCTAGCTTAGCTTACTAGCCCACTCCCAGTAAATTAAAAAAAGAATCAAGTAGTCATTTCTCTTGTATGCTTTCTCCATTTCTGGCAATTCTATTTTAATCTCAAAAATGCTTAAAAACTTCAAATGATAGGTTTTACAGCATTTTACAGTCATCTCCTAATAGAGCTTGTTGTGATATTATTTCTAAAAGTATGTTCAAAATAACAATATTGTTATTTATAATGACAATTAAAGTAGTTGATTTCAAACTGTAGTCCTTAGATAAACACACTATCAGAATAGATTGCCCTTAAATGCATTAATATATAGCTGCTAATAAGSAGCCAACAGCAGAAAGGAAGAATTCCAGCAGTGGTGTTTATGCTAACTTGAAGTGTTTGTGAATTTTAGTATAATTTACCTACAACCTCAGCACGTAMCTGTTAGGGAAAAATGCATGATCACTCTATCTTATAATGATTAATCAGATAGTCACATTAATGACCTCTTATTTTATTTTGGGAATTTCCTCAGCACTTCAGAACATTGGTGTGCTTAATTTTCAGTATGGTAAGATTAAAAGAAAATTAACACAGCTGGTGTAATATTTGGTCTTTGAAGGTATCTTTGAATACTAAAGACTGCAAAATCCTTAGAAATATGATTTCTCAGTACCAAACATTCTTTCTTCAGTTCTGGAAAATGTGCTTACTTATAATTAAATCTTTCACAATAGAATCTTTAAATTAGGTTAATGTAGACTGTAAAAGAATAGTTGCACTCACAGCACAGTCTAACAAAAAGTCTTCATCGCTTACTTCAGTATTTTTGAGCTATATTTAAACTTGTGAAAGTCAAAATGTCTTTAAAGACAAAAAATAAGCAAAAAAAAAAAAAATAAGGAATTATTTGTATGACACTTTACCTGCACATTTCAATTCACAGATAGGAGATATGGCTAAAACGACACAAGAAGTTAAGGCAGTCATTCTGGTCTTAATTTTTGAAGCTTTTTGCTAATAAAAAAGATTAAAAAAAGATAATTTCATGAAGCAGGGTGCCAGGCAGAGAAATAGAAACATCTCAGGTGTTCTGAGGGAATGCTTTTGTTTACACATTATAGAGAATCCACTTGGAGAAACTTCTAAAACAATGACCTCAAAACAAAAAAGTTTAAAATAAAATTGCTGAGAAGCCACTACTTCTAGTATTGCTTTTCTGATGTTTGCATAAAATGCTTCATGAAGGATTCAAAGCACTGAAAGGTCTGAGCTATAAAAAGAATATCTAATTCAGTATGAAAAATTATCCATTCAGTGACTTGCYGCCTTGTATTTTAATAGTTGTATGGGATGTTAATTCTCAACACCAAACATCATATCATAGAATCGTAGAATCTATGATATCTGACACATCTGAAGCTACCAAATGCTGTTGATGTCATTTCTTCCTTGTTATACCTCCCTTAGGCTTTTTTCTATTATTATTTCGTGTTCAAAGCATTTGACCTGAATAAATCTAGATATAGAACATTTTTTAAAAAATRTATTTGTTCACGTATCTTGTCATGCAAAATGACTTGCACTACATTACTTTAAGTTCACGTTGAAGGTAAAGCAAAAGAGACAGACATATAATAAAGCAATCTTGTAAAAAACATTTAATGTTCTTTTCAATAATATCCTTGACAATATGAAAAAGTAAGTTCTCTGCATTCATGCTTAGGCCTAGGAAAACAAAACAACAAAAAAAAACCACATTCATCTGAAAACTACAAAAGATTCAGAATCAGGAGTGATTGGGGGAAAAAAGAAAGAGCCTCTGGCTTCTTTTCCAAGCAGCCCAGTTACTGCTTTTTCTATGTAAAGTGTGAAGAGAGGACGTGGTAGAAGTACCAATTTTGCATTAGTATTTGGGGGAATAGAAAGACGAAAAGGGGGACAAACAGAATACAAACTCTGGTGAAGAGAAGTCCAGGCTTCTCGGCCATTTTCCCAGAATAAGAGCAAAATAGTTTAAGGACGTCTCTGACAAGAACAAAGAGAAACCAGCAAAAGCAAGTAGCTGGCTCACAACATGTATACACATGCATGAGTTTTGTACAAAGACGTAAACTGGACATTTAGTGGAAATGGGGATGGATTATGGAACAGAAACAGATTTAAAAATATCTAATATTTTCATATGCAAAAACTTATATGTGTCTTTTTATGAATACAATGTCCTGCATTTTTTCCTCTTGTCCACTTTAGTCACTCACTGGTTTTAGCTTTGTGTTGTATGCAGCATATTATATGCTATTAGTACTACACAACTTATATAGAAGGGATTACCATAGATATTACAGTCTCATACCCAAAAGAATAAATTGTATCTCAAGATATYAAGAATGTAAGTAGATAATCATAATCTAAGAACTGTAAGTGGCTCTTACTGAGGAAAGAAGCATTTAGCTTCAAAAGATTGTCAGATGTAGCATTTCCTTTATTGTTTTGCATGCCGCAAAGGGTTTGTTTGTTTATTTTGGAGTTTTAGTTTTGTTTTGTTCTTACTGTGTAACTTTGTTCAGATCTGAATTGCTTTTTCACTGCATCCTGTTGCTATCCTTAAAAATTCTACAGGCCTAATCTACCTTATAACAAGTTATATTCTCATCACAAAAACCTGACTGTTGTGTTTGCCCACAGGAGTGAACACCATTCTAAAAAAATAAAGACATAGAATGCCTAAATCTCATTTTTACAGCTTGTTTTCTTAAGGAAGTGCCTTAATGCCAAGTCTATCCAGAGCCTATACAAACAATGCTGCCTGAAGTCACAACTGATATCCAAAGTCATGTTTCTTTCAGATTTCTGCACTGCTATCGTAATTCATACTAGTCTCTTGCTTGCCCAACTAAAGACTTTATTAAGGAATCTTTCAAAACACAAGGCAATGACATATCTTTAAGTGTCATRTAACAGGGGAAGATCAGGATACAACTTACATCATAAAACGTTACCATCTTCGTGCTCTGACTTCTGACATTCTGTTGGAGGACTATATATTCCAACACCATTTCTCTTCTCTCGTAAGATTATGAAACACTCCAGGTCATTTGAAAAGCTTCAACACAAAAATTCTCATCTATAAGTTTTATTACATAGATAGTTTCTCTCTGGATTTTGCTGCAGATTGTTATTTCCACCAGATCTCCAAACTGTTATAGAAAGTCTGAGTTTCATTCCTTTGRGTGGATACAGTCATATAGGGAATGCCCCCCTCCGCCCCGTAGTATTAACATCAATGGTCTGTTACAGATTAAGTATTGTGTAAGTCACATTCTTCTGGTATTGAAGCACATGAATGACAACTTTTTATTTGTAACATAATAAAAACCTTACTTTTTTTTTCCACTGCTAACTTGTAATTAATTTAAATTGTTTTTATTCAGCTGTCTTGTCTTTCTGTAATTCCCCGTCTCTTGAAAATACTACTGCTATCTTTGGAAAATAGTTCTGACATACAGTTTTGCATATCTGGCTTCCCAGAGAATGGAATTACTATTCAAAGATTTAAATACCAATCAGTATCTGCTGACATTACACATGTTCTCTATACCACATGCACTTAAACTTATAAAACCTAACTCAGTTATTTAGGTGATAACAGAATTCCAGTTTTACAACTTCCTCAGTTCTTTAAAAGAATACACAGCAGTTTTAAAGCTGTGTCACTTTGCTCTATGCTCACTGTATAGTTGCTTCTCACAATGGTGATAGATTCTATCTCAACAAGTCTAATATCAAACAATCCCTGCTATCAGCATCGTTATCAGATCAGCATGTTTGATCTGCTTGACAACTCTATCTAATCACTGACAGTAAAATCCTGTATCTGTACTAGAGAAGTAAAGTACTAGAACTGACTTGCTTACAAAAAAATCCATTTTAAGTCGTGCTAGAAAACTTTACAAGATTGTCCTAGGATATTTGTTTCAGTCCTGTCTGGAAAGTTATCACAACACATATATCAAAAGTAACATAACAGAAGATTCCCAGAAGTCATGTGTGTACTTGGAGACATTACTAAAACCAGAACTACGTCAGACAGCAGGCATTCACAGCCTGTTGACAGACAAACTCTAGCAAATCTTGCCATGCAGGAGTTGAAAAAGTTACCACCTCCAGCTGCCCATTCCACTCCTCTCCTCTTGCCCCTCTTTCTCCCCTCCTGGATATGAACACAAAAGAATGTGTGCCTGTATCCAGATATTTTATTTCAAAATCTGGCAGTTTAGTTTAAACTGCTGATAAGTTTAAGCTAAGCTACTGGTCTTTAACTGATAAAAACTCTCACCTTATCACCTATTCTGCTGCAGAGACAACCTCCAGCTAAGAAGAGAAAACCATGAGACACAAAACACACATACAAGTTGCATATTAATAGATACTTTGTTATAATTTATATGGAATGAAGGGTCTCCTCATTTTGCATCTCTTTTCCCTTTGTATAATTCCTTTCTTGAGTCCAAATACTTTTAGCATCAATGATACATCTATAGAACTATAAACATGTCTATACGTATGTATACAGGATAGATCAACATTTTCTGTTTAAAGAGACAGTTACTACCAAAAGACCAAATTTGCACCTGTAACTAATGACACTTTGCCACTTTGAAACCTGACTTCTTCAGCTGCTAGAATTAATACTTCCTGGTCTTATTAAACTATTTTGTACCTACAATAATCCTTTATTTCTTTATGTGAAGGACCTTTAAAATATATGGTTGAGATAAGCTCATTGTCAGTTATTCTAAAGTGAAAACTTTGCTTGAAGTAACAGCTGAGTTGTAAATGGTTTTTGTCACCAATTTGAAGTTTCTTTCATAACTTTTAGGTTTTATTCTGTGTTATAGTCTTCAACTGATTTTTCTGTATTATCATTTGTTTCCATAAAAGTCAAATCACTTCTTTCCCTTAACATTGATATCAACCTTTTCAATTTTCTGCCATGTTTTCTTTTAGACAGTATAAGTGGCTTCATTTGTCTTTTCTTTTGTGAAACATGTATTTTTGGTGCCTATGAATGGTACAAATAAAAGCRAATTACTAAGTCAATTACATGATTTCATAGGGATAACAGTTAAAAGATTATACTTCAAGCATATGTAAAGGAGTCACTAGACACTGACTCCTGTGGCTAGTGTTAATATTCCAAACATTTTTTCCATCCATTAAAATTGGTATCAGTTAAGTGATAGCATCATGACAGAGGTAGCAAAGCATTCTTCTCCACAAGCCGAGGCCTAACAGTCTCTACTTGGTGCTTTTACACGAGATATAAAAATATTTTGTGATGAAGAACTTAGAACTGACTTAGGAAATGAGGTAAAACTAGTGTGAGGTGGTTCAGCAGCACGTGAGCYTTTTGCCACAGATTGTAAAGCACAATGAAGTGTGAAAGCTTCAGCTAAACCAGCAATGTATGAGAGGACTTTATCTTACATGGTTTTTTATGCCATGTAACAGGCYATATGAAATCTGCTTGTAGCCAAAAATGAACTGCTTTTGGCTCCAAAACATAATTAGAGTCGGTTTTGGAGCGAAAAATACTTAGTCCCATCTCCAATCAAGCGTTCTAATACAAGTGAAAGAGATAGTGTTACAAAACAAGTTAATTCTGAAATCAGAAATTAAATTTCCCTGACATTTCCTTGCTGTAGAATTTTGAGTGAAAATTCCTGTACACCATAAATCTAGTAAAACTCTAACACCAATAGCCCTTCACCCAATCTTATAGGTATCCTCTTTTCATCAGGATGGGGAAAGGACCACTGCTGCAAATTCCCTTTCAGCTGTTAGATTATCCTGTTATTCTCTGTACATTTTAGATCTACAATGAAAAAAATGAAGGTAAGAAAGAAGTGAGAAACAAAATCYCTTCAGTGCAGTCCATAAAGACTACTTCTCTTGGCCCACAGCCTTCCTGAACCAGTTGTAAAATCAACCCACACAGAAGAGGTGCTAAGCAAATGAAGGCTGATGCAACAGAGAAAATATTCCCTAAACTGTTCATAACCACATTTATTCTGATACCTTATGACATTTATTTAAATTCTYATCTACATAGGCGGAGCTGCCAAAGAGGCTCCAGGTTCCTATTGCCTCTTAAGGAGTTAACATTGCAAGAAATAATAAAAGGAAAATTCAATAAAGAATGTAGAYACTTAAGGTAAAATTTAGGAAGCATATATGGGTCCCCAGATCAAAATAAATTGTTCATTAAGTCTTCATCTAACTACCTAAGTGCCAAAGAAGCCACAGGCACCTAAATTTTCACCTGTAAAATTAGAAGCTTAAGCCTTGAGGACGCCAAAGGTGCCACACCACGTGGMCTGAACTGAGTATCTCCTTCTCACCTGGAATTCACAAACTATGTATCCCAAAATATCAGCCACCTCAATGGCCACCTCTTAGGAGTGTCCAGAGCACTAGACACATTTGTACCAGAAACAATGCTGACTTCACCAGAAAAGCAAAGAACTCATAGCAATCTTCGCTGATGGTCAATGTCAACACTTGCCATTTTATTTATGCATGATTAAAGGAATTACTCACAAACTGGAAACATCAGAGCAGAAGATCTCAACTAAACAAGGCTCAAAACCTTTCTCTCAGAAGATGAATCATGGGCTGCAGATTGGGATTGATCCTGTTGAAGCACTGACACCATTAAAAAAAAATCCACAGATCAGAGGATTACATAACAATACAGCTCCAAAATGGGATAATCCTGGGCAAGAACAGAAAGGAGAACTCTAAGGTTCAGACCATCTCTGTATTCTTCCCAAATATTTTGCAAAGAAAGTTTGAGAAATTTCTTGAAACAAGAGACAGTCTGAGCACCGCTTTGCTGCTCAGGGTTTGGGTACCATGCTCAGATACACTGAACACCTTGCACCACTGCAACTTCGAAATGGTCTCCCAAATATTTCTGGCTCCCCAAGATTCTTTAAATTTTGTTTTGTAATTAGGTTATTTTATCTGCTCAAGCAAACAGATTATTTAGCTGACAATGGCTTCTAACATTAACATATTGCCACTATTCTTTACAAAAAGAACAGATCTTTTATTTTCACAGAACAATTAGCAACTTACGTGCTAAGAACTAGTGTGAATAATTCTCTACCTTTCTCTCTTCAAAACTGTCTTCCTTTCAAAAMTTTTCTCTTTTTCGATTTTGCAAGATTTACTTCAGTCACGTGAAGGCTGCAGAAGGCATCTTTGCTCTGAAATTGTAATGAATCAGTTCCTGAATAACCAATACCATTTCTCTTTCCCTGCATACTGTGCTTTTGTGTGTCATCTTAGCCTGGGRAAGAGAAGACTGAGGGGTGGGATCTTATCAATGTCTACAAGTACCTGAAGGGAGGGTGTCAAGGGGATGGGGACAAACTCTTTTCAGTTGTCCYGTGTGACAGGACAAGAGGCAATGGGCAGAAACTGAAGCACAGGCAGTTCCGCCTGACCGCRAGGGGGAATTTCTTCACTGTGAGAGTGACAGAGCACTGGAACAGGTTGCTCAGAGAGGTTGTGGAGTCTCCTTCTCTGGAGATATTCAAAGCCTGCCTGGATGCAACTCTGTCCAACATGCTCTAGGTGACCCTGCAGGGAGGTTGGACTAGATGATCTCCAGAGGTCCCTTCCAACCTTACTATTCCTAAAGGATATCTAAAGGAACTTTTGGAATAAATCCAAAAGAACGTAACCAACAGCTGCATTTATTCATCTGTCTTAAGAATACAGATCTAACCTGAATTTGGTTAAAGAGCTGACCTTTTTCACTTCAACCTTGTCCAGATACTCAACTGCTGCCTTGGAAATCTCACTACTTTACTCGTACAATTTCTGCTTCAGCTCCCTAAGTTTTCACCAGCAGCAGAGTTGTTTAATATCTAACCAAAAACTCTTAATTAGCAACTATAAGAACTAAAAGCAAGAGCAAAGACAATCAATTTTTTTGTTTGCAGATACAAGAGAAAAGCAAATACAGATACATATACTCAGGCTGTGTAGAAATGTTGACCATTCATACTTTTTTTTCCTCCACTTCTGTTCCCCTACCCTTATCTACAAAAGTTTGATTTCTTCCCTCAGGCTCTGAGCTGAAATCTCAGTTACAGGGGATATAGAAACAAGACCATTATTACATATCATATATTTTTCAGAACAGCCTGAGAATTAGCACCTTCCTCCCCCTATCTCCTTGAGGCCTTCCACCTTTTCAGACCCCAGTGTCTTCTCAGCTCCCTTTCCTACTCCCTGACTTTGCAGCATTGCCGTCTAAGCATTGCAAAGAGAAAGTTAAATATAACTGAACTACTGCTGACACCTGTTGTCAGCCCTAAGTATTTTTTCTTGTTAACCAGGCCTAGTAATCTACTGAATACAGTGAAATGTACAAAAAATATCACTGTGCAGACTGGGGGAACACGGGGGAGGGAGGGGACTGTTTCTCACCCAGACTTAGTGCACAGACTTCTAGAGGAAGGGGAGAAAAAATCATGTCACATGCTCTTCCTCTCCCCCTTCCTCAGACTCATCATATCATCTGTTCTTGGGCTTGTAACCCMGAAGTTCAGGGTGCAGGAATGGGAGTCAATTCGGGGGCCTGGAAAGATGAGATGSAAACAACCTTGCTAGATAAGTTCAGTTTTGCTAGGAGCTCTCTTCACTTCACACAAATCTTCACCCAACAGGGTGAAGGACTGCCCTGTTCTGGAAACCGTGTGGGATCACTGAGCCATTTGGTAAAGAAGAAAATTCTAAGGAGAAGCTTATCCACTAAATGAGGTCTCTAGACATGAACAAAAATGCTAGATGATTTACTTAGATATCTATTCATTTCCACTTTATTACATACATACTGAATAACTGAAACACCAGGAAATCATATAAAGAATGACAAGGTATAATAGCAACTAAAGCAAAATATAGACATCAAAGAAAAAAATACCCTTCCCTCAAAGTTATTTCCATTTTATTATATGACCACAGATCAAAAATCCACTAGAGATAGAAATACCAATTTCCCTCCAACAATAAATCTATTAGAAATGCAACAGGTGACAGAGTTAACTCACAACACACACCTGACTTTTTAATAACTCCTTTTTTTCCAAAATTGTTCATGAAATAGTGCAGGAATAAATACAATAAGCAGTAGCAACGAGGATGCCAAAGAGCAGCTACAAGTTGCTCGTACACTAAGCCCTGCTCTGAGGGGACATGGCTGCACCTCCATCACACAGTACTCTGCACCAACTCAGCTACAACTGAGCACAGAGGCAATTCCCAGAGCCACACATGACACAGGCAAACTGTTATGATACCCACAACAAATAATAATAGTAATAATAATTCAGCTACAGAGTACTGAATGATGCAGGCACTTATCTTCAAGTCTTTTTTTCTGCTTTGAGCCAGACCTATCAGTGGACAAATAAACACACAAAACTACTGTACAAGCTCCTTTATAAAAATCGGTAACTTGACACAAAATCTGGTAAGAAACAGAAAGAGCACAGTGYGAACGAAGAGCAGCTTTGCTATGCCCCAGAGAAGAAAGCCAGAGGCACAAAGCTGCCCCCGCACTCCGAAGGAGGGAAGGTGCCGCGGCGGCTGCGGGGCTCAGAGCAGCACCGGGCCTCCGAAGCTAAAGGCTAGCGGGAAGGCGCCGGCCACCAGGCTCGGCAGAAGGCGAGGGGCCGCCGGCGCCCGCCCAACGGCCGCGGCCGCCCCGCCCCACGGATGGGCGCGTTCGCGCCTCCCCCCGGCGGCCGCGCGCGCGCGCCGCCGCGCCTCTTCCTCTGCGGGCCTGAGGAAAGGCGCCGCCGCCCGCCTCCTGCCGCGTCCCAGCGCCGCCGGGCCCCGCGGAGCCGCCCTCCACCTCCCGCCTCGGAGCTGCGGCTGGGTCGGGCCGGGAGCCTCGGAGCCTGCGTGGCGCGGCGGCCGGGCCGAGCGGGGAGATGAACACGGTGCTGTCCCGGGCCAACTCCCTCTTCGCCTTCTCGCTGAGCGTGATGGCGGCGCTCACCTTCGGCTGCTTCATCACCACCGCCTTCAAGGAGCGCAGCGTGCCCGTCAGCATCGCCGTCTCCCGGGTCGTGCTGTGAGTGCGGGGCGGGCGGCGCGGCTGCTGCTCGGCTCCCCCCGCCGCGGGCGGGGGAGAAGGGGGGAGGCGGAGGGGCGCTGCGCTGTGGGCTCCGCGCCCTCGTGGGGGCCGGCTGGGACGGGTGGCCGCCCCCCGGGGACGGGGCGGCGCGCGAAGGGCCGTTACGGCCGCGGGGGGCCGTTGGGGCCCGCCGCCTCAAGGCAGCCCGGCGCGGCACTTCCTGTCGGCGGTCGCTGCTGCTCGTCTCCTTCTCCTCCTCCCCTTCCTCGCCAGTTGCACTGGCGTTGCGGCGAGGGCCGCGGAGGTCTCCGCTTCCTGCCCCGCTGCCGCCGCGCGGCCAATGAGGGAGCCCCACGACGGCGCTCCGCCGGCCCCGGGCGGGCCCCGCCGGCTGCCGTCTTCTCCCGGTATAAACTGCTGGGCTTAAACTACTAACTTCTTTAGTATGTTAGCGGGAGCTGTTTGCGTAAAGGCACACAGTTGCTCGCTTGAAAATACCATCTGGGTTTTCTGTAACAGGGTGGTGACTTATGGGGGGGGGGGAAATTCAAGAATATGTAACAAAGGATCTCCCTTTTTGACACTTTATTTGAGGGGGGAGCAAGTTTCTAAATGAACATACAGTTTATCTCTGTAGTGCTCCTTTTTTTTTTTTCAGTTAGTAGTTCCCTTAGAATTTTTTATGGTAAATATTTTGCTTGTTTGTGGATTCAGTGACAGTCGGTTACTTGGATGTTTGTATCTTGCTCTGAACTGCACCAGAGGTAGACTATGTAATACCATATTGAAAGCATTTTACCCACATGACAAAAAGTGCTGATGCAGACTTGTGCCAGCAGAACTTTTTTTTGCAATTTTTTCAAGAGGAAACTCTGCCACAGAAAACGTCCAGCTAGATAAGYAAGTGTGATATGAAGGGCTATATTTTCACAAGTAGCTGAGCAGGCAAAGTAGCTTGCTCCCACCACTTAAAAAAAAAATGGAGGTCTTGCTGCTACTTCTAGCTGTATAGTCCTTTACCAGAGCTGCACATGGAAGTGAGGCTCACTGGGTACTTTTTTTGAGCTGTTTTAACTCACTAACCCATCAAAATGTGTCAAATGTGTCCGCTTTTTTTCCCCCTTTTTTTCTTTTTTTTTTTTTTTTTTTTTTTTTTTCTTTTTTTTTTTTCTTTTTTTTTTTTTTAGCTGGGTTTGTTTTCTGCCAGGTTAGTGAGTTAAAGCAGCTCATGCAGCAATCTGATGAGCTTTGGAGCTACCCCAAGGTAAGTGATAGGAGTGGATGGCTGGGAGGTGGGTTGAAAAGGGGAGATGAATACAAATGAAGAGTGGGAACTGCAGTCTTTTGGATGAATTGAGGACTACGCCTTCAAACAGCATAAAGCTGCCTTAAAAGCACATTTTGGGTGTTCTGGTGAACTGAAAAATGAGAGATGTCGTACTAATGCTCAACCTTGGGGAAATTTGTATTGCCAGGGGCTTTAGTGGTGCACAGATCTGGTATTAATGAAAGTAGCATGCCTTAGCTGCTGCTTGAACTCCTAAGAAGTGATATGCCTACCTCAGGTTGAGGCCCTCTTATTCTGAAATGAAGTCACATTCCTGATAAGAATTACTACTTGGAAAGATGTTCTTTTTGCAATGGGAAGGAAATTTATGACTAATCTTAAATGGGGAGTTTTTAGTATTGGTTWTCTTAAATACTGTATTTAAAAGTGGGTTTTTTTAATAGTTGATTAATATTTTTTTTCTTTGAGCTCACTRAACTTAGTTTTCATGGAATGGTATTTTCAAACTGGAATAAATGTAATGGACAAGTTCATAATTCCTAAAATCTTTCTGTTGAATTAGGAGTTAGGGTTCAGAGTTCATAGCCAACCCTGCTTATGGTATTCATAACTGCAGATAGTAGGTTTGGTAAATTGTTAAACTTTGTGAATACATCTGAAAGGATTTGCTATCTTTCAGTGTTGGTTTCCAGTTTCTTTTTCCAGTGCAGTTTAGTTTGAGTATGTCGAATTATTTCTCCAAATGCAAATTTGTAATAAAATCCTGGGTATCAAAACTGTACTATTTAAATAGAGAGGAAAATAAGCATTTTCCTTATGCTACTACTTAATAACTGTATGTACCAGAGGGAAATTTTGTAAGTTGTGTGAACTAAAAACATAAAACTCAGTTTATCAGAATGGTTGGAGTATCCTTTATGAGAATGAGCACTAGAGGCCTTTTTTATAGAAAGCGTAGAAATAACTTTGAAAATGGTTGTCAGCAGATGCTGCTGATGTGTCAGTCAGCTTTGTATATTTGGAGATGGCTAACTCATACTTTACTGTAATGAAAAGTAGTGCAATTTAGATATGGATTTTTGTAATCAGGAAAAAGTCCACCTGCTATTTTCATAACTTTTGTAGACTACTGTGGTATCAAGGCATCTCATTCAAAACTGCATCTTTGCAGCCTGACAGGAGGCAGATACTGTTTTACTCTGATTACACTGTAGCCAAACACCTTTAGAAGAAGGTACAGGAAGTGGATAAAAAGATTATGTAGCAAGAACTTGTCATTTATGTAAAATATACAAGAGAAATAATGAGAAAAGATAATTTTGTGTTTTGTTTTATCTTAGAAAAAATGTAGAAGATTTCACTGGACCTAGAGAAAGAAGTGATCTGGGATTCGTCACATTTGACATTACTGCAGATATCCTTAAAAAAATGGTTTGCAAATGTTTGAAATAAGAACATCTTAACATGTATTTTTGTTACCTTATAACCTTCAGATATTCAGGACTTCAGGGAGAAACAGCAATTTGTCTTGAAGTCTRAATTTGAAGCAGTGAAAGGTAGTATTTTATATAACTGTGGCAATAAATTAGGTTCTATGGCTGGTGAACGATATGGGGCAAGTCATTTTTTTTTTTAATTGTACCTACTTTTAAAATAGGGCTCTAGTGAAATGCAGTGTTACTGTTAAGTGAGGTTTGTATTGGTGTTTTGAGGTGTGAATTAGTTCTAAGGATTACAGGATTATGTAACATGCTATTTTGACTGTCACACTGAGTCTAAAGAACTCCAGTGCAACTTTCAAACTCATTTTGTTGTGAGGGCATGGCTTTTCAAAATTCTGTCTTCCTCATAGTCATATACAAGTACCTGTCTCGCTTTCAAAATAAAAAGTAGTCATAGTCCTTTACTTGCTGAGATACTGAATTATCAAAGAATAGTGTGAAAATCATCAAGAAGCATATGAAGTTCTACAAAATTCGTCACATTCTTTCTCATTGCTGCTATCTTTGTACAACTTTTCTTCTTCTTGGCTTCCCTGATAGCCTACTTTTTATTTGGTGGTGTTGGGATATTTGTTTGTTTTTTGTTCCGGGATGGATTATTTGACAGTAGAAGGGAATCACTATTAAGATCTGGAGTCTTGAAATAAAAATTCTGTATTTTCTGCAGAAACTAATATCAAAGATGAGGCAGTATGTCTTATGTCAGTTAGGTAACTACACTTAGCTTTGTTTTGAAACTGATTTGAGATTGCTGGGCTTTTCTCCATCCCCCATTTCTTGCCACTGTCTTAGGCACGACATTGATCTCCTCTGTGCTTCACTTTTTCTGTTGTGGAGAATAATACATTGTGCAAAGCAAAAGAAAGAAAACATAAATCTTGAATGGATATGAAAGCTAGATAAATAGGTTAATTGGATTTTGCAGGTTTTTGATGCACAGTAATCGGAGGCTTTATCATCTGGAAGCATGGAGCAGGTAAACTCCTAAGTCTGAGTTTTACCTCTGAAATGCTTATATGTATCAAAACGAGACAAATTGAATCATATTCTATTGGAGGAGGAGTGAGAGGGAGAAAGGGGACCTCTGGAAAAAACATTCTTTAAAAACAATTAGCCTGCAATGTGTGGACCTAAAAGATTCCATGATTTAGGTGAGGGGTTTTTTATAGTAGCAGTAGTATTAAATTTGCTTATAAAACCTTTATGTAATCTGTGTGCCCAACGTAAATAAATCTTGCTGCTCCACAGTGTTTGGAGTTACAAATACAACTTTTTTTGATAAAAGTCCTAAAAGTTTATTGGTATATTTGTTCTCCTAGTTACAAAGGAGACACATGGTTAGTCCCAGTGGGAATTAAATAAAATCACTGTTACAGAAAGCAACTAGGGAAGGAGAAGAGACAGTTCTCACAAACTGTTGTTAACATATCTAACATGATAATTCATAATATTCACCATGTTTGTTAACATGGTGAACTTGAGGAATTACTTCGTTTGTCATTTTTTTTTTCCAGTCAGGTGACTAAAAATATTCAAGTAAAATAGTTCCAGCTGTTCTTGTGGAAACAGCAGTCAACTAGTTTACTCTTTACTTACTTTTTGAATTAAGGCTAAAAACGTGATTCTGAGTTGGGATAAACAGAACAAGGTGGAGAGATTTTTGAGACTGGCCCAGGGAATCAGTTTCATTTATTTGTCRAGGTAATGGAGAATGGAATAAAAAAAAAAAGCCTATCTTTTTGTGTTAGGAATGAAAGAGTTTAACAGCTAATCTTCATTGTCAGTTAAATGGYGTTTTCCTCATCAGTTGCACAGGATGAATTTTATTGTTAGATGAACAGCAGAAAAGTATTTAAAGTATCAGATAGCTTTATTACACTAACAATCTCAAATAGCTGTCAGTTCTTTACTGTTGATCAAAAATTTGAGCAGAGTTTTCTTATAGTTTGGCTGATTTTTCTTGTAGCATGTAGGTAAATGAATTTGATAATTCATAATGATGCTTTCAATATGGTATTTCTTTTTTTTAATGTGGGTATTACAGGCTCTTTGAGACTGTAATGCTGCACTCTACCCATTTCATACGTGTTTATGTATTGTTTAATGCTATTGGATCTGGGTCCATAGTTAGACATCAGTGTTCTTTCAGTGTAAATAGCCTGAAGACATTCAGTAAATTTTGTCTTTAATGTTTTATAGAAGACTGACTAGCAGTAGATTCTGGTTACTAGCTTATAATGCCAAGTACAGATCTCTTAAAACATTTGAGGAAATCATCTCTCTGTAATGAAATCTAATTTTGTGGTTGTGGGTTTTTTGGTTAATTTAGGTGATGAAAGTATCTGTTAAGACTCTTCGAAAGGCACTGATTTATAAGTAAGATGAGAATTGCTGAAATGTAATCTCACTGCAATTTATCATAGTCTAGTTATCTAGTAAAAAAAACCGGATTATGTAAGTACAATGTGTTATTTTTCTTAACTTGCATACATCTGCAGAGTATATTTGACTGGAATGTTAAACAATTGTTTCTATATTTGTCTGCAGAATATTCAACAAAAAACAATGTAAGTATCAAAAAAAAGTCAAAGCCATTACCCATTTTGTATTGCAGCTATTTTTAACATCCTGTAGTGCTGTTGGGAAGAACTAAGGCACCAGTATTTCCTACCAGCTTGGACTGGTTTCACTGGACTTCACAATTTATTTCATCAACCAGTTTTACCGGAGGGGTAGAGAGGTTCAAAAACTGATGAAACTTGACTTAGTGTGTGCCCAGCAGAGGGGAAAAAGAGTAATGCAAGCCTTGTCATTCACTTATAATAGTGGGCTGGAAATTACTTATTCTCACTTATTTATCTTTTTTGTTGTACTTTTCACTAACTTTCTGTAATTTGCTGCTGTTAAGAGACAGGATGTAGTGGCCTTTGGTCCTGTCAGGTGTAGTGGATCTTTTGTTCTTAGATCACAGAACACAATCACAGAAATCATGTTAGTCTATGACACTTCTGTGTTATCTTCACCGATTTCTCAAAATTGTGACCTTCGTTGCTTCAATTGTTACACATTTTCACTTTGGATATCTGCTAGCTTTTTTTCATTTACCTGACAGGAGCTGTGTTGAGCAGTTTATTGAAATTATTTTAATAATGTTGCCATGGCAATATGGTATTTTGAATTCCAGTTTAAGCTAGTGTGGTCGTGTTGCAAGGATGGAGTGAAGGGTTGGATTCTTTTTACTCACAGAAACTATCTCCTTACTTCTTCCTTTTTTAAAAATATATATATTATAAATTCCAGTGGATATTTCCGTTTGTGTAGGATTCTTATTGGCGACTGGGACTTCATTATCTTGTTTCCTATTTAATTTATTTTTATGCTAGTTCTCATAAATAAGCACATTGAGAAATACTTTATATAAATGGTACCATAAGTTACTAAATAGGAGTATAAACAATATGTCATCCTGACTGGGTAATTAACTCAAAAGAATAGTATTACTGTATTTAAGAACTTAGGATATGTATTTTTGACGTATTCATACAACTGTACCCATGCTTGCATTTCAAACATTTTTTTTCCATTAAAGCAAAAATATTATACTTTGGCAGTGTAATGATGATACGATTCAAATCTTTCATTTGAAATTAAGTCTAAATACTGTTTTTAGGAAAAAAGCTTATCTTTAGAATTCAGAAGGAACATTCATCTTACTCTGTAGTCTTTGAAATCTTCTGATCCTTAAAATAGTTTCATCATGTTTTATTAAACTGTTTTCTTGTTGTTTCTGTTCATTCTATGTCACACTTCATAGTTCAGCAGTACTTCCACTCCCCTATGCATTATTTGTTAAATTATTTTTATGGATTTCAAGTGTGTACTTCAGATTCAGGTTTCCTAGATGGATAATGCTTTGAAAGTTCAGTTATTGGATGTGCTCTTAAGTTAGCTTGCTGATTTAATTATAATTGTATTCTTAGGCTCTGAACCAAGTGGTCCTTTGGGACAAGATCATCTTGAGAGGAGATAATCCAAGGCTGTTCTTAAAAGATATGAAGTCAAAATACTTTTTCTTTGATGATGGAAATGGTCTCAAGTAAGTAAATCATTTTTCTTCATAGTAACTTGACTTACTTACTTTGCATTTTACATGCCTCTTGGTGTTGCTGTGGTAGGAAAACTGTATTCTTTTGATACATTGTTTCAGTCTGTTGCCTGTTTGTAGTTTGACTGATGGGATGTCTTTTATCCAAAGGTCACATTCTGTTTCTGTAGACTAGAAAACAGCTAATAACAGCAGTAGGCTGCAGGGCTTCTACTTCTGACACATTGTCTATCTGCAGAGTTGGTTCTGTGCTGGCAGAGTTGGTTCTGTGCTGGCAGCCATGGCATACACTTAACCCCTTCAGAGTTGGGTAATAATAGAAAAATTCTTACCTTGAGAATGGGCAATATTTTGTAAAGTAACTGAAGATAGAAAGTTACTGTATCCTTATGTGAAATTCAAAAGCCCCTTTTCTCTGGATCAGGAAAACTATTTGTATCCTAAATTAGTTAATCTGAGTATTTGTTAATTAAATTAGTTACTTTGAGTATTTGTGCTGATAATTCTTTGTTGATTTTTGCAGGGGAAACAGGAACGTCACTTTGACTCTCTCCTGGAACGTTGTACCAAACGCTGGCATTCTACCTCTTGTGACAGGTTCAGGACATGTGTCTGTTCCTTTCCCAGATACCTATGAAACAACAAAAAGTTATTAAATTATAATATTGAATCCTAAGCAACATATTTTTATACTTGTATATTGTGAATAAATTTTATTGCGATTTCTTCTCCCATCCCATGCAACCCTTCAATATAAGGTACTTAATTTCCTCAGGTCTAACAACATAGGAAAGGGAAATGAAAGTTCACTTTTTTAAATAAACTTCCTTTAAGTTTCAGCTTCAATGTTTAATTGCTGAGTTACAATTTGGGGTTTTTCTTTTGTTTTGGAAAACTGAGGACTCTCTTTGCTGACCACTTCGGTGTAGGTCTGCCTTTTAAATAAACATCTTAAAACCAGAAACTAGCCTGGTTGTTTTTTAAGGTACTGTGTGTAAAACTCAAATAACTATTCAATTAAATACCTCTCCAGAGTCATGTACCTGAAGGAACTAGCTATTCTGTATTAATGCTTTTGCTAAATGCATGCGTAGCATGTTACAGTAGGGTAGACTTGCTCCTTTTAGAACTGCCAACAGCTGCTTTGGAAACTGATGGTTTGTTATCAGTCTGTCAGCTTGGAGATCTCATCTGAGTGCATTAATGTAACAAGTCTGCAGTTCTGTGTTATAAAGCACTTTAGTAGCTGCATATAACATAGATAATGCATGTGACAGCTAGAAGAAAAATAATTTTTTTTCAGTGTATTAAACATAAATCAGCTTTAAAAATGCTTTTTAACAGACTGACTACACAGCAACCTTTTTTCGTTTTTTCGTTTTTTCGTTTTTTCGTTTTTTCGTTTTTTCGTTTTTTCGTTTTTTCGTTTTTTCGTTTTTTCGTTTTTTCGTTTTTTCNGTTTTTTCGTTTTTTCGTTTTTTCGTTTTTTCGTTTATTTGAATGGGATCTACTTGGCAAGAAAAAAGAACACACCTGTTCCAGGGTTTGCTGGGATAACTAGGTGTTGAAATAGCCCTTCATAGCTAGGAATGGGACAAATGTTCTCCGAAAGAATCCAGGAAAACATTTAAGAAATACAGGATTTCTGACAGCAGTGTAAGAGGAGCCCGGACTGATTTACTGCTTKGGATTTGGACATAGGTTTACCCACAAGTCCTTGATTTGCACCAACCACRAAAGATTGGAGTGTAGCAGTTCCATAAGGAATTTCAGTCACTGCCTCTACTGAAAAAGATGTTGCCTATCTCTGGCCGCACATCCTACTGTGTTCTTCCTCCTTCAGCTACAGGCACAAATACTTGTCATAGTAGAATGGAGAGGAAAAAATGCAGTGTGCAAGGATTGAGTCTTGGTAATAATGGTGGTTTGTACTTATCAACTAGTGTTTCAAACTGGGAAAGGGTAGTGGAGAGGCATGTTGCCAGTATTAATCTTCTGACATAGAATTTGAGCAAACTTTGGTAGACCCGAGATCCACTTCTAATAAAAACTTTTTTAGAAGTTGATTTATTGCCAAACACATGGAATGTTCTGACTGAGATGAAGATTTTCAGAAAGAGCAAATATCTGAAATTAAAGCTAAAAAGGAGCTTTTTAATATTACAAATCATGAACAATAATACAGAAACAGAAGATAATTGCAATGTGACAAACCTTCAGAAGAAGAGATACAGAACATTGAAAGGTAAAGATTGGAACACAAATGAAAAAGATGAAGACAGAATACTAAATTATGTCTGGATAGAAAGCTTGTCATTGATTTTAATTTGTCCTGCATTTTAGACAAGAATAYGATTACTGAAATTGGAAGTTTCAGTTCAAGACAGAAATTTAGTTTTCTGTACCATATTTAGACCAGCTGTGTAGAACTAAAAACAGTGCATGTAACTGTTCTCTTTTTTTCTCACTGATAAACTGTGGTCTGCAATGGGACAGCTGCACCTAATGAGAAACTTCCCTTAGGGAGACTATTCTTCATAACTTACTATTCTATATCTTTAGTTTTCCTCTGAAGAATGTAAAGTCCATCATTATGAAAAGGGTAATGGAATACTTTAGCTACAGATGTTACTTTCTGTGAAGTATCTTTAAGAGTGTGCTAATTATCTCTCTCCCTGCTCTCTGCATGCTCCCTTTTCCCTAAAGTGGAAAAAAAAAATAAAGGTGCCTTGGCCTTTATATATCTTTTTTATTTGCTAAACTAGAGATAGTATTTTTTTTCAGAGTATGCTCAGCACTCATATGTTTGTAAGGTGCATCATACATGGTAATTTTAACACTGTTAAGACTTGACTTTCAAATGTACACTTGAAAATTGTGACGATGCTTTGTAAAGAAGCTGATCACTAATTGCGTTCCTTAGCTAGAAAAAAAAAATGTTCACCTACTCCTTTGGAATGGTTATTAGATGAATACTGTCTCAGTATTTTGTGTTGAGGGTATGTGCTGAAGGTTATATTGCAATCTTGCTGCCTTTTGGTACATCCTTCAAGGCACTGTTAGAGTAGGGGACCCTGAATGACTTGCAGCATGTCTGTCTGGCAGTGACTTATGGCTGGAGTGAGCTTTGATCCTACCTAGAGCAAACTTAAAAATCCAGCAGAGGTTGCATATGTGTTTCTGTGGCCTGTTTGCCTTGAACTTTGTACTTGGAGCAGCTTTCCTACTAGTATTAATGAGCCCACTTGTTGCACTTGCTGGCATCACTGCAGTATTGGCATAAAATTAGCACACAACTATTTTCTGCAGAAAACACTGTTTTGAGTAGCAAGGGTGCAAACGAGGAGGCTAGAGCCAGGAATATTGGAATTTAAACAGCATGTGTTAGGTAACAGGTAATTCTTAGCTGGGACATAAAACAGGTAACTAGAAGAGGGATTGCATGCCTTTTGGTCTGTAGCGTGACAACAGATAAACCCTAATAAGAGGCTAGGTAAATTGGTGTATACTGATACTATTTTCAGTAAAAGTGGTGTTCATACTGAAGCGCCACTCAATAAAACACAAAAACCCCACAATCAAACGAAACAGGCAATCAGCACTCCTACTGGATTTAAGGTGAAAAATAAATGAGCTTGCTACCCTTGAAAAGGGATTTTTGAYTCCATTCCCTGCTTTTGACTACAGGGGGGGGAGTGCAGTCTTCTCTTTTGTAGTGAACTGACCTGATAGCTACTGACTAGAGAAAACCAATTTGCTTTTAAAAGGGGAAMTTAATTTTTTAGTTATTTCTGAATTGCTATTTACCTGGGTTACAAGTAGGTATATTTTCTTTGCTGGAATATCAATGAGAGCTGTTTACAAAAATTTAAAAATATTTCCACAGCAATATTTTTGGACAATTTTTCGTTGTCAGTCAGCATACTCTTGTGAATTTTAGTTCTCTGAACATGTGCTGCTTTCCAAAAGACCAGCATAATCGGCCACTGTACCATCCTTTTTTTTTTCCTGTGCTTTGATATGAAATCTATGTATTGCTTTAAAGAATTAAATGTTACACAAAATTTAATACCATCACACAGAAGGAAGACAGAGCTTAATTATTTTTAGAGATAATTGGATGAATGGTTTGTTTTCATTGAGAAATACTTAGTTGATTTTTTTTGTAAGTTACTTTCCAAAATGTTTGCTGAAGCTTATTTCTTGTGGCTTGGCATTCAGCTGCTTTTTCCTGGATCATTTGGTAGCCTTCTTCTAGTGAATTTAAAGGCCATCAATGAAAGAGATGTTTTATCTAGRAAGACTGTCAAAAACGTCATAGATAAATGTACATTCTTTCAGCAGAAATGGTATATTCCTGCCAGCAAACAGTTGCACAATTTTGAGATCATGCATCATGCTTGATGCTGTTCTAAGCTTTCCCAGAAAAGAGTTATAATCAGTTTGAGGTGAGCACTTTTGAGCAACCTTAAGAGATGAAGAAACTATTACTGAGTTTATGCTGAAGTTCTTAGAAAAGAGAACTTGGTTTTATCGTGAGGGCAAGGTGAGTATGGATGAGCACTTACGTGATGCCGTAATTGCTTGCTTTCGTCTTCCCAGCCACAGAGCAGGACAGGAGGCTCTGTTCTCTTCTTGGGTCAAGGAGTAAGGAAGCAAAATCCTCAGCTCCCTCTATTTAAAGCTTATTAAAAAGTAAATTGACAACTATATCTTGTGATAATTCTCAATCTGTGTACTAAAAGAACCTTCTTTTAGGGAAATAAATGCCGTGTAGTTCATCAACTACTCATTCTGTAGTTTTTCTTTTGCTGCATCTTATAAAAAAGTATTACTACCAACAGCTGATTGTTCTCTTTGCTGTGTTACTAACTAAATAACAATGTTTTATGCACTGATGCATAGAGATGTATTCTTTAGCAACTATGATTTACTTAATGCAAAAAGGGCTGAAACCCTCTTGAAGCAAAAACACTTCTGATGTGTTTCAGAGAGCAATTTATTGAGGAGCTGGAGACAGGCATTCTTGTTTTAGGACCAAAAAATGCAAGCTCTTAAAGAAGCTTGGGTTTCCATTTACTGTTAAAAGCATGCAGAATGAAACAGAAAGCAAGGTTCTTCCAGGTACTGGAAGAACAATATTTTCTCCAAGTATGTATCAGAAAATACACAGAAAACAAGYATTTGAAGAAATTTTAAATTTAAGGATTTTTGTAATTTAGTTGGCTTCCTTATGTTGGAAGAAAATTGAGATTTTTCTACATTAAAACAGTTTGTGCAAACAGGCATATACTTTTTATCATGAAGTATCCCATTCTAAGCACATATGTAAATATTTATATTACACTAACCAGACCAGACATAGTTTTATTAAACAAAAAACAAAAAAAAAGAAAAAAAAAAAGAAAGAAAAAGGAGGGAAAAAAACCCAGCTTAAATCAAACTGCTGTTGGATCTTTTTCTGGAGCGCTCCACCGCTCTCCTGGGAACACTCTTAGCTGTGTTCCCTGTGACTTTTTTTAGAATCTGCAAATTCTTAAAGAGAGAGGTAAATATCACCTAGGCATTCCTCCATTAAGTTTTCTTTCTCCCCTAATATAGTGTTACACTAATATTCCTGTTATGCAAGTTAATATTTAGTTTGTCTGCTGGCAGCTGTTCTTAATTAACAGTTCATCTTCTCTTTTGTTTTCCCTGGGAAGATAATCTTCTCTCTCTTTTCTGTTTACTCCATACTCTTACGGTGTTCTGAACAACTAAGGATTTAATTATAAAATTCTAAATTCTCTTTGTATAAGCTACTTACGAAATAAATCCTTGAATCAATTTGTTAACATTATCTAGAATTACGAGTCACTTGCTTCAAAATAAAARTAATTGACTAAAATGCAACGTGTAGGAACAACTTGCTCTGCCCCCAATTTGCTCTTTATTGGTTACAGATGGGGCTTGGGTAGGTGATCACCATTAAGATGGTGTTTAGCTTCGTTACCACATGAATCCTCTCTGTCTTTATCCTACTGGTAAGATTTTCTACATAGCAATATATTTTGGATTTTTCTTTATTCTAATTTGTCTGTAGTTTTTTAAGTCCTTTTTAGACTTTAATTATTGAGGAAGTTGTTTAGTTTCTAGAATAGGAGTAATCAATTTTTAACTGAGACTTGACTTGTAATTTATTGCATATTTGTGAAGCTGTTTCAAACGCTTTTAATTTTTCAGTATACCTTGTCTGAATTGTATGGAGTTTACACATTCCTTTTYTTGCTTAGAAGTGAAGTGAAAAAATCTAACCTTTTAAATCTGGCAAGGACGTTTGAGGTTTCTTTAGCTCCTCTGTGGCCTCTGTACCTGTGAGAGAATTTAGTATAAATTAGGTGTGGAGAAGTAGGTTACGCAGAGATTTTCCCGCTCTTGCGCGTCGATTAGCTGGAACGCAGACGCTGAACGAACCAGGATTCTGCCGTGCTTTAATTTTAGGAGATTATTGATCGATAGTTTTCTTAGAACGAGTCCTGTCTTACGCTGGRTTAAAGCCAATGCTCTACTGCAAATTTTAAAACGTTAGGCGCGGAAAAGGCCGAGGGAGGTTTCCCCTCCGTGCTCTGCTTCGGGCTGTGAGGAGCGCGGCCTTTGCGCCGCGCGGGCAGACCCCAGCGCCTCGCGGCCTCGCGAGACGGGTCCTTGCCGGCTCTCCGGCGAGGAGAGCGCCCTTGCTGGAGGAGCCTCTTGGGAAGCCCCCGAGCTGCAACGCGGGTTGTCCTCGTGCGACRGCAGATCCTCGCGCCGTGAGAGAAGAGGTGATTGCAGGAGCGCCGTCGCAAGCCACCGCGCGAAACGTGCGGCGCGGCGCGCGCCGGCCTTCACGGGGGCCCCGGCTGGGGCGGGCTGCGCGGCGGCAGCGGTCGGCGGGGAGCACAGCTCTGCTCCCGTGTCGGGTAGTAGCGGAAGGTTGAGGTGAAGTTCGTTTACCTGTGATCAGGAAGCAAAAGCGAGGAGTTTGCGGCCGTTTAAATCTTGTTGTTGTTCTATCCTAATTTTATTTCTAGGAGTTAACTTCCTTCCTCCTTTCATTTCTTCTTCTCTTCTAACCCTGAAAGAAGAAAAGGGCTGAAGTTTCTTTTTTTGCAGCCTTCTGTCTCCCTCTAAATAGTATTTATTCTCTTTTTTTTTTTTCTGCTTTGAGAACCTGAGCTTAGTGGAAAACATAGCGGAGCACTGGTGGCTCCAGTTTAGCTCTGTATGTGGTAGCAGCCACCACTGGCATTCTCCTTTATGGGCTTCTCTTTTTTCCTTTTTTTTTTTTTTTTTTTTTATTTTTTTAACATATAAAAAATAAGATGCAGAATTAAAGTAATTTGTACAATTTAAAGCTGTAATAAAATTATTTCAGATTATACACTTCATCACATATATCCTCTGAGCATCCTGTACGAACTATCTGGCTTCTTAAGGCCTGACCCACTTCCAGCTGAAAAATGAGCTTTGCTTCGTTGTAACCTCTCTCTCTTATCACGTCTTGCTCCCAAGTGGAGAATCTCGTTGCCGCTTGGCTTTTGAGAGGTATTTAAGAACTAAGTGAAGAGTTAATCGAAGGAGCATCCCTAAAARTGTGTAAGGCGGCATCAGGATACCTTGATTGAATTAAGACTCTTGATGCTGTCTTCCACGATATTAATGAGCTGTGGGGAAACGGCCCATTAAGGGGAAAATGCTTGAAGATAGGAAGATAACTGTAAAACTGTTTGGAAGATCACACACAATGTAACCCYGTAATGGTACGGACAGTAATCTTCCAGTCTGATATTACACTTTTTTTCCTTTTTTTTTCCTTTTTTTTTTTTTTTTKTCCCCCACCTCTGCTCCCTGATCTAGTACTATTCACTATTCTCATTCATGATTTGGGTGATAAAAAATAGGAATTATGCTTACTGAAATTCAGAGATTAGTTTCAGGGGAGGAAGCTGTAGTTGTGTGGAGATACTGCCTACGTTTGCTTGTAAGTCGCACGAAAGAATTCTTCCTGTGCATGTGGCTCCAGAGAAGTCACAGATGGGGTATTCTGTAAATTGTTTCTGAAAATGGATTCTCTGCATTGAGAATGAAACTTATACATACATATTTAAATCTCATAATTTTTATATATATTATATATATGATTTTTAAATATATGGCCTCTAGGAGTGTGTATTTAAGAGTACTTGAGTTCCAGCTCTTGGAATACATAACATATCACTGTATATAAGAAGAAAAATAAACACTGTCGCTATTGGAGATGGGAGTCAAGTATGTTATTTATAACGTATTTGTGTTGAAGTCTTAATCTGTGTTGTGTTGCAATGAACTGAAGGACTATCTTTTTGTGCATTTCTAGAGAGTGAGCCTTTGAGGGCCATTCCAAACAATTATTGAACTGCCCCCTTTCCCCATTCAGTTAATCTTTATTAAATTTTTTTTTAATTAAAATTTTAAATTTTAAATTACACATTAAGAAAAGCTTTCTCAGATAAACCTTGATTGCTTAGGAAGATAGGGGACTCTCGCTGGAAATAACAGCTTGGGCCAAAATCCGTCTGCAATGATGGAAGTGTAATAGACCTTGCCTAGGGACAGTATCAGTCGGATTGGCGTGTTGGATCTTGTCCCGGGTTTTGTGTTTCCCTTGCAGATTTTGATGGCGGCAGCAGTAGGGGTCCGCATGGCTCTGCGGTGGCAGCAGCTGTGGCCCCCTGGCGTCCCCAGCCCACCTCGGGGTGGGGGGATGAAGCAGCACCCTCCTCTTCACTGCTGTGGGGCTGGGAAGGGTAAGAGAGAAGTTTCCCCAAAACTGAATTCAGACCCCGGTGTTTTGGTTGCCGGAGATTAGACAAAGGACCCAGTAACTCCCCGGACGTGACTTTGTAGCACGCGTCAGGAATACAGTCCTTTTTACTAAATGTAACCGTAGGGACGCAGCGCTGGTAGCAAGAGCTCCAGACACAGAAAAAAAATTAAAACAAATCTCTATCCATAGYGTGCTTAATTTTTGCTTTGGAGTAACTAGAGAAGAAGGATGGATGGAGAGATGATCTTCCCAGGAGTAATTCAGATGAAGGAGCTAACCATCTGTACTTTTTGAAGAGGACACTCATAATATTCTTGTTTTTATTGCCTTCTAGATTTAAAGATTGCATACACATGTAAAAACAGAATGTAATATCAGATAACAAAGCATAGGGTTTTTTTCTTTATGAAGTACTCGCATCAGAGTTTTAAGTTTTAGATCCTCTCCCAGCTAATCTTTATTAGAAATCTAGGTACTAACGTCTTGAACAACTGACCAAATGAACGATTTAAAGATGGCTCTGGTTGTTTTTATAGCCTCCATGATAAAATGTTGATTTATCAATCAGTAGTGTTCTGTGATATTTATATTCTTCACAGTTTATGCAAGTTTCTTTTAGTGTATTTAATTTAGTCTTATTCCCAGTAGGTATCCCATTGCTTAAATGCATGCAATATGATAAGTACATGAGCAATAATATCTGCATAATCTTAAGTACAGATCTGAAGCTGGATTTTAACTGAACAACTTGATGCTGTAATAATCCTGGACTGAGAAGAAAGTGTTATAAATATTGCTTTCTAATGGGGTTCAAGTGCTTTTTGCCAATGATTATGTTTAAAAAGAACTTTCTGGTCTCAAACTGAAAATGGTTAGAAAATTTGTTACATGCAATTTATCATATGTCACTGAAAACATTTGGCAGAAAATCATATAAATAAGGCCAATAAATATATTATACTCCTCACGGTTGTGGAGTTTCACCCTTGGGCTGGGGTTGAAGAAATGTCATGCTTAAAATTGATAGAAATCCTAAGAAGGTGGATGAAATAAAAATTCTGACCTGCTCCAAGCACTATGCCTTGGCAAAAGCCTGCCATAGGTARGGGCTCTGAAGCTCTGGTATCTGGAATTGCCACCTTGCTATCAAAGGAAGCCAACAAAGGAGCCTTCATGAGTAGAAGGAGACTTAGACACTTGACTCTGGCAAAGTTTGTAACCCTTCTTATTTCTATTTGTAGAATAGCTGTATGTCAAGGTGCTTAGCTGATTTTGCAAGAAAGCAAAGTGTGTCTTCTATAACCAAAGCTGGAAAGACTAAAGGCGGAAGGCTGCGCTGCTTCGAGTATGTGCTGCCACTTAGTTTTGGAATTCAAAATAACAGCTTTGACCCAGATGTGGAGTATGTTTGTGGGACTTAGTATCTTTTTATGTCAACAAGATGATTTTAATGTGCTTTCTTGCCATATAGATTTACAACCTTATCTTTTTTATTGTTTAAAAAAGCGTAAAAGGTAAGTGTAAATACTGGAAAGTTGCTCTGTATTGTACCATTCCAGCACAGAGCTATACCATGTCTGAAATCTCTGAGGTAAAAGGAACTGCAAATTCAACATTTTCCATTTTGTTAAAATGGAGGGGATTAGTTCTTGGAAATACTTAAGCCTTTCAAAAGGAGATTTATAGAAATTATTAGAGAAAGGTGGTGGCGTAAGTGTGTAGAGGTACTGTTTTGGACTTGCTGAATAGTCTGCACTATTATTGTCTCCATTCTTATAAGTTATTGATCAGAAATTTGAAAAGCAGCTGCATGCTATAGAAAGGGATCAGTCATCAATTAACCATTAACCATTAATTGGTTCAGAAACACCTTTTTTTTTTTTTTTTTTTTTTTTTTTTGCTCACTTAGCCCTCTTGCACATACTTAGCTGTGCTTGCTTGCTGTGGGGAAGGGACCAAAGGAAAAGGGAGAGCAAGAACTTTGATTCACAAAAGTACTGTGGTCACAAACAGGAATCAGGATGGAGTCTGATCAAGAGGAAAACAGACACTGAGATGTCTTGTAAGGAGGGCTCACGTGGTAGTGGTCRTGGCGGAGGGGAAGGTGGTATTTAGCTGACTTCTAATAGATGATTTGTAAACGTATGGAGGGGTGGAGAGCTCTCACGTAAAACTACTGAGTACTGATACCATAAAACTACAGTGCAGGTTGCATTTTAGCTTCTAGGGTTTTTTTTTTGCCTTGTTTATGTGTCAGTAATTAATTTTCCGTATTTATTGAGTCACTTTACTGCTTCAGTTACTGATCAGCATGAATTTAAAAAGTTCCCTTTCCCATTTTTTTTTAAGAACTTTTGTGGAACTGAAACAAAAAAATGCCTTTCTTTAAAGAACTTGAAGATTAAAGACCCAGAAATGGTATCCCTTTAAAGATTTATTTTGCTGAATTGGAGATGGTTTTCTTCAACTAAAAGATGAAGAAATTCATGAGAAGATTTGTTTTAAGCAGATATGTAGGGAGAAAGCTCTTACATAAATTTCATTCTGTCTTTCAAAGCTGTATAGTGAGTAACTGAGTTTTGCTGGTGAGGGCTTTATTACAGCAGTAGTAACAGTAACTTGGGGATTAAAGGTAGATTCTGTTAATATATTTCCCCCTGTATATTTGTCTTTTTTCTTTCCTTTTAGAAAGCATAGCATACAAACTGTTAGTACATTCCTTCAGAAAGACCCAATAACTTTGTAAGRTGTCTGTGTGTGTGTATGTGCCTCTACTAGTTGAGTGTAAGCCTTCACGAGTCAGTCAACACCAAGGAATTTTAGCAATATATTCCCAGTGGCATCTGCATATCTGGGGAACGAGGGTAAAACACCAGGCCTTGTCTGTTCAATTCTAGTGGACGTAACATGAACTGAAAAAATTTACTGCGTGTCTCTAAGGAGCTGGCAAATAAAGACTTTTGCTGGCTTTTGTGCTAAGTGAGGTGTGAGGTCTGCTACTCTTCTGTGAATTGTAAATTCATCTACTCTTTTTTTGATTTCYTCCTGTCAAAGAAAATTGCAGATGWTTTGAGTTTAGAAAACTTATACACACTTGCCATTAAATTCAAGGTAACWCTTATACTCTCTTTTTGGCATTATTSTAGCAAACTATGGCTTTCACATTGAACGCTTTCAGGATTGCACATTATGATATGGAAATTCAAAAGAAGATATTCTACAGGATTTTAATTGGATGCTATTGCTTTGGTCAGTCAGGGGCTCAAAAATGAGAAATGAAGATATGTGGAGACAGCTTTTTCTTTTTTCCCCTCTATTCCGTTGATAGTCATGCTGCTAGAGTGGAAGAGAATATTGTCAAATAAAATTTTACTTTTGTTTGGAAGGAAAGATCAATTTCTGCATGGACTTATATTATTCTATTATCCACTCAGGCTTTTAATAAAGCTCAGTTGTTAACTGCAAAAGTTTTAAGGTTCTTTCTCCCTAGAATTTATTTGATAAAGCACTTTATTTGCTACCTCCATATTAAAGAATTCATAGAATGTTTTCTAATTTCCCATTTTTCTGTGTATATTCTTTCCTTCTCTCTTATTTTTTYGGCTGTGATTCAGCAGGATTATTTTTATTACACTGTTCTGACCCCGATGATAAAGGGTCCATCATGAACAAAATTAGTTTCTGAAGTACAGTTYGCAGAGACATAGCACTACATAGTTGCTTCATAAAATCACAGGTGCTCAGATATTGTAAAAATGAGTTGTACTAATTTAGACAGATAACTCCCAATATTTTGGAGGAAGAGGCTGTGCCACTCATGGAAGGGCGAAGTACTGCAAGTCTGCAATTTATCAGTTTTGGGGCAATGGCTCTTTGCTGGGTCCTGGGAAGTCTGCCTAAATAAAAACACTGTTTGTAATATTTGTCACAAATCGGACTTTTGTAGATCAGCATTTTTAATGGGTGTTCCTGCAGTCTCRTCATTTCAGTTAGCCAGTATATGTTTTTGGTTGCACAGCTAAAGTAGTAATGTGGAAATAGCTTTTAATACTTTTAATATTAAAAAAGCTTTTAATCTAAAAAGGGGGAATGTGAATTTCAATAGCATTAGAACTGTTTATGTTAATTTATTAAAAGTTAATTTATTGAAAAAGAAAATTTTGTAGGAAATTCTAAAACACTATCTTGGATTTTGCAATTAAAAGTAATTTTTATGCATGTCGATTTTGAAACCTCATTGTATCATCAGTGCGATAGTATAAAAGTTCTAAAACATCTTTCTTAATCTGAAAAGTAAACTGAAGAGAGTCTGATACACCAGTACCCAGTTTACATAATTATTGCCAGCAGATGTCAGGCATTCACTTTATAAAGTAACTGAGCTTGAAAACTGTCCATTTTTGCTATAGGAGAGAAGAATTTTTCATTTTAACTTTAGGTATATAGTGCTCTTGTGCAGTTTTATTAGACTTGAGAGAATTTGAGCTAATGGGTTGATTTTCAGGCTTCTTTGTATTTAAGATTGAGCCTCCTGCCATTGTTTGTGACATTTATGAATATGTCACGTATTTATGAATGCCACCTCTAATATGGTAAGAAATGAAATTAAAATCAAAATTTTTATCTTCTCTAGTCACTAAATGCCCAGCGACATATGAGTAGTTTAGTTTAATCCCAAGACTTATCCAAGAATCTGTTGCAAATGAAAGAATCTATAGAAAAGTCCATGACAGGAGTGATGACACTGGAATTTTATTCTTGGATCTCCTATAAATTTTTTGTGTACCAGCAGGGAAGTTACAGATGRTAAACTATGCTATAGAGTCCTAAAATTTTTAGGAGAAGTAGTTTGTTACCTCGTAAGTGCTTGAAACGTAATTCATTGTGAATGTRAGTCCATTTTTTAACTCTGAATGCATGGGTAGAGGTTATTGCATAGAATGATAAAGGTTGGACCACATCATCCCTCTTGTTCTTTCTGATGGTCTAGTGTTGTTGAAAATTGCCTTAAAGCTCTTTGCAATGCATTTATTAATTGCCAGATAAATGTTTCCTGTAGAAAACAAAATAAAAATTATTTTCCCTAAATATTTGGGCAGTGGAGCACTGAAGTATGAAGTATGCTGTGTGAAGTGTGTTGAAGTATGGTGGCATTKCTGTGCTGATCGCTATATTGATCTTCTTTAAGACTGTGTATTCTCTGAATGTTCACCCAAGCAAAGCGGGATCAGTTGCTTTGCAAAGASACAAGACACCCCCAGAGTGTTGCTAACGATGCAGCAACATGAGTCTCAACGCAGTCTCAGTAAAAACGACAAAAAGGAATCAGGATTAAATGGGAACTGGAACACCTTGACACTTCCCACTGAACTAGAAACAAGCCACTATATTTATTCCTCTCCTTACCCAACTTCAGCTGCTGTAAATAAAAAGGACCAAAATAACTGGCACTCAAAACTGGTGGCATAAGAGAATATTAGGTTTTAAGTATACAYGACAGAAAGAGGGAGAGCTGTGTCTACTGGGCTTTTTGCACCTCTCCAGAACGTGTGCGGGGTTTTTTTGGTTTTTTTTTGTTCCTTCCTTCCGCCCCTCTATGCACCAGCACTAGGAAAGTGGTTTTGTTCAAAAACAAAATTGAAAGACAAAGATTAGATCTGCTACAAGTAGATGTCAGTAGTGTTTATAAAGTACTTTAAGTGTGCAAACCTAGTGCTAAGCCCAGATAAGATGGGACAGAAGATGACCTTCTGTAAATATGACAGACTTGGGGTGAGATCTTGCACRCTTCTGCTGCCTGTGGCACCTTGGCTCAAGAGCCTGTGCCTCAGAAGGAAGCACCCTGTCAGTGCTGGAGAAGAGGTTTAAAGAAATTACTGATGCGCACTGCTTTCCTCGAATGGATCAAGTGTAGCTATTCTTTAGTCGTGCATAGAGTTTTCATCACTACCTGCTTAAAACTATGCTTAGCGTTTGGTGATGGTCAGTGTTAGCTGTCATTGACCCTGAGCATGAGATAGTTAATTCCTGGCCTGAGTCTGGCTCTTCGGCTTAGGCTCTAGGGTCTGATGTTGATAGCTTTGAAAACACCTGGTATTGATCAAGATAACGGCATGTAAAACATGCACCAGGAGAAGGTTCAGTTTAAATGCAGAGCAAGTCAAAATGGGTACAACTGTTCAGGGCGCTAACAGCRTGGTCTGCAACCCTGCAGATAGTCCTGTGTCCCACGGGAGAAAATACTAGCATCTATTCCCTGTCGATGCAGCTATTTTTCTTTAGCAGGAGTGGAACATGCCAAGCAGCCTTCTGAAGAGTTACTTGCAGAAAAGGAAACACACAGTGAAAAATATTCTGAAATCAATCAGATAGTAAAGCATTCACTGTAATTAAATTACACTGATGGTTCAGATAATCTTTTATTAATACCCTGTACTAATACCCCAAGCTAGATTTCATTTTTTTTAAAAGTGATTGAGAATAGGGGAGAAAGCATTCTTGCGGGTCACTAGATGGCACTGTTACATGTAAAACCAAGTTTTGTTTTTGTTTTCTTTTTTTTTWARGTGTACAAACAAGTTTTTAACATTGGCCTTTTTGAGACAGTTTTTGTGGGTAAAAGGCTAGCAAATAAGAAGGGGGTTAGTCTTACCACAGGCTTGTTCCCTGAGAAATATGTGTTCGTGATTCCYGAACGAGAAATATTAGTGATATTTGCGGGCAGTGGTGCTCCAGGGCTGCAAGCATTTTGTGAGAAATAGAGAAACTGCGCTAGATCTATTCAAAGTTCATGTCTGTCCCTTCATGAAAAGGCAACTTGCCAACAGCTGGCATTTGCTGTTGCTTCTTGGCAGCTGGATAACACTGTCTGGATTGCAATGTTTGTTACAACTTGCATGTATTTTGTGAAAAAAGAATATTCCACTTATTTTCATGTTTAATTGTATCTAGACCCACCATTATGACGGTGACTTTTCACTTAAATTGGGGAAATTTGTTACAGGAAAGCAGCACTTGACAGAATCTAATGTGAATATACTGCACTTGTGTCACGCTCAGAAATTCCTCCGGTATCAAAGGGAGCTCCACAGACATAACACGTGAAGAACACCCAACACAAAGACTACACGCAATGAATTATAGAGGGGAAAAGAAGCTTTTCAGCCTCCTTCGCTCATCCCAGTGCGCCTGGCTATTGCACAACGGAGGGGGTCGAGTGACCTCCTAATGTACATGCGGACTCATGCCCATTAATCTTGAGGGGAGGCAAAATTCCACGGTATTTCGGAACATTTTTTTCCCCCTTGTGCTGAAATACAGAAACACAATAGGGAAGAGAAGCCTTGATGATGCATTGACTTTACACAAATGACGTATTATTTTAAGATTAAAATCATATTCCTTTTACTTTTAACGGATCATAAAACAATGTTGCACAAGAGGGGTGCATTTTATTTACTGTTAAACTTGGTGGCTGTGTGACTTATTTAAGTAAGTTCATATTAAATAAGGAAACAGATTTCTTATATCCACCCTACAATCCTAATCATTAGCAACTAGAATTAAATGGGTTTTTTTTTTGTTTTTTTTTTGACAAGGCATTTGAAAACTTATCCCGAAAGTTTTCTCAGGCTTTGTTACGAATAGATAAGTTTCCATTACTGTTGTTCATTCATGAGAACAAGGGAAATGATGCAGGATGAGCTGGTGAGAAAATTTAGAGGAAACAATAGTAATGACTCACAACTAAAGTCTGTGCTTTACACATTCCCACCTTACAAAGAAAGTCTCCTAAAGAAAACTCAAAATAATATTCTAGCCAAATCAAAAGAAATACCATGTCATGCAAAGTTTTGTTTCATTTTAAGAAGCAAACCAGTTTGCTTGTAATTTTGAACTTTTTTATTGGATTAATGCAATGTTATAATTGATTGCCCAGTAACTTGTCTTCAGAGACTACCTTTCTTTGAAGACTTAAAGGAGTTGAACTCTGCAGAGTTGAGAGTTTTCTCTTAGAATTAAGTCTCTCCACTCTTCAGAACTGTCTTTTAAGAGTTTAGCAGAATACCTGCAGTACCTCAGAAGCTTAGGCCTTTAAAAAGGTAAATTCAGTGTGGCAATATTACAAAAGGTGTACCAAAAAGGAACACAGTGGCCAAAGGAAGAGTATGCACTGTAATGTGATAAGCAATAAACTGCGATAGGGTTTGGTTTGGTTTGTTTTTTGTGCTTTGCACATTTGTGATAGTGGAATGATGTTTTCAAATACAACTTTTCCTTCCCTCTGCCTTTTTTCTCCAAGTTCTTTTGCCAACGACTTTTTTGTAGCTAACATAAATGGTTCCCTTGGAGTTTCCATAGTGCTTCTCTTTGTGACTACACTTGGGAACAAACCAGGTTAAGCACTGGCTTTTACTGGTGAGAAAGGTGCTCATATGGATAGTCATTCTTCTGTGTTGGAAAACAGGAAAGAATCCTATCTTAGGGAATTTGAGTTCAGTGTAATAAGATTTTTATCTGATGCTGGTATGTGTTTGTGCATATGGCTTCTGTTACATGACTGCATAGAAAACTTATTTTCCTATGAATGTTTGTAGCTGTCATGTTAGAAGAGTCTTCTTATCTGGGAGTTCAAGTTAAAATTACAGAAGCTATATTTTTACTTGTGATTTGCTGTGTATATATCACTGAGAACTTGAATAGGCTAACATTGCCTGTTAATCCACTAAACAGAAAACATACTGTGTCTCCTGCAGTCATTTCCAAGTTAATTTATCAGTGGTCTTTAACCACGTCTGACAAGCTCTTTAAACTGTCATCTGCAAGAGATACTCTTAAAAGTGTATATGTTCAAACTTTTTATAGTAGAAAGCACACTAAGCATTTTTATGTAGGTAAATTAATGTTACCATGTTATTGTTGGTCTAATGAAAATCTTCTCATAATCTCTAAATAGACTGTAGAGCAAGTAATTCAATAAAAATACAACCTCAGACCACGCACAGATGTAGTGAAATATGAAAAGCAGTGTACAGAAATTCACAGAGTAATATTGTCTAAATAGGTTGGCATACTATGACAGTTACTAAATGTACAGTGAACCACAAAAATGAGGTGATCTTTGCAAGAATGGCAGTATGGTCTATTTCTGTGAACATTTTATTTTTTGCTATCAGTCTACTTTTGACTTTTYTAGCTGCTTCTGATTTATCTTCATTCTAATATGGTTGTTTCTTTACTTTTTGATTACCCCAACAGCTATTCCTATACACCAAGGACTTTGATGAAATCCTAACCTTGATTCTGTGGATTACTGCAATTTTGCGAAGGTGGTACTATGGCCCCAAAGAGGGACATCAGTATCTTCACTTGGTATACTTATAGGACCACATTTGGATTCTTGGAAACTTTGTTCATTGCAGCACAAAGTGGAAAAAATTGTCTCAGAACTTTATTGGTGTGTATTCCAAGTTAAGGGATTCTTTTTAGAAAGAAAGAGAAGTCCTAAAACGTATCTTCAATAACATAGAACTATTTATGTCCTTAAACATTACATTGTTGAATTCACAAATTGCAATAACAAATTGAAATGAAAATTCAGAAACTGTAGATATATGGAAGTATAAAAGATGTATGTGAACATGGAAGGAGGACACAAGTGTGGGTTTTTTCCTAATTATTTTTCTTAAATCTTTATTGGACAAATGAAGTAGGAAAGCAGTTACTTTTCAGCCTCTTCATAAAATAAAAGTTTGAACTTTTCCTGTTCTTAGATGTGCTGTTCTCAAAGAATTTGAAATGGTCATGCAGAGGTTTGGTTCAAAATGGCTGTGGTCTTCAAATACGGATGTTTTTCTTTGTTTTTCTAAAGAAAATATGCTTACCTTTCCATCTTCATATGCCACACATGACATTGTTTAGTCATCCTTATTAAGCAGCTTCTTCTGGTTAAATTGCTATTTTGACTTTTCGTAGAATAATCTTTACTGATAAATATTTTTAAGTAAATCAGACCACTTCTTCTTTCTGCTTGGCCACGATCTGCTGCTAAGAGCTGTACTCTTTCTCAGATCTATTATTTTATGCTTCCTTGTTTTGTGCTGCTCTGTAATAACCTGAAATATAGAGCTTTCAGCTTTATTAATGCAGAAGTAGTAGTACCACCACTACTTACGTAGTAGTCCAGAATGCAACCCGTTGCCCCAAACACAACCAGGGCCTCAGTTTGTGACTCCCACCAGCTTCTCACAGTGCTATCATTTTCAACCAGATTAATTGATAGTTGATCTCAAAACTTGTGCTGACCTGTTGGTTTGTATGGATGTAATTTGGTGGCATGAAAGGCTGTCTTTCGGGCAATATGCTGCTATAGTTTAAATAATGAAGTTCAAACCTGAATTATAGAGCTAGGTGTCTACCTCCTAATGAAGTGAGCGAAGCCTGCCTGGTGGAGAGATGTCTGTGTTGCAGATGATCGTGCCTAAAAACTCAGACCTCTGCAGGAGCGCGTTGCTGAGCCTGGGCTAGTAAGTCTTTGCTCTGCTCTACAGATGAACTAATTTGTGCTGACGCGCTTGTCCTGCTATGGTTCTGGATCCAGCTCGGGGATCTCTGCCTTGTATTATACAGTATGATATACATGTTATTTTATCCCTTGTGAGATTTTTCTGTGAGTCAGAGCTAAGTGTGCTAGCTGGAGGCAATAACAAACGAATCTGTAATTTGAACCAACAAGTGGAGAGGGACAGAAACCCTTAAACAGGGAATATGTAAACATGGAAACTGAAAGATACTGGTATTCTGTTCCTGGAACTGCTGAATACTCTCTGTGACTTGAGACCAGTTATTTATTCACTGTCTTTATTTACTCATCTGCAAAATAAGGACGATAATTATTTGCCTCATTGGAAGTTATAATGATTCATTAGTTTATTTTTTAAAGAGCTTCGTGACAGCTGAAGCTCACCAGCACACATATACACAAGTGTCCAGTGGCCAGGAGCTAGCAGCTTAGTTACGCTGACCCTTGCCCAAACATCTGGCTCCTCTTCTTCATCAGGGACGCTAGGAAGTCCTATCTGCTTTATAGATTTATAAATATCTGATATATAGAGATTMCTGCCCCAGCTTTTTATACTTATATACAATTGTATTCCCCCAGAACCTGTTCCATGGAGTCCGTGTTCCCATAAACCCGAAGCCAAACTGCTACGTAGACTTGCGATGGCTGGGGGGAAGAAGGTCCTGTGCAAATGATTGCTAAAAGTGTTGAAGAATTTGGTTTCTTGGGGAGTATCAACAACTAGAAAGTATGATCTGCCTGCAGGGAGGAGAGACCTACAAAAAGGTCTGGCAAAGAGAAGGTATCCAGGGAGATAAGTTAAAGGAGTGAAAATAATAGCAATTTCTCACAGAAGTGAAAAGAACAAAAAGTTGTAGATGAGGCCTATTTCACAGCTGATGTAAATGAAAATCTAAGATGTATTATGTTAGCAAACTGGGAAGTGTTTGCCTTACAGTTTTTGCATGTAAAACAAGGAGGGGTGGGCAAGTTCTGTTGATGCCCTGTACAAGCCTGCTCCTGGCTTGTGAGAGATATTAGGATGATGGTATTTTGATTATCATAAAGTTTTGAGTTTACTAAATTAAAGTTGTCTTTGCTTATCAAGTAATGCACATGTAATAATTTTCAGAATATGTAAACTTACATGAGATATGAAATAAGGCTTTTTGCTTGTTTGGTAAGTTTTTATATATATATATATATATAAACAGAACTTTAGACTATAAACAAGAAAGTAATAACTAATGGATATTTGTCCTTTTACAAATAAGTCAGCAATTCCAGAAAGYTATTTTTTAACCTAAAAATATTTAATTTTGCCAGTAAACTTGGAAAAGCTACATCAAGATAGAAGACATCTTTATACAGAAAAGTCAATTCACATCATATGCAACAAATTACGATTCCTGTAGTATTGATTAAATTGTGGTATCAAACTGAAGCTATCTAAGATAAAGTAAAGAGAAATTGCTACTCATTACTGATGTAATGTACCAGAAATTTSTCTCATAATCAAAATTATTTAACGAAATAGTTGTGGTTACAAACAAGCTGCTGAAATGTTTGTATAAAAAGACTAATGATCAAATTTAAGTWGTGTTCAAATTAAGCATTCCTTAGGTTTTTCAGACTCGAGTCAGCCATGAATTACTGTAGCAAATCCTTGCAATTGAGACTGCTTCAGGTTTTTCATAGATGATCTAAAAATGAATGCTTTCTTATTCTTCTGTTATCTAGACAAACTAGGTTAAAGATAATATGCCGTGAGGTTCCCTCCCTCCCCACTCCCAGCCATGGATTTAAGGTCTTGGTGTTACTTTCAAAATGGGAACACAGAACTGTGCCTCGGGGTCAGCTCTGCCACTATGCATCTTAATCTCTCATATGATTTGTCACTTTGGAAGTATTTCGTATATAGTTGTATATTCTTGACAGCAGTAGGAGGAAAAAGAGGTTAAAAAAATATACAAACTATACTTTTACAAAAAACTTGAAAAATAATCTAAGCTTTTTCCTGGCAATGTCTTCACACTGTTCCCAATTTTACATAATTCTACATGACAGCTTTCAGCTGCCACTTCTATGTGGAGTAGACTTAGGATACGGTCTGCAATTTACATTGCGTGAAAATAAGAGGAGTCTATAGAAACAACGTGCATATCTGCTATAATGAAAAATCTTAAGGTTAACAGGCACTTTGATAACATGTTCATAACTAGTCCTTTCCTCTCTAACATCAGGTGTTAGCCTTTTTTTTTTTTTTTTTTTTTTTTTTCCTTCTCCTTTCCATGGAAGAGTTATTGATTTCTTTCAGGCCTTTTATATTCATGTATAATTATTTTCCCTAACATTCTGACTTTTTTAGAGATCATTCTTTCACTTCTTAGTATTGTAAGAATACTCTTTTGCTTACGTAGTAGTGAATTGTCTTTCTGTAAGTTCAGAGCCATGATCCTGCAGAGATGTGTCAGCTGGAAGTTGTTTTCAGAACAAATCACAGGACTAGGACTGTGTTCATGAATGACATGAAAAGCTTTTGCTTGAGTTCAGCGATGCCAGACAGGTAGTTGAAAGAGAGATCTATGAGTAGTTACTAAACAGCAAATAACCTTGGGGTAACCTCTGAGATGAAAATAAATTTAGAGGTTCTCTCTGGGACAAGTTCATATATACTTGCCCTGTTTTTCTTTCTCCACTGTTGGAGATCAGGATATTGGTCTTTATTGATCCTAGGTGTCAACTAATACTGCTCTCATGGTTCTTACTCACCTTTTCATTTATACTTGTTTATTTAATTAATTAAGGATTGAACAAGTTGACAAGAYCAGAAAAATCAAGGAAACTAAGACAAAATCTTACAGTCTTTCTTTTCATACAAACAAATCTTTTACTACTTAAAATTGAGCTGTTTTGCAAATATACATATCACTTTCTTCTTGGTAGGAAACGTGCAAAGGTTGAAATTTTTTCCAGATGATTTAATAAAAGATTATTATCTCTACTTTCTTGGGGTTTTTTCCCCCCTTCTCAAGCTCTATCCTTCTGTAACATCCAGTTTGTAATAYCTATTCCTGAAGATGAAATGCTTTTCTTGCAAAACTCAGTGTTTACTGTTTCATGCCTGAGACACCTCGCACGCTCTTTCTCTCTGCAGTGGAAACTCCTCCTCTGCCAAGACACCTCGCGCTCGTGGCACCCTGCTCTCTGTCCCTCCCCTCCTTCCACCCGGGAGCAGGAGCAGGGTGGTGCCGGGCGCCCCGCGTGCTGGGTCCAGCCCTGGTTCTCCCCGCCGGGTGCCGGCCCCTCCGGCCTTCCCTGGTGCCGCGCGGTGGTGGAGGCGGGCAGGACGGTGGCTAACTCGGCGCACGCAGCGTATCTGTAACGCGCCACTACCGTAGCTATAGAGGTAAGCGTAGGAATTTTCCAGTTAAAACATTTATATTGTCACATACTATACATATAACCCAGCATTAATGGATCAGCTGAGCATGTGTGTTGCGTATTGAGGTTAAGCAGGTGGTGATTTTATACTTTAAAAAATATTTCGCAAGTGTCTCCAATACCTGATGAAATTTGCATTGCGATTCACTCATTAAAAAACTGCAGAAAGATTTTTCTAATCCTAAAATCACTGCTCTTCCACTGGAAAGCTTATGCAGTCACATGTGTCTTATGGTAGCAATCAGATGTGACCATGCTCTCGTGGCAGGTGGAGCAACCGCAAACCTGTAAAACGCAGGGGAGGAGTCATTTCTATCGGGGTTTGGCTCCGATTTGGGGCTGGTAAAGATCTGTGAAGTTCTGTCTCTCCTTTCTTAACTCGGTTTCATTCAGTTGAGGAAGAAACTAGATATGAAATTGCCTGGATTTGAAATGCAGTGTTAGGTATATAGACCACTTACCTTCTGACGAAAAGAAAAAAAAAGGGGAGAGACATGTTTGTATTTACTTGTTTCTGTGAGCAATTCAGTCAGYAGAAGTTAGGTTTACTTTGTTTTTTTACCTCCTGCAAGCTCCTTATCACGTTATGATTTATGAGCTGAGCCCTGAAAAACATTTCTGCAGCGCACAYAGGGTGGGAGAATGTGTACATTAAAAATGCATGTGTAAAATTAGTAAAATACCTCCTTCTCTTAACCAGTAGTGATTGCCTTTCACTGGCTTCTGTGGTTAAGGTGTTTGTGGTAGTAAAACCCATGACAGACGGTCTAGGAGTTGGTATGAGCAYGAATTAACTCTTTGACAAGCGAGTATTTTCCGTGTTTCTGTATTTTCTGTGTTTCTTACAACTGTCGTCTTACAACGAGGACGCAGCAGGAGCAGAAATCCTGCAGGAGGTGGTTAGGACTTGTCTGTGCCATTGCTGGCACTGGGCATGTCCTTGCCCTGCCTAAGGTGGGTCGAGTTTCACTTTCATCCACAGCAGCAAGGATCATAGTGGATGAAACAGTTAAACTCTGCTTTAATATTATTATCATTTAATATCCCGAGACAGGTTGCAGTTCAGTACTGAGGGGCTCTCTGAAGACCKTTTCATCCTGAAATATTTATATCAAAGATTTGGAAAAAGCAGAGTTGTCTTTCTTTTGGCACTGGTTCCATCTGTGTGGAAGGATTGCTGAATAAAATTATTAATATTTAAAACTGACGTGGGTGAACAGAAAACTGGCTAGTACTTACGTGATTGCTTGTTTCCTGCGGTATGTTTCCTGTGATAATTTAATGGCTTTTTTTCCTTAACGTAGCTAGGGATGTAGCCTTGTGGCTTTTCTTATTGTTGTTACAATTTGTGTGGCTGTATTTCTGGTCTCCTTTGTAACTCCTGAGCTCTTTCATTTGAAAGGGATATATTTCGTAATAAATCCCATTTCTATATTGCTGTATTTATTCTTGAAATACTCAAAAGTTGGAAATTGAGCCAATAATCCTACAAGCTAGGCTTCTGGTGTTGACAGTGAAGCTATATAACACAAAAATTAAATTTCCCTAACGATGAAGGATACAGGTGTTTGTTCTTTGAGGCTTGACAGAGTCCAAAACTGCTGCCAGGAGGCTTGCAAGCCGCACTGCTGCCTGTGGGCTTGCAGAGGTGGCGCAAAGCTTTTCCTCTGCTGGCTCCGTGCTCCTGCCCTCCCYGGCACGGCCGGCATGGGGATGGGGTGCAGGTACGGGGATTAGAAATGTCTGCAGCCTCCCAGCAAAAGAATTTGCTGATGAGTTATGGCAGCGTTACTCCGCAGGCGAGTTTAGCGGGAACCGTAAATCTAAGATCTTTTTTYGCTTTTATTTGTGGCGTGAGGAGGGAGCTGATGTCCTGGGGCACTTGTGGCACAATGGCTGATATTCGGCTGTCCGAATCTACGCCTGCAGGATGTGCTTTTTTTCAGTTATAAAACTTGGGGGACAGAGCCCTGTAGCACACCGGGAGCGGGCTTTTTGGGTTCGATCCTGTTGAACCAAGGAATCATTTCAGTGCTTCAGCCTCATGAGGTACAGGCAGAGCGGGCGATTGCAGAGAGCAGGAAGCGTATTTATTTTGTTATTTTGCTCTGGAATATGTGTGTTGCAGACTTCAGAAACAGCCACAAAAACCATCTGTCTGACTGTTTAAATTCTTGTAAATCTTGATGTGGAAACATTTAATTCTGYTTTGTTTCCTGAGGTGACCTCAATCTTTCAGTGGGAACCTGCTCAGCCGTTGCCAGGAAGCATTTAGGAGATGGTTGGGTGTACAAAGATTTCCCTTGACACAGCATGGAGCTTTCAGATGTGAAACTTGTTTCACAAACACACCATAACTATTGGTCACTGGGTTTGATGATTAAAGATAAGAGAAGTGGCTGGATTGTGAAGCTGTTGCATTTTGTTGCTGCTGCTGTTTAAGCATGACCAATGCACTGTGCATGGGTGGAGGGAAAAGAGAAAAAATCCAGGAATTCAATGCATTTTTTTCTCTTTTTTAAGTTAGAAATGTTGATAAATTTCCTGTTTAGCAGAAAAATTTTGGATACTGTCAGTGTTCTGCTTTGAAAATTTAAAAGCACTGTTTTTTAACTCAAATCCACGTTTTATTCAAAACTTCAGTTAGATAAAATAGAAAACTAAAATATACTATTSCACTGAAATACTTATTTCCATGTARTTTTATGACTTCYGTCTTTGATGCGTAAAACACWTTTCAAAACCAGAAACGTTTTCCCAGAKAGAAAAATTGCAGCTTAGCCTTAGTTTGAATCGGATAACCAAATCTGGTGAGTATGTGGGTAAGCATCGGAGCGCTGGCATCAAGGATCTCATTTTCTGCASCTAAGCACTTAACAGCATGTGAGTTATAAGTGATCAGCCATTCCCCAGATTACGGGGGCAAATTAACTACTGCCAAATTTGAGGAAAATCCTGCTCACTGCGAACCTTTTGGGAGGCGATCCTGAGAGCGCTGCCGGAGGCGGCTCCCTCCAGTGCTGAGCGCGGTCGCACGGACGGCGGTTTGGGAGCCGCCGCTGAATACGGGCGCCGTTGTCCCACCCTTGCGCAGGAGGATGTGAAACAGGCAGAGAAAAACTGAGATCTGTGAAATGCATCTGTCAAATTCGTCTGTCGGTCAGATGGGTTAATGACCCTTCCTTCCTTTTCTAATGACCCYACATAAAAACAAAACAGTCGTGTGRCTAGTTCCTGCCGTCTTCAATAGACACATGATGCGCTTTGCTTAACGTTTTCTGGCCTCGAAATCTCATTACAGTGAAGAAACGTTATAAACCAGAAACATTGGGTATTTGTTACAAGTAATTTCTCAAGACTTTTCTCTTTGTCATGAATCTTTGGTTTAAAAACACCAGGTACTTACAAGAAAGGTAGAAAAGAAGTGTGTTGCTCTGGAGATAGTGGTTTGGTCGGGCTCGGGGGTAGCGTTTGAGCTGTCCCCAGCGCGGCTGGGAATACCCCAAGAATTCGGTAGCGAAATTCTGCAGAGCTGCTCCAAGAGGTYCCTCGTTCCCGCCACGCGTTGACGCACCTGCGGTGGACTTTAACGTCAAGACGGGTTTAGCAATTTAGGTGTTGCGTTTGGGTAGTGAACGTAGCTTTCTCCGTATGAGCCCTGCCGCTTCGTCGCTGCTGGAGAGACAGGACGCCCCAGGAGAGACGGTCGCTGTGATGTGAACGGTGAGAGACCTGTCCAGCCGCTTACCTGGATCGTTGTAGGCATGCCTGTTTTATGCCCACGCCAGTCCCACAGCTTCACGTGAAAAGTCCTTTCCCTCTTCTCTGCACCCACAGGAAATGCTGTGGTTAAATACGATGGTGAGTTGCAGCAGGTGCGAGCTTGTACAGCAACAGCAAAACCAAACGAAAATGAGTGACACTGGGTAAAATTTAAAACTTTTTATGCATGTGGTAGAAATGAAAGAAAAGAGCTAAAGTTTTAGAAATCCTGAAGGGCTKTTTCTCAGTGGCTTGCAGTCAGAGGGAGGTGCGGTGACTGCTAAGGCAGCAGAACTGTTGCCCTTTCGTGGAGCCTGTTGCCTGGATCTGCTGCTCCTGTCAGCTCTCCCTCGCCCGCGGATCCAGTTTGAAACTTCCTATGGTATCAGCCACAGGGGCTTGAAGGACGTAACGTAGGCTGTGTTCCACCTTTAGAGACCTGCGAGGGTGTTTGAAAATAGCAGCGTCAGGAAGACCTTGTGACGGTACTCAGAGACACTGTTCTTCCACACAGGCTGCTTCACGTCGGCCTGACTGTGCGGGGTGAAAGATGTAGCTCTAGCCTGCAGAAGCATCGAATGTACTGACAGTTGTGTTTATCGCTATCTGTGGKCCGAGTAGCAAGTGAACTTTCCGTGCATCGGGCATTTTCTGGGAAACTTCCAGAAGAGAGAACGGTGATTGTATTAGTCCCTTTTGTTAGCTTTATTGTCAATATATTATAAAAGCAAACTGAATTATCTATGTGGTTTTGCATTKTTTTCTAATTCTGGATGTAATTTCAGCTGGAAAGTTACTTTAGCTTGTCCTCGTGAAGATAGYGTGCCCATGTTACGTGGGTCTTCACCATACACATGTTCAGCAATGAATTTATTTATCATTGTAATGAAGACATTTTTTATTCTTGTTTGCCAAAGCAAGTAAATGAAGAATGCTTTTATTTCTCATTCAGACTGCGGATTATTTTTTCTACTTATATTTATCTATTGCGTCTGTGGAAGCCTAATGCTGGTTTGTATGTGCCATTAAYGGCAAGTAGAAGAAAATGAGACTGTAGGTGTGTATGTCAGGGTTTCATTTGGTCAAACGCATTTTAGAATAGGGAAAAGTGAGTAAGAGTGACAGCATTTCATACTGCTTTTGTATYTTACTTGGATTTGCAGGGCTGAGGTTTAACATTTTTATTTTACTTACAAACTGCATCCTTGATATGGAAAACATTTTCATAAAAGGCCTTAAACATTTTTAAGGTTCAGATTTGCAAAAGCAGTTTTAGAGTCTTTACGTATATTAAGGTTACTGATATATTTTTTTCAACTATGCAACAGGGGAGTATGATTTGCTTGTATGTGTACAATTAATAAGGTTAATGATTTCAGATCTGTTTTTCTTTGTAATATCTGTATTTAGTCTGTTCATAATACTACTGTCCATAGAAAAGTAAAAACTTTCTCATGCTTACTTAAACACTTTTAATATAGTTCAGATGCTGCCTTCAGTGACTAGCATGGTATTTCTCGTTTCCTAGAGACCAAGCGCTAAGTCTATTAGACATTTCCTGCTATTCTTTTGAATTGTAAATACTATTCTTGTAAATTGAAAAGACCAGTGTAGAGAGAKATTCATGCAATTTCCCATCTATTAAAGATGTAGATTTGAGAATGGAGAAACAATAAAATGCTGTTTTTCATAGAAATTAAGACACACTATAGATGGAATTCACACTCCGAGCATTCACCAGAAGCAAATATTTGGAATGCCAGCATCAATTATTTTCCTTTTCGCATGATCTGTTTGAAGCAAGTATCAGCATATAACTAAAGCAATGGTCAAATCCTGATCTAAGCTATCCTAGAAGAAAGTCTGCTGCAACTCTTTTTAACTTCATTGAAATTATTCAGTGACATAATTGAGATCAGAATTTGGCCTCCTGCTTTATCTTTTTAGAAAGTCCTTCAGTATACAAATGCAGATGTTGTAATTCTTAAATTAAGCTATTTGGCTAGCATTTGGAATAGCAGCCTGTAAGAACACAGAGAGCTTACAACCCAGTGTACACTGTTTGTAAGAAGTAATGTTTATAGCAGGATACAGCTGATTTTGGGGCCGGGGAGAGTGGAGGGAAGAGGAGGAGGAAAAGGGAAAAAAAAGAAGTACATGTTGGGGGGGGGGGAAGAGGAGGGAGAATGAAATCACACAGCCTACTGAATGTTAGCTCTGTGTGTCAGGCTGAAGACGAAGAGGACCACCCATGGGGAGGACAAGTGAGCCTAACCTTTTCTTAAAACACTGGCTTGCTTTGAAATGCAGTATCTCACAAAGCAGCTGCAGCTAATGTATTAACCAGCTTCAAGTGCAGGTATAATCTGAATGTTCTCCAGACTTCAGATGCATCCTGTCAGTTATATTTATATATGTTGATCTAGAACACGTGACATTTATTGGATTTGTTTCATCTTTGTGATGTAGGAGAGCTCAGACTTGCATGTTCCTGCTGCATTTCAGAAGGACAGGTGGTAGCTGCATCATTTCTTCCCTTAAGGACTCTGCCAGGATGGAATGCAATTTCATTACAGCTTATATTGCTCTGGAACTATTAATATATCAAGTATTTACTATACTGACCTGCTTCTTGAGCACTGGGCCCAAGATGCTTTCAAGTAGGTGCCAGCAACTTCTCGGGTGATTCTTACTATTTCTAGCTTGACCTTCTGAAGTCCTTTACTTCTCTAGGCAGAGCTTTGAGCACTTTAGTTCATGTCACKCTTGTGACTGCAGAGACCCCAGTAATCTTAGGCAACCTCAAATGATTTGTTGAGAAACTTTTAAAAGTTTAAAAGCAACCTACAGGATTCAGCTGCAGATGGGAGGAAGTGTAACGGTAGCATAAGCCCAGAAGGTTAAGCTTGCGTTGTACTCAGCCTTTTAAATCTCCTGCAATAATACCTTTTGTTACAATAACTTCTAAACAACAAACTTTAATCCAGATCCTTTTCTGTTGCCTCTATGCATTTTGCAAACGGCCTGTTGTTTTTGCTCGAGTGAAACCAAGACAAGCTGACATAGCGTCAGCATGCAGAATTRTCTACATCAGTTTTTTCTTTAAAAAACAGGCAGAATAAGTTGTACTCAGGGTAATGACAGCATTACACTTCCTCAAGGACAAGCTTTCAGCTTGTTTTGCACCTTTGGCTTTTAGGCAGTTCTTCAGAAAGAGTAGGGCAGAACTTGTGCTGCAGAAAAAGAAAGCTTGCAGGTGCAGCTGTGTTTTCCTTTCAGAAGTTTTGACTGTGAAAGCAACCTCCTCCTTTCTCTTACTCACAATGGGTGTGCTTTGTTCTTAAAAATAAATGTTGTCCAGTGTACAGAATAAGAATGTTTTTTTTCCAGAGACTAGCTGTGAGGCCTGGTTTGATGACGCCAATAGTTCCATCTTCAAAAGCTCTCCCATTGCTGGATGTCCTGTTGCAGCTCTCCTCTGCTGGGGAGAAAGGGGCTAGAAAGGGGAAGGAACTCAAAAGGGATTGCTTTTCTACYGACAGAAGTGCTTTGGTGCCTGACTGATAAACAAAATCCCTGTACGCAAGCCTAAAGATTTCAGCTCATGGTGTGTCTTCCATTTGTGCGACATGGCACGTTGTAATAACTTACACTTTACACTTATTACTGACATTTTCCGTGCATCAAACGTATTTAAAACTTGTATAGGCCAGTCAATAATTCTAGAAAATAGTCAATGCAGAAGAGAAGACACACTGTAAATACTTTGTTGTGTCCTGTATCAAAATTGTGGTATAGCGCGTGTGCGCACATGCGTACATACGTTTTAATGTTCAATTGTTTAGATTATTACTTTYTGTCAAAATGGAGGATGTGTTGGTTTGGTTGGACTGTACAGAGGTATAGAGTGAGACACTGAAGAACTCTTACAAAGCTAGCASGATGGGTCAGAGCTGGAGGTACTGCAGCAAAACCAATAGCTTAATTCCAGTATTTTTTTTTAAAGATCTGCAGATCTTTAAAGATGATCTGCAACTACTATACAGCAACCGATATTTTTTTATGAAATCTCATTTTTGTGATGAGGTATGTAATTTTTATCAAATAAAATGTACAGTCTAAGCTAATAATARTAATTCTCATATTGTGTTGGCATAAGGCTTAGGAAAAAAATCTCCAACACATTTGGATACTGTGATTGGTTACGCTTCACCTTTTGAGCTATCTAGACATTTCTGTTAATGATAAAAATCTACATAGGTTGAAGAGCAGGCTGAATGAGTTCACTCAGCAAAAATGGCATATGTGGTTCAGGAGGTCACTAAATTGCAAATAGCTGGAGATGTGGAAAGTGTTCAAGGAAGTATCACAATACACTGCTTTATTTACATACCTGTCCAAATGATTTTGGTTAGTCCAGTAAAGGGAGTGCTTGTCTAGATGAACGATCAGTCTGAGCCTGTGCCCTTATGTCTCAGTAACCTGAGTTATATATCAACACGGAATAGTTGCTTTGGTTGTATAGCTGATTGAGAAGTCTATTTAGTTGTTTTTTAGGCTACAATCTGAATTTGTCTGTTTTTGTAAGTCCAATAGAAAATTTTATGACTCTGAAAGTTGCAATAGAACGCTTTTATTATGGTATGTTATAAAAAAACAGATGAATAAACATTGGTATAGAYGGTGTTCTTATAAATGTTTGGGGCTGTATTTGAAGTAAGTGGGGGAAAAAATAGTATAATCTTGAATAGTTGCTTGCAACAAGTTTGGCTTTAATAAATCAGAGCTAGGAGTGAGACRCAATTCAAAATAGTTGGGTATCAGCTACTTATAAAACACAGACTGCTTCTCAACATTTTTCAGATTAAGATGTCTCTGCTTTTTGCTTTGCTTCACAAAGTTCACTCTCTCTTTTTTTTATTATTATTATGGAGAACGGGAAGAGTGCTGTGAGGCTACTTAACTGCACTACCACTGAGGCAGGTAATGCAAAACCAATCAAAATTACTTAATTTTTTCTGTGGAAAAAGTGAACAGTTTATTTCCTTGTTTTTAAAATATTCTTACTGTGGTTTTTACTAGCAACCCTTTAAAAGCCTTTTCACTTTTTGGCACTGGATGTGCCAAACTGTGCRCATTTGGCAACTGTGTTTTGTATTATTAGCGTATTGCAGTGGGAAATCCTGGTGCTAAAGAGTACTTTCCTTTTCCCATAGATGCCAACTAAGACACACTGGGGGCAGAAAAACTATTATTATGTGAAAATTATCAGCTATTGTGATTCATAGCTGTTACTGCTGCYGGTTGGTTAATAGCTTATTTCTGAAAGCGCCTGCCTCTGTGTGTGAAGAATTCACATACCTGATACAGTTCAAACAGATAGAGTTACTAAGACTAATCGTTTGTGTGACTTGCTGCTCCGTATTTACCCTGATATCTGCAGGAGGTTATCGCTTGWATAATTAAGGGCTTGAATGGTATGGCATTAGATGCAAGTGTCTGCCTTTTGGAAATGTGAAAGTAAGTCAGTTTGTAAACAAATTTGGTAAGATTGATAAGATAAGGACAACGCTACTAGAACTACTAGAAGCATAAAATAAGTGTACTGGTTTGTTTGATTTTGTTACAATAATCGATACTTTAATATATTTTCCCCAAAATATTTGCTCAGAATATGTTTATATATATGTGTGTGTGTGTGTGTGTATTACTATGACTGGGTAAATTTTTTTTCTCTAAAAAGCAAAAAATACAATACAAACTGGCCAGGACGATCATGGTGAACAGACACACTKGCAATTCGTAAATGATCACCTCTGCAGTGCAATGCAAAATAATCAGTTGTTCCATAGAAACACCTAAACTATTTCAGGTAAGAGGTTAAGTGCTAATTGGGWAGATGTGGCTATGAATCTCACGGAAGAAAGCCGGTGTAAAGGACCAGGAGGCTGAGATGATCACTTCCTCATTTCTGCAAGAAAGATTTGAGAGGGAGAAGAGATCGGGCCTCCTTTTGCTGAAGATGGATGAAACAACATTTTGTTGCCACAGTATCATTTAGTGAGTTTACTTAGAAGATTGCATGAAATGCACCTAAATATAGTTGGAATCAATTAAATTTTTCTGTCCAAGTATAATAAACAGTTGAGTTTGAAAAGAAAACACATTATTTATATAGTGTACTCATTTCTGTATCTGACATTACTGGTTTCTATTTGAATAGAATTCTGTCATTTCTATTACCGCTCATAGAACAAAATAGGTTTTTTTATGTTAGCTTTTGTTAAAAAAATGTAAATTTGATCATAGCTAGAGGAATGATTAGTGTTTTGTGTCTTCATCAGTAGTTTTACRTGAGAAGGATAAATTGTTAATATGCTTGAACTATATTCTTATGCTGCAAATACTCTATTATCAACTACAACATACTCCAGTGACTGAGCGTCCATTTGTATTTTTAGGCAAGCTGAACYTCTGTAGTGCTAAACAAGAACTCTAAAGTCCGCTCTTGTATATGAGTGCTTTAAAAATGTATAGGAAATGCTTGAATAATGTAAAGTTTTTATTATTCACTTCTTGGTATTTGTGTGAAAGAGCTATAGAGGGCAATGAATGACATTCGTATCCCTGACTTTTGGGACRTAAAAGGCCTTAAGATTTTTCATGATGCAATTCTGATTTTATCTCAGGTCAGTAGAGGTTGTGCTACTGACCTCGGAGGACTCGCATTCCAGTTTCCTTTGGGTTGCACTGTGTGGTARGTAGCAAGCTGATATAACTTAACATTTGTGGTATCTGAGAGTTCTGTGAGAGTCCCTGGAGCAGCCTGCAATAGCTTAAGGACAAAGAAAGCTTAAAGACAGTTAAGTGCCTTTGTATTGACTTGGGATAGGATGCCTCTTTGTGCCTCTGATGAAGTAGTTATAATGGTTACATCTCTGTATTTTTAGAAGCCCAAAAGGAAATATTTTTAAGAAGTTTGTTCCAGTGTGTGCTTCAGTCRTTAACTCTGGTAGCAAGGATAAAACATTAACCTTAAATAATTTATTATATCATGTACAATTATAATTTCAAGATTATTTTTCTTCTCAGGTAGACCAATTCACACTGAATGAAAGTTCTCAGTTATTTGAGCCCTATGTCATGTTGTAACACCTTTCAAATTAAACAGATAAACTTGATACAACCTAAAGTTATCAAATAAATCTCAAGGAGGAAAATAGCAGGTGTATTTAAATGAAGCCCATCAGCCTCTAGCTGTAATGCAGTTCTGTACTCATAACCAATAATTTTAAAGCCCAATATAAAGCTGTTATTTGTTCTGTAAAAGTTTTCAACTGTAAGAAAGGATGTATTTTTGCAGTGTTTAGATAGTGTCATGGAATTGAGGTTTCTGCATAACCATTTTCCAGTTGTGATGAAAGCACTGATGCGTCCGCTGGCTGTGTGTACATCAGTCCTCGTTGTGAGCTTTGGCTTGGTTACTGTGTCCTTCCAGATGGTATCTAGCTTCCCTGTGCGGTGTGGAACCTGCTCAGTTTTTCTGCCAGGATCCAGCTGTGGTCACACACGTTCTGTGTTAGGCTCTGGAAATGGGAAGACACCCAACCAGGTGCCAGCCAGAAGCGATTGCTTCTGATGTCAAGGACAATAGTAGCCAAAACGAGTTTACTTTCACCAAGCTTACTATACGTGTGAGATAGGCAGTCAAATTCCTCTCCTTTTCCTTCAGAAGACRTCTAATTTTCAGCAAGCTAGGCTTGCTTTGACAAAGGCAATRTTTTGGCCCCGAACTCGTTTCAAGCTGAAGTGGACGATAGTTTAGATGCGAGCAGAACGTGGTCCCAACCAGGGAAGGATCGTCCCTGGCTTCAGCTGGCTCGGGGTTTCGCAAGCTGGAGTGCTCTGCCTGTAGCACTGCCATTGGTATTTTTCCCCTTCGTTCTGTATTTGGGAACGGCTGTGGAATGAAGGAGCATGAATAATAAATTGTCTCTGGCATCTGCAGAAGGCAGTAGCTCTAACTCATGATAGAGGTCACTGGTGGGACAGGAGGTTTGTATTGTATCCTCTTTTCCTGCTGCCAGTCATTTACTTTTTATAGGCATTAAATGTTAAAATAAAAATGATTGTACGTTATAAGCACTTCCTTTGATGAAGTATACAAATGTCATTTGAAACAAAGAGAACCAATTCTATGACTGATTTAAATTAAACATTCCACTCAAGTAGCTTTATGTTAGGACTTGATTCATTTGCATCCCAGCTGTAACTGCCATTTTAACTGATTTTCCTCTTAACAAAACCCGAATGATAGCTCCCAGACCAGCCTGTAGAAGGGGCCTGAGGTGAACCTATTAAGCATGTTAAATTTCGAAGGGCTGTATTTTTAATTGGCTGCATACAGAATGTATTAATGTAGCTGTGTTAGTAGGAAAATACTTTTTAAAGAGGCCTGTAGCCTAATTTTAAACATTATTGAGATAAACAGATACTGCCGCTCTATTTTCTGACTCCATGTTTTGTTATGTTTTTGTTGCAGTTAAATATGCCTTTAGCTCATGCTTAGTATTGGAGCTAAATACTTCATACTATAGTATTCTATGAATTTATCAATATTCCATTGATAAATAGAACAGATGTCAATTATAAGCTTATTTATTCAGTTTTTCTATGGTTGTTAGTTTGACATTAYTGTAGCTTAAAATTTACAGACTGAACCTCATACAGAGGAAGAAAGAGCTCAAGTACAGAAACTGGTACTTCTTTTCTGGTACAGAAAAGAGGCAAGCCCTCTTTTCCTGTGCCAAATTTGAAATCTCTTGAAGTGGGAGATTTCTCTATAAGGATAGACAAGAGTGTCAGTGGCAAAAACAACAGAAGTTCTGGAAACTTCACCACCTTTTAGGTGAAAATTTTAATTTGCTAACTGAAGTATCTAGTACATAGGGTATATTCCGTTTCTTCATTAATGAATATGCATTTGTGTAAGTCAAGATTAATTCTACTAGTCAGTGGTTTCGGATTTAGTGTAAAACAAGCATGGGCAGAGAAACTAATTGTAGTGCCTGTGCTTTCACATTGCATTAGATAAGTCAGATGCATCCAAATTTTGGAAGACTCTGCCCTCACGTGAGGGGGATTTGAAATACTAGCACAAACTAATTCTTGGTTCTCTCTTGCTGCAGGGCTCAGAGGCAAATGTAGTTTAATAAGGAAAAAAAGCCATTGTAGGCATAAGCAAAAGCAGTAATTTTTGGAAAACCTCCCACAAATTCAGGTAGATAGGACCCTCTAAACTGTGGTAYGTATGTTGTTCTACCTGAGTAGAATCTTTTTTACTGAAAACTTCCTAGACCAGATGTTAGGTGCGCAAGTCCGCAAGTCTATACCATGAAGCACATCTATAAGTGACACAATGCAAATCACTTTTACAAATTTAAGAATAAGGTTCCCTAGCAGTTCACCTTTGTTATATGTGATTTAAYGTAATATATTCTCTTTGTATTTCTTTTTCTGCTAGATGCCAGCAGACCAACGTTTCTCTAACCAATTCGAAATCTTGACCATGTAAAACTTTAAGTTATGCACAACTTTAAGTTATGTACCTGTACAACTTTCAAAGTGTGATCCAATTTAAAGGAAAACTTGGACTTTCTGAAGTTCAGAACTATGCTTGGACTTTTCTTTCCCTCTTTTTTTTCCTTTTTGCTTTTTTCCCTCTTTTTTTTTAAAAACTTTTTTCTTTTTCCCAACCCTGTCAAGTCTGATGCAGCTTCTCATTATATTTAACCAAATACATAGAAAGCATGGCAGAGCATCATCTGGTTCTAACCTGTATGCTTCCTAGTGCAATGGTTYGGACAGAAGGGTTTCAATTTCATTAGTGTTGTCATATTGATGGATTAGCCAGGACTTGTCATGTGTTATGTGCCAAGTGATGTCTTTTGAATCTCATTCCAAGAAAAACAACAGACTTTCCAATCAATAAAAGTCTTAAAGGAATTCTTTATGGTTGTTAGAAATAATAGATGACAGAAAAATTCAGGCACATCAAACTGTATACGGCTGTGTTCAGTGTAGTTTACATACTGAGTGAAGTAYATGAAATAGCTTAATATGATCTCGTGATTTCATTAGAAAAAAATACTAGTAAAGTATTAGAACTAATCTTGTGAAGAACAACTCTACAATGCGACCATAAATAAGAGTATTTTATATGGGAACATTTGGAGGAAGTAGCTATGAGATTGTTTTTGTGTTTTTGCTTTTCATGCAAGTAGGGGGATGTTGCATTTGCAACCTATTTGTGCAGTCAGTAGTCAGGTTAAAATTTACATTTCCTCTCCTGGGAATTGCCTCAGGACTGTGAGACTGACCTTTTGAACCCGAAATCTTTATTTTTGGTGCATCAGGGTAAGAGTGTCACTCTAGGCTCACTCCTGTACACTGGAAAGAAGTATGAATATATGAGCAGGAGAAAGTAAAGAAAGAACTAATGAAGTTGGCAGTATTGGTGGACTGAAGGGGCATTAAGGTGGAAGGTGGTTTAGACTCACCAGAACATCGTGCAGTTTCTGCTACCTGTGTGAGACTGTTTCTGATAGGCAAGCTCATTTAGACTGATCACAGTTTCTTTACCTTATGCTGAAAAGTCCTATAGTTTGCGTAASCAGTGCAGTTACCTCAACAGATTGTTGAATATTCTCTCGCGTGAGTAAGCAAGGCAAAACACTAGAAAAGCTAGAAATGATAACTGATGTCTGCTAGACCTAAGGTACATTTAATTTTGTGTCTGTTGTCACCACCAGATGTTATAAAGAAAGATACAGGACATTTCCTAAGTCCTGGTTACAAATTTGGTTTGAATTTCAGAACACGAGATTTAATCTCTCTTCTTAACGTTGGATGTTTTCGTTACCTATACAAATATACACTTTTCAAAAAAAAAATACTTTTCAAGTTTTCCCTTCATATCCTGTCTCAGTCACATAATTTTATCAGTGTTCTGTGAGAAAAATGTTRAAAATGTTTCCTTTAACTGGTTTAAATATGACAAATTCAGGTTAAATGTCATCTTGTTCTTCTGTACTGAGATACAGTGCAAATATCACAGAAATATGACTAAAATTCATACTCTTGTATTCACTGCACTCACAGAAATGCAGTTTATCCGTTCTCTCTCAAAGCTGACAAGAGGTTTCTTGTGATGTGTTTCAGAGCTTTGTGCTCAGTGCATAATCTTCACTACTTTAACARCCAGACTTCTGAGATCAAATTCACAGTTGTTCAGATGGTGACAGCAAGCATGGGTCAACTGGGAAATGTGCTTCAGGTATTTTCAGTCTTCACATACCATGTTTGCTTCCCTCTTCACTTGGTCCATATTCTTGATAAATGACAGGTCCTTCAATAATAGGTATCTATCAGAGCAAATCCATGCAGAGTTGTCTGGATTGGCTAAACTTATAGCAAGATAAAGGCATCAGAAGATTCACGATATCATTGGGAGAGCTAGTGGGATCTTTCTGGTTTTTGCTCTCCAATGRCAAAAAACCTGACCACTGAATGAGCAGCTGAACGCTGACTAGCTCACCAASCGGTAGCCTGTTATGACATGCCAGTGTCCAAGCATATTCCAAAAAGCTTCAGATTTTCATGTTCAGAGGATATCATTAGCCAAGTAAAGTTTGTATATGTGGTARATACAGACATTTATAATGGTTTCTGTTTTAATTAGGTATTTTAACATTTGCTATAAAATTATTTAAACAGACTGTAGCAGCCTGGCTTAGCCAAGACTGTAAAAGGTATTAACAGAGCACTGGCTTTTCTATAAGAGGAAAACCCATTATTTTTAGTTTGGAATACATTCAAGGTAATTATTTACAAGAGTGCATAGCATGTCATGGGAGAGTTCACCATTAGAAAAGTCGTGAACTGGTCCACTGATGTGAAATGAAAAAATAGTGTAGTATGTTACTTAAAGATCTGCAAATAAATTGTCACTTATTAATATATTAATTATACTGGTAGACTTATTAACAAATCTGCTACTATACTAATTCTGTGAGACTATTCTACTCTCATAGAGTGAAAGTTATGTTTTGCTTGTCTTGGGCCTTGTTTCTTACGTGAGGGGTTTTTTTTTAATTCACTTTAGAAAACCACTTTAGAAAATAGGCACCGGACATTAATTTTATAATTGCAATCATTTGGCTTCAGGTTTCCCTAGACTCTTGTCCACTTTATTACTACTGATAGTTACTGTTACTACTGATAGGGCTTAAAAATCCACTCTTGCTGCTGAGATGTGCTGGCCAAGGAGGCTGTGTCCTCCAAGTCAGCTCATGTCTCTAGAAGAGCTTGATGTCTCTACCTGAAAGCAGAGACTAAAGATCAGCTGAGCGTCTGGAAATTATCATGGCAGATGCCATTGGTTGGAATATGCCTGGTAGTATTTCTGAGGAGAGGAAATTGGAGGCAAACGTAGGAGGCTGATGTACTCCTGCCCTTGCAGCTTGTCTGTGGGGTGCTCCAGCTGTGCCTTCAGTTTGGCTTCCCATTACAGGATCTTAAAATTATGCATCATGTTCATCTTGTTGGGGCTCTGWATGCTTGAACTTTGAGCTGAGTGATTTGCCCAGAGAAGGAAAAATCTTTCTGAAAGACTTACTTTGGTACTCTGCATATTTTAATATTTTTTCCTACTGTTTTGTGAAGAATAAAGCTATTTCTTGGATTTTGTTCACACATAATATTTCATAAGCTGCTAACTTTTTTATTTTTGACAAGTAAATTTACCAGCATTTGTTAAATAATGTAAGCTAATTTCAATCAAATTAATTAAGAAAAGCTAGAAAATACAGGTGTCTCTACCATATTGCACAGGCGTGACTTAATTAAAAATAATGTAATCTGTGTCGTCATTTAAATAGTGCTGGCTGAGAAATGGATTTGGTTTCCTGTGGAAAATAATTGAGCTYGAAGTTTTCCAATGTGCATAGGAACAAAACAAGACTTTTGAAAATGAGACGGTTCCACCCGGTGGCTTGAACACTTACAGAACATTTAGGAGATCCATTTTCAAGGTGTTCATCTGAATCAGACATGGGAAGGATTTAAATTAAGATATATTTCTTCCTTACTTTTGAGTCAGAAAACAAAATCTATCAAGCTCCCTTAAACCGTAAAGAAGGAAAATGATGCTTCAAAGCAGGATTATTATGATGTGTCTAATGATAAGCCTGAYCCAGAGCCACTTGAAGTGAATTAAGACTTGTTTTTTTTGAATCATAGTCCCTGTGTGTTCTTTGTTTAAAATTAAGTAAGTGCAATTCTTTTAATTAAGTTCAAGAGGCTTTGGATTAGACTTATAGGTAGGTAAGAGTTTTATGGACATAATGGTATATTCCTGCTTTATTTGATATCTGACCTCACGCTGGCATTGTTGCTTCAGCAGAAATTGCAAGACAATGAAGAGGAGGTCAAAATGATTCACAGGGACATTTGGCATCTGGTTTTGACCCAAGGTGGCTTCCAGACTGGCCAGCTTGCAGCTTTCCCTCAGGTTTGACTTTTCCTCAAAGATACTCCAGAAGTCTAAGCAGATGCTTCAAAGCCCACCAACGTTTCATTGTCCTTTGTGGTCTTCGGATGCCTCTAAGCACYGAGGAAATCTGGTCTTTTTATTTATTTATATTTTTTTCTGTTAGTGCCAGCTATAGAATTCCATTTGGGAACTAGGATTTGTATCACTTTTGCTATAGCTTGAAACTCTGCAATTCAGTCTTTTGCCTTGCTAGGGTAGTTTGCAGTCCTGTTTTTCTGCTGCCGTTCAAGACAGTAATGTTGGCTACCTACGGAATTGGCTTCCCACCAGTAGGGCTACAGTTTGCCACCCCAAAATTGAGGACAGTAATTGTTCATGGTTTTGATATTTTTCACCTCTGTCTTTATCTCACGTAGGGAATGCCATGAATGCAAGCATTGCTCCTCAGGTGACATCCCTCCAGCAACGATGTCCCCGTGGTGCAACAGAGGCAGGGAGCAGCCCCAGGAGCAYGCAGCACAGCAGCAAGATGTGGTTTTCTTCTTGCCCTGCTGCAGCCAGAGGAGGGGGTGGGGGGCTGCATGGTAAAGTGGGGCAGACTGCATCCAGCAAGGCAGAGATGGCAAAAGGCTTCTCATCGGCTGGCTCAGTGGGCTGACTCTGCCAGGGGCTGAAGGCAGCTCTGGTGCCTGGTGACCAGCACGGGGAGCCTGCAAAAAGCAGTGTGGGGAGTCTCAGTGTGAAAGCACTAGCTTGTCTCAAACGGAAGTGGCATGTAATCCTTCTTTCTCTACTARGCTGTTGGATAGGTGATTTTTCCCTATTTCTTAGCCCATCATATACTCACGTATTACCTTTCAGCCCCTGACAGGCCAAAAGAGACAGTATAGATGATTTCCAATTGGAAGCCAAAAAGTGGATTGGTCATAGGAATGCAAAGACAGATGACATAAAAAATAAAAATAAACAAAAAATCATGACTTCTCCTCTGAAACATGTCAACAAAATGTAGGTACACTGTTTTAAAAAGGGATATAATAAAATCATAAAACTTTATAGCCATGAGAATTATAGGAATGCAGAGCATTGGAAGCTGCTGCTCCTCCAGAAACTACACGAACAGAGGCATATGGCAAGTTTTTTAGGGAAGGGTAGTACCTTAGTAGTACATTTTATACGTCCAGCTGATAAGAACCACCATTTCTTTTCTCTGAACTTTTGGGCACAAAAGTCTTTATTAAGAATCTAAGAAGAACTGGCAAATTTCAATCTAAAAGCAGGCTGAAAGCAATCGCTCTGAGGCGAGAGTTAGGGTAGGCAGGCAGATAAGATGAGAGAATATGGTATTTGGTCTATGTGAGTCTTCCGGAGGGGAGAGGGARTAGGTCCTTGCCCCCTGAAACCAAGTGCAGGCAGTTTAATGACTGGATAAGCAAGGGAATAAAGAGAGGTGATATATAGGGGCACTTGTCCTGGATACTGTGTATTTTACCTGGACAGTCCCTGCTGAATCATAGTGAAGGTGTTTGAAATTAAGATATACTAGTCTTTCTCCTTTGAGTTAGAACTGAACTTGATGTTATGAATTGCAGCAATTGCATTACACAACTGAACTTTAGACTTCTGTATATACTATAATTTTGTAATTTATTTTAAGTGAATGTCTATTTGGCTAAGTGTCATTTTGCAGCTATCTTATGTACTTCAAGTTTTCTTTTAAGTTATTCTTTTACCCTTCTAAAAATTTGAATTTGTACCCTGAAAAGAACAGAGAGGAATTGGAAGTTGTTGTTGATGCCATTTGCAGGTTAACCAATATAATGTCACCAGCTGCCTTCCCCAGGTGAAACGTTCTAGTGCTGATGTTTGTGGCACAGTCTATGGTGGGGGCTTTTGTTTGCAATATCTAAATATAGTGCAAGTTATTCAGTAGGGATCTATTCTGGATGAGCCTTTAAATGATCATGATTTATAAATACAATACAGTATTTTCAAAATATTAAATGTTTAAATTTTCATAGTCAAAAAGCTGTGTGAATTTCAAAAAGGCCAGTGTAGTGTTAAATGACAATGTTTAATTCAATGTGGCAATTAATTTCCAGCATTGATCTGCCTCTTTAGTAATTGTACACAGAGATGAAACACTTTAAACAATTTAAGAAAGGAACTTGCTTGAAATATTTGATGAATGTGAATGTGGTCCAATTTGGCAACCATAACTAAATAAAGAAACAGTCTTGTAACTGTGTTTCCCCCTCTTCTCCACTAACTGTGACTAAGAGGGAGTGTTTTCTTCTTCACAATAAGAGGAAATCTCATTTGTTACAGTGCAACTTTTAATGTTATCTCTGTAAGCACTGTTTAAAGACAAATTACAATACCAAACACTGATTTAATGGAAAAACCATTTATTGAACATGGGAAAAATGTATAGTTTTGTCCTATGGCAATCACTTTCTTCATGCTCAATTTTTTGAGGTAGCCTGTTCTGTATTAAAAATCCTTGAAGAAATTGTGTTTTTTTTCTTCAATCTAACGTCCTGAAAGTATTTTCAACAGATGTTCCATGTTTCGTCTCCTAAGTGATGCTTTAAAACCATCTGTGGTGTTGTAGAGACTGAGAGTAGTGAAAGAAAAATAAAGCCTTAATTTTAAATTTTGGAAGAGCATCTTGGAACTAGTCCTGATATCTATATCAGTGATCCTAAAACAATTTGCCACTGAGTTTAACAAGCCTAGAATTAAACCTTCAGTGTCTGTCTAGTGCATGCGTCTGAAAACCGCAGTTAGTTAACTTGATAGTTTAATGAAATTTAAGAGTTGCAACTTTTTGAGAATCTCGTCAGTTAATATATTTTCTTAAATTAGTATTTCTGTATCAAACATGATATTGAATGATATGGCAAGCAGGATTAAATGCAGAAGCACACTCTTGTAGGTGATGTCATGATGATGCTTTTTTATCTGAATTTCTGATCCCATATAAACCTATTGAAATACTTAGTTTACTATAATATGTAGTCTATATACTACAATATGTACTACTATATACTATATCTTTTCAGTTAAATTAAGGACTCTAGTAAATAATATAGATGCTTAATTGACATACCTGTTATTAAAGAAAGAAAATGAATAGTCATTAACTAAACTGATTTAAATTGTGCAAGATAGTAAGTTAGATATAAGAAACTTGATTCCTAACTTGGTTGTGGCTTTTTGTGTGTTCTGCCACTGGCAAGTCTTTTCGTTTGGGTATGCCTCTGCTTATTTTGGAACATAAAGGGAATTATTCTTTCATCAACATATGATTTTATAACAATTAYTATACTAACGCTACCAAAATATATTTGAATAGAAATATTAGGAATATAATACAAATACTGTTTTCAATTTTTTTTTTCCTTGTTGAATTGGTTTATGATCTATTCTATTAAATGTAGTGATAATGAGGATTTCTCACTTAACCAAAGTAAAATCGTAAGAATACCTATTGTGCTGAAATAGAAACATTACAGTTCTTTCTATTTATAAGTAAAGCATATAACAGCTATATGATTTTGATTCAGAAGTTATTTTAGTGCCTTACTCTGTATATTTTACCTTCGTTTATTTATATTTTTCAGCATAAATCTGGCTTTGAATTTTCTTGATTTGATTTGATATTTTCTGATATGATACGATTGTGAAATTACTTAAAATCTAATATTTTTTCTCTTACAATTGCTGTTGGACACTGTTAAGCTTAACATAATTCCTAGAGAATATAAATTTAGGTTGAAATATTGAAATAATAGTTTTTCATTTTTTTGTATTGATTTTAATACTGCTTAAATTTTCAGAAAACACTTAATGGAAGAAAATAAGTGGTTTTGATTGAATTATGTCATTTCAGTCAATGAAACTCTGTTTGATGGGATCCATGCCAGCAAATGAATGTAGGTGTTTAGAATAAGCTAAACATCTCTAATTCTATGGTTGGGGTGAGGGGAGGTCAAATAAAAGCAACAAAATGAGGCAATAATAGAGAGATGATTTTTTTTTTTTTTTTTTTTACAATGGAAAGGAAAAAACGATACATCTAAATGTTGCCAGAGATAGAGCTCCTCTCAGGAAATTGAATTGCTCTTTTGGTTTTCTTGTGTTAAGAGATAGTGTCAATGGACACACGATACATAAAACCAGAGAAACAGTCTGAGAAATGGAAGTCTAGAGGTGGACCCAAATAATCTTTATAGGAGAAAAATTGGTTCATTACTTRGGTGACCAGTACGATTTGTTCTTCTGCTTCTTGCAATTGAGTCAGAACTGTGTTTTAAAATAATTTATTTTGTAAAAGAAATCAAAGAAAGTCATAAAAAATAGAGCTTCAGAGCATATCAGTAGTTTATCTAGTCTATTCTCTTATTCTAAAACAGTATCATTTATATATTTATCTTTCTTAACGATCAGAGCCAGCTAGGAAGAGATCTTCAGCATCCCCAGACTATTTGTACCAGTGTTTTGGTATTCTTACCCCTATAAATAATTTTGGGGGGGGGTGAAATTTGACTTTTTTGACTCTATTTTTTTTCCTACTGTGCTCAGACTAAGCTCTTCTTTGTACCCTTTTTGTAAAAAACTGTTGCAAAGTTATTTGATCGCTCAGTGATTGTCCAGATTTTCTAAGAAATCTCAAAGGCTCTTGCTTTTATATATTTGAAGAATGTTATTGTTCCTAGACTAAGCAAGGCTTCTTCTTGTGGTTTGTTTCAGCTAATTTCTTTCTTTTTCTTTTTTTTTTTTTTTTTTTTTTTTTTTTTNCGTTCATAATGTGTTCTAGATACCTGGTCATTTGTGTTCTAGATACCTGGTCATTCTTGCTGCTGGTTTGTAGAGCGTGCTAAAATAATGCTTCTCTGCAAAACCTTTAAAATTTTCTTGTTGGTGTTGGTTAGATGTTCAGCAGAAGGGAAATATTTGAAAAATGCTAATTCATATAGAGATTCCACAGGCAAATGAATGTTCTCAGACACTTAGCAGAAACAGAATAGTGGTTTGCTGGCATTACATTACTTGGTTAGGTGTAATAGCAAAGCTGTAGGTAGGACTCCGGATGGAGTCCTCTCTCTAGTTATAAGCACTAAGGACTGGTATGAGATGAGGAAAATGAAACATGCTAAACATGAGGCAACTTTTTTTAATGATGAGACCCTTTAAACCTGAAAATYGGTTTTCCAAAGAGGGCAAGTGGTCAAAATTCTGCTGTTTGGATAACTTCAAAATGACCAACAGCAAAAGTGTCAAAGTATTCTTTTCACTGAATTCTGGTTTTGCATCAACAGGTAGGTAAGTGAAAAGGTATTTCTTGTATGCTTGTTGCAAGACTTCCTAAAGCTTCATTCTGTATTTGTTTTATTAGCAAAATTTTAGCAACCCATATCACTCAGATATTTGCTTTTGTAGATCGTCTCAATATGACCTAAGTGTCATAGTTATCTTCAGCACTTTCACCTTAAAAARAGACTTGACTGGATCTACAAGACCATATCTAAATTAACTTGTTTTGTAYTGTTGTTTTGAAACAGGTGTTTATCAGTATTACAGATTTTACAGATTGGCTGAGTCTGTTACAGTCCTGCAAAGCGGAATTTGTTTTGTAACTAGTTTTATGCTTAACCTTCAAAACCAGTCTGAACTAAAACCTTCTTCCTATTTTGTATAATAAAATGCCTAAAATATTCTAAACTAGAGGTTTTCAGAAACTGTTTTCTATAATAATTRTATTTTCATTAATTAATGAATACTATAGATTAGGAAGCAAATTCACAGGGAACTTGGGAAGGGAAGAATCCAAATGGCTTTGTGAAAGGCAAAAAATATTGTCTAGATTTAATGAGTGAGAATGATGGCATATTTTGTGCAGTAATTGTAACTTGTTTTATCAAATCATATGGTAYGTAAATGGAAGTCTTTTACTGAATGCTATGCCAAAGTAAACTAAGTTAAAGCAGATGTCTATTCTCCATCAGATTTATTTCATCTAAAACTGAGATAATAAGTTGTTGAATTGAAGCCAGAAAGACAAGCAGGATAATCGTATCACCAGACCTTTAAAAATTACATTCCTTTATTGCACAAAACTGATGAATTTATTTTAATCTATTTTAATGTTTTATTCATGTTTGGATTAGGCTGTACTGACAGTATTAAATACTTTGACAGTGTGCTAATTAAATGACAACCTGGATACCAATATAGACCAAAATGCAGGCACACATGCAGGCTTGTTCCTACTTGAACAATRTAAAGTAGTTTTTTCCTTAAATGTTCAATACAGTATTTGGTTTTGATAGGTGCACCTGACAATTATACTTAGGCATCCTGGCAGGTTATAAAGTGGTAGCCTCTCTTGGTCAGACAGCAAATGAAAACCTTATTTGTGTAATAGTCAAAAATATTTTATACAATGTTGTAATGCTTATTGGATATTTCATGAAAATAAACAGCGATGTTGCAGGTACCAAATGGAAAATGTGAGTAGACTGATTCGTACACCATCCCCTGAAAGTCACTATTGCCCTGTTCTAAAGCTAGTCAAGAGAGCTCTTCCTCCAGACATAGAAAGATCAAACTTTTTTTCACAGTGCTATTGTTTTACAATGATGAGTTGCATGGATCGCAAAGACAATTTGGTTCTTCAAATGAGAAAACAGCCTGAAATGTTTAAAATACAGTTTCCATTAGGTGCTAAATTTAAGGGTTTCATTTGACATTTTAACTGTTGACAGTGGATCTAGATTTAGGAATTTATCATCAGTAAGTTAAGCAATCCTCCAAATATAAAATTGAAGCCAGTATGTTATTGGAGTGAAASTATTTCTGTTCACAAGAGCTGTCTCTGTTCATGAAAGTCATTTGTAGGCCAGCTAGAGCTTCTTAGCGGAATTCAAGGATAACATAACATGAAATCATTGCAGTAGTTACAGCTTGTTATCTGCTTTGTCCAAGAAGCACTGCCATCATTTTTGTCTGAAATGTTTGTTAAGATGTGCTGTTGTTCATGTCAGTAGTTTGAAGGAAAGAAAGACTGTGTGAAAGATAACCTTGACCAGGACTCCTGACGCATATCAGGTTATACCTGTCTACTTGCTGGCGAAACGTTTCTATGTTTTATCCTTGCAGTAGATGCTGGAAATGCCTTCATTTCTTTYATATCCGAATAGTAGTTGGGGAACTGTGATACTGTAAAGCCTAAATTTGAAGGTGGGGGGAGCTGAACCTGATAGATCTTCTTTCCACACTGATAGCCTATGGAACAAATCACCAAATAATCATAGGGAGAATATTAAATCTCTAACACAAGATTAGATTGTTTCAATTATTTTATGTGCTTCTGATCTGAACCTTTTCAAATGACTGCTTTCTATAAGGGCCACAAATATGTTTTATCAAAATGATGGGTTTTATGAGGTTTCTGAAGAACTTGTTTTTCTGCTTTATAGGCATAGGTGATGTCTAATTCACATTAGGGAGCAATTTATCACTGTCTTACAGTGCAGTGAGTATTCACTCATCAATACAAGTGTGTGTGATATTTCAGCAGACTCATGTCCCAGCCCCAYGTTATTACTAATTACCAAGAAAACAATTTTGAGGAACTTCTAAATGTAACATCRTGTTGCAACAAACCTGGCTCCTCAGCCTGATTCTTAAAACCACTATGTATTTTCTGGCTCTTGATTCAGTCGGTAATGAAGCCAGAAACACAAYGAATATAATACAAGGAAACTTCTTTATCAACACCCATCCCCAAAGTTTCATCTGAAAGAAATTGTTTTCCTTCTCTAGGTAGACTCTTCACAACCCAGTCAGTGTGGGAATCGCTGATCTTAAATCAGGCCAATTAATAACTTTTCGACTGACATAAACATGTTAAGTATTGCCAATTTCACATCAACCAAAATGTATTTTATTTTAAAACTGCATTTTTGTATTATGGACTCCTTGTCTTTCTCACACACACCCAGACACATGCTTTTCATTGTATTTATTGATTAAGATGTTGCTGTGGATGTTGCAGCACAGTATCACACATGCAAGTTATATAAAGCATTGGTCTCTATCTTTAAAACACTATTTAAATATCCAACAATACTCTGGTTACTGTAGCACTTTAAATCCTTGACACATTTTTTTTTAATGACAGAATTTACAGAGAATTGTTTCACGTATTATTTCTAACAAAGCAAACTAAAAGTGATCATTTAAAATGTTTAAAAACACTAGCTTTACTTTGAAAGGAAATGTGAAAAGAAGACTAATTAACATTAAGGAGTGTAAATCACACAACACTTTATTTGTTTAGGTAGGCAGGCAGAGTTACGTGATAGGGTGGAGGCAGGATATCCTAGTCATCATAAATTTTTCCCTATAATTATGAACCTTAATCAGCATTTAGTACGCACTTTCTTTTCCCTTGTGCAAACACCCAGCTTAGTTGATAGCCCTCTTGATACAGTCAAGAGTCATTCAGTGATTAGTGCGAACACTGTGACCTTTCTGTGTGTTGCAAAGGCCTAAGTAAGTAGAAGTGGAGTATCAGAACTCATGTGCATAGACAATGTTTTTTTAAAACTTACTCATATTCTAATGAAATGGGAACTCCGAAATGTACATTATGGTCCTACTGCTTTTGTGACCTTAACTAGTGACAGGACTTTCCCACTTATTTCCTGACTTTCCACATCATTTGTGGGATATAGGGTCTCCTTGGGCTGTGTCTTGAAGTCCTCCTAGGTCTCTGTGGTCATAGAAGAGACAGTTGGTTAAAATGAGAAGAGCTTCTTCTCATTTGCAAGGTGCATAAAAYGGCAAAACAAATATAGCCGTGACTGTGATTAAGATGTCACCACTCTCCAGACTAGTGTTGAGCCTTACTCTGTGGAGCTCTGTGCTGTTTCCAGGGTGCCAGGTGGCTGAAAGTGGTGAAACAAAAACTTTGTTGGTTTCCGTCTTCTAAGGTGACATTGTGAAGCTATTTTTTAACTCGGATGCAGGTTTGCCATATGTACCTGATAAATATGAGTCATCGCTAAAAGCAGTCAAACTATTGTTATTTGGTGCCTTTTTACTATCACTTTTTTTTGACCTTGATGCTCAGATCCTTACCAGYGCTCGAGTAATGCCTGTGACATTGATGGAAGATACGTAACTACTGTTATTAACCTGGGCCTGAGAGGTTTTTTTCTGGAAACTCTTTGTCCCAGTGCATTTCCAGTGATGTTCCTTCATGTTCTACTTTGCTGACCCAGTCTTTTTTACTTCACTGAATGTTTTTCTCCTCTTCTTTTCTTCATTGATTCTGGTTACTYTTTTCCTTGCTGCTCCTTTCTCTGTCTCATCTCCTGAGTTGTTGCTGAGGTCATGTGTGAAGTGGAAACAACTGAAGAGCTTCCTAAAAGTGCATCGACTTTTAGTAACACTCATTCCAATGGCAGCAAGGTAATGGTTGGTGGGGCTGGAAGGGAGAACAGCCAGTCTTCATCAGCATTTTCTATAGACATTTTCTATGTTTYCAAATAGATAACTCTATTGAGTTATCTTGTGGGTTTATCTCTTTAATACAGAAACCTCATTTTATCTGGAAAGAACACAAATCTTTACTTTGCAGTTGACAGAGCCAATTAAAGTAAGCCAATCCTATAGAAATGTATGCTTTCTTGTTTGGTCTCTTTCTTCAGTTAAGAAGCAGCAAAAATACTGGGTTGGGTCATCAATGTAACCATAAAACATATTTAGATGTCAGATGTCTTCTTGGCTACGTTTTCATGTATCAATCATTTAAAAATATATTTCTAACTTCTAAACATTTTTTCACTCAAAACTTTTGTATGGAATGTCAGATTTTTTCATTTTTACATACAATACTTACTACTGTAAAATATAATATTTGCTACTGAAAGCATTTTACTTTCGAAGAAGCTTTACACATTTGTTTAAAATCAAAACAAAAAAGCGTATTTTTTTTGACAAAACATAAATATTTTCTGATTGAATGACCTTATTTTACAACCAGCTATCAGGTGATGTCTATCAAGGCTGAGTTTATTATGTAAAAATATGAGAGCAATAAGTTGACTTAGAGGTTCAGTATAAATCAGTTTTATTTTTTAAATCATTATTTAATTGAAAACAGCTGTCTCTTATTTTGCCTAATCAGTCAGAGATTAATAGATGAAAACTAAAACTTGTATATAATCAGTTGGGAATGCATAGAAAAATCATATACTTGCTCTCTTAGGGTGCAGGCCTACTTGCCAGAGAAAGTCACCAAAAATGAATGAATTTGTTGTACATGTCAGCTTACCAAAAA
>NW_028186468.1:4817310-4882667 GCF_003343005.1 Rhea americana | reverse complement strand
GAGCAGTAGAGGTACCCAAGTGTAACCTTGTTCTCTGGAAATAATAGTTATTAATAACAGTGCCAGCTAGAAATAACATTTAATAGGTTACAGCTTCTAAATAGCATGTTATTAATTGCTTTTCYTGGATGACAAAGAACAGCGGTCAAATGTACGTAAAATGAAAATAAAAGCACATCAATAAAACAGTTCTAACATGGCAGACCACAAGGAAGGAAATACAAATATTTTTTTAAAATCAGTTTGAGTTATAGGTRACAGACATGCTAATATGGATTTTGGTGTGTTCAGCAGTGTCGACTTAGGCTTCACTTACAGCTTCATTTCTGTTGAACAAATGTGCGAGTTCWGATTGGTGCATTTGATTGTGGTTTAAAGTCTTGTTAAATTAATTTTASTAAGAGCTCTAAAAATGTAGGAGTTGTTGTCATTTAAGGTGTTATTGCTCATGCTTCCTCTTTACCTTGCTTGTGCACTCTCTTTCTGAAATTATACATTTTGCAATAAAAGCTCACTCACAAATTTCTACATTTTGAGTTACTGTTTCCATTTACATAGGTTCCATGTTATCAAAAATTACTATTTACTACAGTAAGATAACTTAAAATCCAGTAGAGATTCGTGTGATGTTCTTTGATTAGGGTCTTTCATTCTAACACCTGCTAAAGATGTAGGTAGCTAATAAAGTTTGGTTTCCTTAGTTTCTTCACTTTTACAAATGCGAAAAGCAAGAAAGATATCATAAAAATATCATACACATGTATGTATATTTTTTTTCTGGTCTCTAGATAGATTCCACATTGCTTTGGTGTATATGATCTGTTAGACGTAAACATTTCTAGTCCTGTCTCAGCTATTTTGGTTAACATCCTGTAGATTTTTCTCATCACTGAATAAAACAAGGCTATTTTAATCCTTTTATTGCTGCTGCTGTACGTTCTTTTTTTCCATTGAACACTGGATTGACTGATGTGGCTTATGACCACTTCTTGAAGTACACAGCAATCTAATTCCAATAGCAGCATTAAATTGCCTTTGATCACCATGTGTGCAGGTAACTAAGTGCCCCTCGCTGCTTTTTCAGGTTTTGCTAAGCAATTTAGTGAAGGATAAATAGTCTTCCTAGGGACCTTTTCACTTCTTTTTCCCCACTGTAAGCTATTAGAACAGCTCCTCAAAGTCAGTCCTCATCACTGAAGGTGGACAAGCTACCTTTTGTGGCATCTGGAAGAGTGAAATAGTAAGGCCTTTAGGCTGTGTTTCTGAATGAGACACTCCCCCAAAATACTAAGCTGGGTAGTTAGCTTTACTAGGCATAATTATTAGGAAAACTGAGTTTTAGCAACCGTGTTGGCGGAGGTCTGTCTTCATTTCCTTTGTATTCATCTAGACCTCTACCCTCAGGAACTGCGTGGTGGGTTGTACTTGTGAGAGTAGAGTGAAACAGGATGTAGTATTCTCTTGTCCTCAAGGCTTAAAGGGAGTTCATCTGCAAATTGTTTGGTCTAAAATTTTAAGTCCTGTTGGAAGATGTTTGAAGGGAGGGAAAAACCCTGTGTAATGCTTGTCTTCCTTCCATTACTTCCTGAGTGCCTTCATTAACAAGCCTGCAAAATCCTGTGTTTTATCAGATTTYGTGTATCTGCATTGAGGATGACCCCATCACGTTTGCCCATTGTCTGCTTGGTCATACATTAACTCACAGCTGTCAAACAAGTAATAGGTGGAGGTCCAGTGGGCTGATACTTCCTGTTCTCTTCCAGATGTACTGATAAAAGTGTCTTTGCTTGGATGTCCCTTAAGATTTGAGGGCCTGTCAAAGTAAGGCTGAAGGGTTGGGTTTTTTTCCCCCTCCTCGTATCTTAAACACACACACACACACACACACACACACACACACACACACACACACTCTTTGCTATCAGCAGTGCTAAAGCAGAACTCAAAAGAAACAGAAATACAAGCTTGTTTTGATACACATTTTAATTTAGCTTCTTGTCCTTCTTTGAATCTTGATTAAAAAGTACAGATGTTCTCTATTGTCTATAAAATATCTAATCAGAGGCAGTACAAGCAATTTTGAGTGGCAAAGGGAAGGTAATGCCTTAGAACGTTTTGTTAATTGAAAATTTCTCCATGCACGTCCGCATAGCTAAGTAAGAAAAGTAAATTGAGCATATCATAAACTACTAGTTTGTTTCTTTTATATTAATAGAAATCTGAAATTTAGCACGGTGCTTCAGAAAGTTATGGCAACACAGTTAATTACCTAAGATTTAGAAATGCTCTGATAGATGACAAGCTGCCATTAACTACACAGGCAATGGAATGAATTTGTTATATATTGACTTTATTCTGATTCTCAAGTATATTAAAAGTTTCAGCTTTAGAAAATGCTATATCAGTTTTGAAATTAAAAATGGGTATAGTTAACACAATATCTATCTTGCTTGTAGCAAATAATTTTAAAACAATCTTGGCTCTGGAATATTTTACTGGAACTTGGCAGCTCTCTCTGGCTATTGTGAAGCTTGAACTGAGCAGCTCAATCCCCATGAGGGTGTTAACTAACTTTATCCATAAATAAATTATGAAATTATAGATCATTATAAATGCACACAGTTGGCTTTATATATATCTGTAAAACGTGTACAGTGTTTGAAAGCCTATTGTCAAATCCCTGTTCTGGGAATTAGAGGGTGGGGTGTTTAGTGTTTCAAAAATAAATAAATAAGAAAGGGAAAGGGTGTGTATTGTTCCTTGATCAATTCCAAGTCCAGATTGGTAAGCAGAGAATTTTTTACACTTACTGACATGAACTTCTGTAATGGATTGACTGGCTGAATACCGTTATGGGGAAATGCTAGATACTTAAYGCTTGACGGGGAATTTTCCCTGAAGATCTTGATCTTCTGAGATGCAATGTGCCCTCAACTTAAATAGATTTGTATCAGTGGTAAGAACAACTGGCACATTCTGTCTGTTATAAAATTCTGCGTGTAACAAAGTGGAAAGAGGCGAACTTCTGTTAGCTGTTTAACAGCACACCTGTGACTAGAATGCCAAATATTTACATTTTGGAACAGGGCACAAATCAAGAAGCTAAAGGATTACTTGATGGAAAGTGATGCTTTCTATTTTTGGTATTATTACAYATTTGGTATTATTACATTTTGGTGACATTACACATTAAAGTCATTCTACCCAACGCTATCCTGGAATGCCAATTTAATTGGAATTTTCATGTGAAATGGGAAAAATCAGATTGGCTTGTCAGTCTGTTACTCAAATCCATAATACCAATCCTTGCTGTAATTTAAATTCTAGTCCTTACTGAAAACCAAATATTAAAATTTCTGACTAAAATTTTAGATTTTTTATTTCTGAACCCCCAAAATTGACTTTTTTATGATTTCAATTGAAATCACAGTATGTAGTTTAGAACATTATTTACAGAAAAATCCTAATTCAAATACAATTCCAAATACAATAATTAAGTACATAGCCATGAGGAGAAGATGATTACAAAGTAGTAGTAAGAGCAGACTGGGATTATTAAACTGATTAAGCTCTGACAAAATGTTTCTTTAGTGACATGGAACATAAATCATTTCTGCCTATATTTAAAAGGGAAAATATTTTAATAATATTTTAATTACTAAGTCTAAGTTTATTTAACTTTAATAGGAAATTTTGTAGCCCAATAAGTCTGTAAGATTTAGTCTGTGGTTTAGAATAGATCTGGTAATAGGATCTTAGTAAATCTGTTTAATCATAAGATTCTGAAATTGCCTTTCTGGTGGTCAACAGCAGGGTGGATCTTACCACCTTTTTGTTCTATAAGGACAAAACCTACCCAGAGAGAAATTTTTTCACCACATTGCTTCCTTCTGAATCTCAGCAAGTATTTAGAAGATGTATGTTGGTTTATGAAAAATTTCTGAGATAAGGAGCCTGCTGTGTTATTCGCGTTTTTCTTCATTGTAGCTGAAATGTCAGAGGTATATCTGAGTGCAAGTCTGAGCTTGCAGAATAGCAGCATTGAGAAAAGGAAGTCAAGTTTGAAAAATACGTGGTCATTGCTTTGATTTTTGTGGGAGCAGACGTAATGAAAAGCAAGACTTTTAAAAGAGTTCCTCAGCAGTATGAATCAGACCCGTTTCTGCTTCCTTTCTAAACTCCAGCTTGTCTCGGTCTGCTTGACAGATAAGATAAGTACGCGGGTATCATCTGAAATGAAGCCTGTGGCAGTTTATCAGGGTAGAAGGAAACAGCTAAAAACTTCCTTGATTGTTGACTGTTCTAGATCCTCTGTGTAAAAATGGACATTACCAATTATTAATTGGCTCCATGCCYTTTGTAGCTGGTGGCAGACGTTGGAAAAAAATAGCTGGGCCTGCTCTAGACCTACTTCCCATTGAGTTTATATATGCTTTCTTGAGGGAAAATTGGAGAGCAAATCATCTTCAACACATCCAGTGATTTACTGACGGCTGTCAGCTTTTACTCAATAACTAGATTTTAAAATAGTAGTAATGGAAAAACAAATGATAGAACTTTAGGCTAGAATTAAATGAAGTAAAATCTGCCATGAGATTTTATTTTTAGTGCTCAATTTGGTGTTTCCTTATGATACTGAACAGAGTGACAAGATTTTCTTTCTAATGCATGTTTTAGTAGCATATGGTACTCGCTAAAGTAGGGTAGTTTTTAACATTTTGTAGAGGGTGATTTGAGCAATATATGGTGAATGTTTTAAAGATGGGAAGAAACATAATAAACTGGAGATGTTTAATTTCATTTATTTTCAGAATAAAACGTTAGTCATCTTCATTTTGAAATGGCCATTTCCACTTAGGAAACCAACCTAAATTGAAGAAAAGAAGAAAAAGAAGGAAAGTTCTAAAATAAATAAATAAATAAATAAATAAATAAAAATTTTTAAAAAAAAAATAAACAAAGTGAAACATTATATCTTGGACTAAGCTATATATATCAGGTAGTTTAAAATAAACATTTCTTCCCTGCCACATACACACATATTGTTTTGAGGGCTGAAGGTCTTGTTCACCTGATTTTAACCCTGTCAGCTAAGAATGGCTGTTGCTGTGATTTTGGGGAATTTGGTATAATGAATGATTATAAAGTAGTTCTATTTGCTTTTCCCTGGGAGACCACAGAAGATGGCTTATAGGCAGTTACTTTTCTAATTCCAAAAACCACAGCCTCAGAAATGTTCAGAACAACAGACATAAAATATTTTTTACTCTTTCTTTTCAATTACTGCAACAGATGTTGCACCAAACAGGGCGGGTATGGGTTACCCTTACCATGGGTTGCCATTAGTATTTCTAAAGTTTGTTTTGTTTTATTTCCTCTTCAGCTAGAGCTCTTGCCTTCCTTTACATTTGGCTGATTGCAACCCTGGACTAAGGCCATCTGGCTTCATTGCAATCTAGATAAGGTTGGCAAGGAAGACTCTTCTGAGCAAATGTAAAAATCTGTAGCTGCTCCCTTGGTAGTTGACAGCGTCTGCCTGGAAGTTGTCAAACTGGTTTACAGTAGTTAAACTTCTTCAGTGTCGTTATTTTGGGGGCTAGTTTCATATAGCTTTTTATTTTCCCATATAGCTTTTTGGTTTTTGACAATTTTTAACTCCTGYTAAGTAAGTAGCTGAAAGGGAGCTTTTAAGCGTTGGGTCAGTTCTCTGACAGCTCTTTGTGGATGATAAGCCACTAGAAGAAGACTAAATTGAGACTTTAGTTTATATAGAAGTTGAAACTGGAGCTGAGGCACAGATCTTTTAGGTATCAGCATAAAGATAGTGATAAGGTTTGTGCTTGTGTATCTTTAGGAGCAAAGGAGTGGGGACGAAGGCTTCTGGGATGAAATAGGAGTTTGGAGTAGGGGAGAAAAAGAGATGTTTTCTGCAGAAGCTGTGAAAAAAGTCAAGTAGAATGTGTGAAATAAAACTATTAGTGTTATTTATGAAAGCCTCCCTCTTGAGTAAAGACGGGTATAAGTGTCCTGGACCTTGACATTCAGTATTATTCTCCAGTGACTTAAAGGGAAAAATGTAAGTTTTTGTTTTCCATCTACACACCTGGCATCAAACTGTGCTTACCAAAAATGGGGTGTACTTAGGTTTCCTGAAAGGGATTAACACATGCCTACATAGAAGAATGGGAGGTGATGRGGTTTGGTTGTAGCACTCTAAAATAATTGCGGCTTCCAGATGCTAAAAATCAGGAAAGGAGTCCTCTGCTCTGCTCTGCTCACGGGAGTAGGATCACGATATTCTGTATGAGCAGTAACCACTGTTGACAGAAAAATTCACAGGCTGCATCACGTGGCTAAGCAAAGCAACCAGGCGAGACCTATCTTGATGCGGCAGGGATGAAGGCAAAGACCGGCAAAGCCTTCGCCTGGTCTGTGCTCCGAGTAATCCCGTTCCGAGAGCGTAAAAGCTTGCCCGATAGCGTTCAGTTCTCTTTTTGTATACGTAAAACTTACCTATTTCTCTTTACATTGAAATGGAGGGATATTTGTTTATCTAAGTTTTTGTGAATGGTTTTACAAACCAAGAAGAAACTGATTGATTTTACCGGAAGATTAATGGGCCATCAAAGGGAACTCGGGCAGTGTAAAACTTTTTTTTTTTTTTAATCAAAGCATAATATTTAGGCAAAATAGGAAATATAAGAACATGTCATTCAGTAAGAAGTAGCCTTGAAGGAGCTAGCTCAAAGGCTGCTTAGATTTCTGAGGCTAGTGTTCCATAAGAATCAGTCCACCTTTTGATTCATGTTTGCATTCATTGTTTTTAATTGACTGATTTTAATTCTTTGTTGCTTATTCTTGATTGATTTTAGTTTTTGTAAACTTGATTTAACATTATTCATGTAGCACTTGACAGCAATAGTACTTTCAAGTTTTTGTTTGATTTTTTTTTTTCTTCTTTTCTATGAAACTATTAAATCCGCATAAGCCCTTGAGACACTTTTCACAATGACATTCACATGCCTAGAAGGTCAAATATACTTCCCAGTGATATACTTCCCAGGCTTTATTTCCAAATTTATATTTAGATTCTTCACACAATAGCAGTCAAGATGTGCACGTAAAAGAGGGAAGTACAAYGTGTTTGAAAGGTATCTAGCAAGCTTTAGAGATGATCCACCTTCTAGCAATGTAGCCAAACAGTTTAAAAAAAATTAGGGAAAAAATAGATTTTATGGTAAGGACAGGGAAACAATAACACCTCAACTTGCCAGCATATGCTTATGCTGGGTGGGCTTTTGGCACAAATAATCCTGAGCACTCTTGCTAAGTGCATTTTTCCTGTAAATTCTCTGCAGCATGTTGTATTTTAGTTGGTCCTGTACCTAGCCTGTCTCTAAGGCAACTAGGCTTGCTTTTATTAAACTCCTAAGAGAGAAGATCTTAAGACATACCTGTGCATACGCTAGAACACGACACATCTGTAAGGAATTTAAATACTATCCACAGGCTTTTCATTCCTATCCTGCTGTCTGATTCTCCCTGCTTGTACATAGGGTTTGTTCTTGTAGATCTAACTTAGATAAATATACTGGTCACATGGGTGAAGACTTGAGGATTGAATGATTCAGCAGAAAGGTATGTGAGGGAGGGAGGATGAAATGGAGGAAGTATTTTAAATACTTTGTTCTAAGGACATCATAGCTCCAGGAGTTTGATGGAGGTTGCTAACCAGTTTGAATCAAGGCAGAGAAGGGGTTATCTAGCATTCTGGCTACCGTGTTATGTGCTGGCAAAATCTAGAACTGCAAAACTAGGAATAAGCAAGAGTCTGCTGCTAAAATGGTATAGAAGTATAGAATAAACAAGTTGCGTATTGACATTTTTAGGCCTTGATGAGGAATAGTCAGTCTATTAAGAACAAATGTATGATGGAACTTGATATAGAAATCATTGTTGCATTACTTTGTTAATTTTGCTTTATTTTGCATATGAAAAAAATAGTGAGTATTGTGAATAACAGGCATTTACGTCAGCCCTTTAGCATTTTCTGTTGTAAGAGAAGATTTGGAGGAAGGGCTTCATGTTCTTACCTGTGGTAGTGTTTGGGACTTTTATTTTATTCATGTCATGCTTCAAAAAGCGTGGCTATTTTCTTAAGCTGTTTTTTCAATTGAATTAGGTGATGCTAAATTTATACACTAGGTCAGTCTGTCTTGTAACTTTCCTATAGAAAGGAGCACAATAAGGAGAAATATAGTATTAAACTTCTCTATAAGGCTGGTATACTGAATTTCCTATGAAGATTGAGAAACTCATATTAATACTTACAGCAATGATTGCAAAAATGATCTTCCATAATGACTGGACAAATAAAATACATTTGCATGCTTGTGATGGAAGTTGCTGTAATGAGATAACTGCATTTCAGTGCAGTGCATCCTATCTGTTTTCCATTCTAGAAGCTTATTGTCCCTGGCTAGCATGTCTGTGAGGAACTGAAAAACAGTTTAAGCAGCGAAATTTGGGTTTTATTCAAATACTTTTAATACAAGAGCAGTCAGTCTTTTTTGTTACTTTATTTGCTGGCCTTGGGTGTTTAGTTGAGATGCAGACTAGACATATCTTCTGATGGAAGTAGGATCACAGAAAGTTTGTTTATGACATTTCATAGTTAATTTATCTTTAATAAATACAACTGAAGAAAAAAATTAGGTTTTAGCTGTTCTTAAAATATGCCACTGTAATACACTACAACTGAATATTGCCAAGTTTGTGAGCTGCCAAGTGGTCTTTGTACTCATGGCTCCATGGAAAAAAATTGAATTCATGCCATATGATGACATATAAATAGGAAGGCCTGTTTCCTTGGAGGATATAATTTTCTTTTAACTTGAGAGAATATTTTATCATCACAATATCACAGATAGCTCTAAATGTTATCTTGCACTTCGTGTCTGTTTCTTTGTTTTTGTCTTCTGTCTTTTTTGATGAATATGTTCTCTAGGGCTTATTGTCTGTATGCATCTCATTTATGCATGATAAAAATTGCTGCTAGATTTTGTTTTGATTGTACCACTGTTACACCTTTACTTCAGTTTCCTTTGATTGATTCATTGCTTTTCTTTATTTGGTTCCTTGTCTCAAGCCAGATAGTTCTGTAACCAGTATTAAAAAAAGTRGTAGCATATGATTAGGATAGGGTCTTGTTCCACCCTTTTTTATATCATGGTGTAGTCTACAGATATTTTAACTCAAATAAAGATTAAGAAAAAAAGAGAATAGTCTGAAGTGAGAAGCTTAAGAAGGCCGGATGCTCAGAAGTTGATACACAGTAACTTAGAAATCATCAGRTGATATCTTTCCTTGGATATGTGAAGGAGGAGTTATTGAGGAGGAGGAAGAATGGACTGATTAAAAGAAAATACAATAATACCCACTTGTAAATCTTTATTAATTTAATTAGAATTTGGATAGTATTGTAGAAGAAAAAAGAATTATGTGTTTAAATATTTTACATAATTCATATTCCCTGAACTATTTTTCTAAACATTGCCAAAGTTGAAGTGACACTGCTCTTATAAATCCCCCGTACTTGTTTGCTTAAAAACTTGGAGAATGGAATCCAATTCATTCTTAAAATGTATCTTTGTTACCCTTGATCTTATGTTTTGGGAGAGTTTGCCCTCATGTTTGAATATGTTAGTTTAAAGTTTGTTTGGAGATTCAATTCTTACACACTTTTGAAAGCAATCAATCTCTTAACTTTTAAATGCCTTTCTTTAAACCAAATTTGGCAACTTTTATCTCTTACTGATAACCAGTTACTATTGTTTATTTCATCCTGTGATCATTTAAATGAGTGATAAAGTAGCATACCAATAATATAAGTGAGGCATAGTGTGTACAATTGCCAGAGATTCATACTAAAAAAAAAAAAAAAGGAAATAAAAAAAAAAAAAAAAAAAAAAAAAAAAAAAAAAAGGAAATATAAATTTACTGTCAGTTGCCACTAATTCAAACTAATCTTTCTAAGTCACTGTAACAATGTGTAAGGTAGAAGTCAAGAAATAAGCAACAGATGTATTTTGTTCCTGTGGATTTTGTGTAGTCATGTATGTTTTCATACATTAAGATAAAACCCAGAAAAATTGCTATTTCAGCTCTAAGAATGCAATAAGGAGGAAAGRCATTTGGGTTGGGATTTATCTCATCAAATATTGACACCTGTAATACAGATATTTTCATCACAAATAGTCATCTGGATTCACTTATGGCAAAAGAAAGAAACAGACCTTYCTATGGCGTGATTAATCTCATTTTAAAGATGGTAAGATAAATGGCACCCCATAAGTGCTATGCATTGACTATGAAGGAAATAGAGGTAAGTAGCTCAGGTACGGATAGTCTGTCATGTAAATGTCTACAAAGTTATGTGAGATCACTGTTCAGCTACGTACAGTGTGTAATTGAAGCCAGATGTGAGTGCATGCTACTCTGCATAAATAACGGGTGTACGGGGTTGAATTTGCTGCTAAGAGTAAAAATTTAATTAGATTATGCTTTTAGATTTTCCCATATATTTTGACCTATTAGGCTTCTTGTGCAATAAAATAATTTAAGAAAAGGGTAATTCATCATGAACTTTTTAGAATAACTACTTAAAATCTGAATTACAAAGATTATTATTGTAATTCTCATTCTGTATTCCCAATATGTTACTTTCCTGTGGTTTTGGCTTCTTTTAGCTTGCTAGGATAAACTTTGGAAATGTATACAAAGTTTTATATTAAAGCATCTAATAGCTTGGTGGAATACTGTTGCTCAATGTATTTATGATCAGTGTTGAAAATGAGCAAATGATGTAGTTAAAGCTGATTATAGGTAAAGTTGATTGCGGTGCATGCAATTACRGTCGGATTACCTAATATTACTTCTTATGCGACATTCACAGTGATTTGCAATTTTGTCCTTACATATCTGGGCTGTCTTTGGGCTTAATTTATTTAATATTTAACAAATGGCACTGCTTTATTCTTGAGAAAGCTGAGGAACTTCRGCTTTGTAACTTTGTGATGAGCTCCATCAGATGAGGGAGCCCGCATCTCCGATTGCTTTGTAAGCAATCCCTGGAGCACTGTGCATTAGAGTCATTGAAAAGAAGTGCATGAATGACATGGTGAACAGCAGCACTAGCACAGAGCTTTCCATGGGAAAGGTTTTCCTTGTTAGGCTACTCAACCGGGCTGCTCTTCTGCATTAAATATTTTAATCCTTTTGCAGATTTAATCCTATTTACTAGAAAGGGGAAGAAGACTCACCCTATTACAGCCTTCTCTTAGTTTATCCATTAGGAGAACGTTATTTCCTGGATGGGCACTCCTGTCAGAGAGTCATTGCACAAAGATGGGTAGTTGCTGCTGTTTACGCTGTATTTTCTCTTCTCCATTAAACCATGATTCCTAAGCTCCTAAATCAGGAAACCCCAAATCTTGTAACCTTCTAAAACCTGATCAACTTTGTCTTCAGCACTGAGTTTGAATAGTGTACACTAGAGTAAAAGCTCTGCATAAATACTTTAAGAAGAAATATTTTTTTTTTGAGCAGCATTTATGAAGTCCACTGTATGAAGTAGGAGTGCATTGGGAAAAAGTCATATGAAATCATATTATGCCTACTGCCCTTTTGAACAGGCAGGATAACCTGAAATTAGCATTTACATGCTAGATTTAAAAGGAGCAATCCTGAGTATACTAAAATAGTGCATATACAAATACATGATGGGAATACTTGATAAGATTGGAATTTTTCCATCCCTCTGMTCATCCTTTGTTAGGAAAAGCAAGGAAAAAACCCCACCAATACATTTATTTCAAATGCAGACATAGTTGGGTAGTACAACTGAGCTGTGGCCTCACAAATATATGAAAATTCAACAGCTTGCTTACTGTTTCTCTTCTACTTTTTTAGTTCTAGTACAATTTTTCTTCCTTATTAGTATGCCTGAAAAAATGATCTACCTTCCCTATTCAGCCATATTACTGTCCTTTCTCATAAATGCGTTACAATTGGAGAAAAAGATATGAAAGATAATCTATCATACAACCTGTACCCAGGGAGACCAAGGATTATCCTATYCTGCAGGAAAAAAATAGAAGAAATATTCAATTCCCTAGTCTGTAAGGCTGCTTAGGACAAAATTGAAAGAAGAGGCATCCATTACATCTGCAGAAGCCTGGGAACCTTGAAAGTCCATGTCCAGGTCCTTACKAGGGTAGCCAGAAGTACTGCTGGGTGACCTTAGTTCCTGCAGAAAAGCTCCTCCTTCCAAGTCTGAAGAAAATGTTATTTTTCTTAAAGAGGAGGTCAGAGGAGAGAAAGGTCTTCTAGATCCTTTCATGCAGTGGAATTCAGTCCTGTCTTGGCCACTGAGCGGGGATTAGTGGAGGTTAGCGGCTWCTCTGGTGACATTCTTATGAAGTCAAAAATTCATGAATTTTTAATGAAACTCAGTCTGCAATTTTATAATGCAATTTAAAAGTATTGTCAAAACACAAAGGTAGTGACTTCGTTTCCACTCCAAGAAGCACACACCAATAAAAAATAGTCTTGTCAGGAGCAGTACCAAAACACACTAGATGGTGCTGTAACCCTAATAGCAATTGATGAATTGAAGATTTGCTTTTGTTGTGGTTTCATACGGTCAAGATGCAACTTGTTGCAGTTAGTTTTTTTACAGATTTACTAATGCTTTTGGAATTTGAAACTTTTCCTGCATGTTTGTAGATATTTTCAGTGATCTATTATTTGGCTTAATTTTTATTTTATATTTTGCTTTTATTTTTCATGTTTTAATTTTTGATCTAACGAAATGAAGCCCAATAGATTTTTATTCTCATTGCATTTAGGACACTTGTTTTGGACACAAGTTTGCCTTCTGTTGTATATTTTTTCAGGAAAGTTTTTGGTGTCAGGTCAAAAAACTTCAGCCCATGAACATTATAATCATTGCCTGAGTCTGTACCACACTTTACTGACATCAGTGATAGTGAATCACACTACACATGTCCTGGAATAGGCATATCAGAAGTATGGGAGAATTATATCTATTTTTAGTTTCGTGTAGCTAACAGTGCAGGCCTCAGGTTTATCAGGCTCTGCCTGGACTTATTTTGACGTTCCTGGACCTTTGTTTTAGCTTGTTTGGCCATTATGGCAATTACCTAAYGAAAAGATGGGTGTAGATTAGTGATTTTTTTTTTTCATCTTTTGCTTAACTTTGTACAATTTGGTAGTGTGGTGCCTATTCTTATACACATGTATTTTAATAATAGGTAGTAATAACATAACTTTATTTTGTGTAGAACGGACTATGACTCTAGAATAAAATGTAGGTTAGAGAAGCATGGCCAGGGGATGATAGTGGAAACATTAACAGTGTAGGCACAAAATTTTACCAGAGGCCCTGGGACTATTAACAACTCTGTGGTCAGCTACTGGTCATGACAGAAATGCAACCTTGGGAGCTGGGCAAACCCAGTGTTACCAGTAACAAGGAGAATCCCTACCCCAAGATACCAGGGGAACAAGTATCCAGTATATGCAAAACGTGATATATAACAAATTTGGATGTAAGGTGGAACCGTAAACTAGTGGAAAAAAAGCAACGTGTAGAGTATGCTAGAAAGCACATTGAAGTAGTAAGAAGAAACCTGTAACATCATATTCCTCCTGGTGAAGAGAAGAAAGGAACCATCAACTTTTGTAGTAAGCCTTTGCCCTCGCCCAGTGGAGCAGTGAGTTAACACCAAAAAAGGAGCAGATACTAGGAAATGTGTATATGTATTTGCACAATGTTAATGCACGTTTTGCAGGCTTCTTCTATAGTAACATTCTTTTGATTTTCTTTCTTTTTTYCCAGTAATAATCAGATCTGGGCTAATAATTCCTTAGTTAGTGTTACGATTTCAGTTACAAAAAAGCAAGTTGTTAATCATTAGGCTACAGTTTGTATTTCTTTAGCCCCTGTAAACTGCACAAGTTGTAGGACAGCAAGCGGATGCAAACTAACAAACACACAGACAAATTACATAGGCTGTAATTTGGATGAAACATCTCCAGCACTTCGGCAGCCGTTGCCTTTTGGGGAAAAGGGGGAGGGGGAGACCCTTTCTGAGGATCATTGGATGAGTAAGGGAAAGAAGATGAAGGCAACTTTTGGAAATGGCAGAATGACAGGAAAAGGCTGCTTCTATACYGTGTATGTTTTCAGATGATGTAATGTTAAATAATTCTTCCATAGCCTTTTGTAATCCAAGCGTGTGCATTTAAGCAAACATTAGTTGGGTACCATCGGCGTATCTAACGTATCTATTCATTTGTAGCAAGGAGAGGACAAAGAGAGTACAGCCTTCGAAGACTAAAAGGTCATTGCAGGGCTGAATGAGATTATCTCGGAAATATTGCCCATACTTCTTGCTTAAACAATAGCGTGTATTCACCGTGGTCCTGTTAACATATCCCTAACAGCTGGAAATGCTCTCTAGTCATCAAGTGAAATGGCAGCGRTGGGGGGAGATGTGAGAGCAGTTCAGCTCAACATTCAGATCAACGTTTTGAGGCAGTTTGAAGCCGTACGCTAAAAGAAAATCAAAAGAACTACATGTTGTGATTAGTTCTACACAAGTCATATATTATTTTACCATATCAGACTTTGTTTAGCTTATTTGTATACAGTTCTCTTGTCAAATGTCCTGTATTACACTGTAGTTACGTACTGACAGCATTGAAAAGGAAGAGTTTMATCAGATGTCTCCACTCACGCCAGAAGGACTTCTGGCGGACTTTGCTTTTGGGTAGGCAAATATTGCAGAAATTAATTAAACCTAACTAAATATTACAGAATTAATAGAACATTTGTTAAAGTACTAGCACTCTGTCAGCACTGATTATATTTGTAAAAACTGCCAAAATTTGTGTCAGGAAATCTTTGCTCCTGTCTTTTATTTTTTAGTTCTCTTTCTGAAAACTTCTTTTATGCAATGTTATACCTATTGTCCTTATTTATTAGAGTCCRTTTTGATTTGCCTTTCAGGTGGTAATTTCACCTTATCATTTCTTAACTTATTTTTGGAAAAAAGGTAACTTAAAATTCTGTTTATATCTTAAGTCAAAATTAGATATTTTTAACCCAAAATAGTTGTTGGCACCCAAAAATTAACCAAAAAGGAGAGTTGAATTGTACTCTGTTCAGTTGTTTCCGTTCTAGTCCAAAAGTAATTACATTCCGTGTTTTTCTCTGTTACTTCATACTTGATMTAAAAATAATTAATTTTGAGTCAAGCTCTCTCTCTGCTAACCATTGAACCAGCTGGCCTATAACAGCTAAATTTGAAAGATTATTAGAAACCTTAAGTTCCTATTGGTTCGTGAAAATGAATCTTCTCTGGCTTAAGGGGGACACTGTAGTAGTCCCTTCCTCACCAAAATACAGTCATAGGGGGTTATTTTATAGAATATCCAGGTAATTCCTATTGGGTTTTGAGTGTTTCCTCTGTGGGAAAAGTTTCAGCTTACTACTCACACGTGTCTACCTAAGCATCTAACTAGGAAGCTCCTAAGCATAAGAATCCAAGTGTCTTTAGCTCCCCTGTTTTTGTGAGCGTTCCAACCATTGCATTCTATCCTGCAACAAATAAATAAATAAAATATTTTTAAAAATCGATTGAAAAGTAAGCATTTTTCCTGATATCCTTTCCCACACCTAAAAAGCAACCTCTGCKTGAAACTTTAATATCTTTTCATGTGAGCATCTCTGAAATGAAATGGCTCGTTTTATTGCACCACAAAAGCCATTCTGTTTGCTTATGCTACTGTGGTGCTTTGYGAAAGTTGCGGTCACGTATCTCACACTTTCGGTTTATCTGTAGCACACCTTCCTGTCTGCAGGCTCCCCTTCCAGACTAGGTATTCTGTGGCTTACTCTGATCATGACGAAGGTGCTTCGTTATGGTGACTCAGGCAGAGAGGCAGCTGCAGTGCACCTGACCTGTAGTCCGGCTGGTGAACCCACRTCTCCTTGGTGCTCAAGCCAAGTGCCAACTATGAGTTTTTGATTTGCTTTGCTTTTTAAGTGGAATTATAACTATAATTTAAGAACAATTTCAAAATTTTCTGCTATTTCAATAGCAGGGTATCTTTTCTTCTCACTCTGGCTTCTGAATGAAATCCTCTAGTGCTCTAAGTAGTATCCAGTAACTATAAAGGTTCTGGTTTTTCATCACATCTTCGAGTTAATTTCACCTTGGTAGATGAAGAAAATTAGATATCTTTTAAAATAATTTAAATGAGCAGGATTGTTACATCATGTAATATAGCATGGCAGAGTGAGCGAATGCCATTTCCCCACAGGAAATTAAAACAGTGAACACCTATTTCGAGGTGAGAAAGATGCTATCAGTTTACATAGACAAAAGATCATCATATCTTATAATTTTATGATTACACCAYAAATTAAAGATGGAAAAGGATGTTGTACCTAGTACATTTTAATGGTATGCTGTCAGCAGTTGAATGAAATAACATGTTAAAAATACTTCGTAAGCAATTTGGAAAAGTTTGTACTGCATCCTTCCTTGTTCCATAATTGTTGTCTACAAAAAGTGATTTTTGCTAAAAACTTTTTAGCTTTAATTTCACATCTTTTGTCTATTTTTTCCCTCAGCTGATACAAGGTGGAAATTCTTCCTATTTTCTGTAGAACTGAAGTACACCCATGCTAATTTTGCTGAATGTCTTGGTAGCTTTGATATCCGAAGACAGGATAAGAGTTAGGTCACTCAATGGTTTCTATTTCTTCTCTAATAAAATAGGCTGAATACAGAGAATTGTCATAAGCAGCTCTAACTTCAGTTCAAAGCCTAAATCTGTAGAGTCCCTCAGACTTCGTCCCCTCCAGTGCTTCCCCCTTTGATATATCTCATGATACTGGTATTCTACTGGAAAAAATTAGCTGTTAGTCAATGCAATGAGGCTTGCGAATACGTAACTTGTATAGGAATTTTACCAATTATGGAATTCTTCCTGCAAAAGATGATGATGTTCAGCACTTGCCAGCCTTCAGTAACAACTGCTAAATGTTTCTTGCGTAGTTCCTTGGCATACATGAACAAAAACCTGCCAAGGACGCAAATGAGCAAAACCAGGGAAACTAGATATAACCTGTTTCTCCTTCCCTCTTCCCAAASTAGGAATAATACAATAAGAAGAAAGGCTGCTTTTTTGAATCTTAGACATTAAATATTTTGGAAGTGCTCAGGTAAGTAGAAGTGTATATTAGTTATTAGATATTTTTCTAATGCTGGCTTTTAAACCAGATATAAAATCCAGGTCCTTAGCAGCTATAGTTCATGACTTAATCAGTTGTTAGCTTGGTTAGTAATAATCCAAATATTCTATTTATCTGAGAATAATCACTAATAACTTAATCTCTTGTTTTTCTCACAGTGCTTTGTGACTTTACATCTTGTGAATTTGTTTCATATGATTACATGCTAAGATAAAAAATAGTTATAGATTGAACTCTGAGAATAAATCTGAAGTAATTCTATAGAAATCAGTTGAATTTACTCTGGTGAAACTGTCTTCAGAATCCGTGCCATAACTATGTTTCATAACACTTCTGCCTGTCAAGCACAGATATCAAGRTGTTCTAAATGCACTAGTCAGTCTTATCCTCTAGGTCTTAGGTATTTGAGAGTTTTAGCTTCCTCCTTTAAGTCCATGGCTTAGAGAAGGTGCTGAGAAGCTTGCATGAGTAATACGTGTGTGAAGTTTTAGCTTTCCTAGTTAAATAATTTGAATTTCTTTAGYAGTTTTTAGTTGTGGAAAATACAACCCACCTTGAATTCTTTAGAAAAGAGGAGAACAGAGGGGGAATATTTAAACATGGTATTGAGCTAGGACGTGTACAATATAAAAAATAATCACCATTACTGTAAAATAGTAATGGTTAGTCAGAGCATATGATGTGTATTGATCTCATATCTGTAAAAACTAAGTATCAGCTTTCAATAGTATAGATGCCCTACCATGCCACTTTTGGTTTACATTAATGTAACTGAGAACAAACTTTAACTGATTAATTTCTACAAAAAACATAACTAAATGTACTCATTCTTTTAATATTTTTAACTTTAATATTCCCTTTCCTCCTAAAAGAGCCTCAGAGTTTTGCTACCTCTGCCAGCAATTTCTAAGAACAAATTAGAACTGAATTATAGCTGGCTTAATAAATTTTATTTTTGTGGCACTTTGTTTTATGCAGTAATTTAGTTTCTTTTTTAGGTATACTCTGAGAGACAGGATTAAAAGACTAATTTCTTAAACTGAATGTTGTTCCTGCAGGAGCAATAGTGATATACTCATTTCTTTGTGAATAAAAATAAAAAGTCTCCTCAAAAGTAGGAGAACAATTGATTTAGATAAAATATCTAACATTACTTTGAGTAAATAAAGGTTTTAAATCTTTCAAGCTTTAAAGGTCAGGAAACTCACTCACATGATCAATTTAAYTCCTTCTCAACGTATGTTAATGGAGGCATGTGTAAAGCAGAAGGAAGMAAATGAGTGAAGCATATATATGCGTATTTATATCCATTCCTCTTAGATGAAATTGTAAACTAGCTGAACTAAAGTTTTTTGCTTCTTCACAAAGACTAGAAATGGTCCTTGCATAACCTGCATGTCGTATTTCATAAGGAGATCTACCGAGCTGCTGATTCATTTTGTCCCAGTAAGCTCTCAAAGAGGGTCAGCAAATCAAAACCACAGGCTGATTTTTTTGAGGAGTTGTCTGGATTGTGCAGTCGAACTGCAATGATAGTAGTTGTGACTATCTGCTACTTTAAAATTTAACTCTGTTAAATATCAACTGAACTTTCCACAGAAGGGCGCAGTCTTCCACTTGTGCGTGACTTGGCTGTTTACAGCAAAGTGACTTGACGTTTCTGGCTGTTTACAAAGTCGCTCCAAAGGTTTACTTAGTGGTTTGCTTTCGGCAAAGTTGTGTGAGCTATTTCCAACTGATTTTTTTTACACTTTCACAAAATGGGAACAGTTTGAGTTTATTTAGGCCTAAGTTTCACTAACGGGGACTGACTTTTGAGCCAAGTTCTCAAGAAGTTCAGAAGAAAGTGCATGTCCTTTAGAGAAGCTGTTCTAGAGGAATTTGCTTCTGGTCAGATTTTAAGGTTTTAGTTTTGTTGGCATCTACCTCCATTTTGCATAAGACTTTGATGAGGATCTTTTAGATTTTTTTTTCTTATTTGATTTCTTGCTTTTAACAGCACTTAGGATTGTTGGTAGGTCCTTGGTGAACAGGAAGATAATAGCAGCACCACCTTCCTTTGCACACATATTACTTTTTCCAACACACTTTCCTTTGCTGCTTTTACCCYATGTACAAAACATCTACTTGCTTTGAAACAGGATAGGCAGAAGCTTATCACAAGTCTATACTGACCAGGGTAGTTTGTTCTTCTTTTCTTCTTCTTAAGTTGTTTCTACGTCTGATGATACATATCTAACAGTACATTTTGTTTCTGAAGGATAGTTCTTCATTTGACCAAACCTTTTTTTTCTTTTGAATTTGTTTATCAATTTACAACTTTGTTACTCATTACTATAGCTGAAGTCWCCTGTTACCATGTCTTGTACATTATTGCAGGGAAATTGTTACTGTCTGTGATAAATTTATGCTAGTACAATTCTTCCCAGTCTCAGGCTTGTGCAATCATAAGCAAAARGATTGTAGCTTCTACTGCAGGATCAAGTAGAAGGACTATGTAGGAAAAAAGCTTCTTTTCCAAAACAAATATTTTGAATGATTGCATATTTAGTATAGGAAAATCATCACTCTTATGCAGTCAATACTGTAACTGCTCTTTCCTTATTTTCACTAATTTGAAAGTTATTCTTTATAGTAATTAAAGAAACAGTAAAAGGAAAATCAAAGCATGCTTGCTTTATCTGGAGGCTGTCCCATCTCTTATTTMATTTCTTGTCCATTAAAGTAGGCCATACTAAGTAGAGAAAGTCCATAAGAAGACTTCTATTAAAAAAAAATATATAGTGGTTACATTAGGTCAAAACTGTAAGATAAATGTTTACAACTTTTTTTTTTTGATTTGAGTGGAGACTCATGTTCAGATGATTCTGATCCTTTGATATTCTATTTTAAAATTGTCTGTTGGTTCTGTGTTCATGAAGTGATTTTGGAGCTTCTCTGTTCTTGGGTGGCTAATTTGAAATACCATTAAATATGTCCGAAGTTGGGCTCCACAAATCCATAGTCCCAGTTGAAAATCTTGGTCTTTACTATCCTTATACTTGGGATCTGAGAAATAAAAGCAGATTGTGTTTACAAGGCACAATATCATTATTGCTGTTTACTCATTCTGTCAGTGTTTCTGGTGTTTCCAAATGTATTGCTGTGGTGATCCTTCAGATTTCTATAACTTCATCCTCTTACAGGGCACTTAACAGAAATTAAATCCTAAAATGCAACGAAGAAATTATTTTGTGATAAGTGGTAAATATATACAATTTTAGTACTTGTTTTCAGAATCAGTATAGGTTGTTCTAGATTTACTACTTGTAATTACTTAGAATCATAAGTATACTTCCATCAAAAATAAGCAGGGATGAGCAATTAAAAAAGCCTTGGAAGCTGTATTTCTTATCATTATGAGTTTCATTGCTACCACCTTCTCATCCTATGAGAAAGTTAGGAGAATTATATACTGTAAAAACAAGAGCTGTGAAAACCATCAGTAATAAAGCAAAATTGTATTTAAAGTCAACATAATTTCATTTATGTAGAGAAGAAACCTTTTTTTTTTGGTCAGCTAGAGCTCTCCACAACTTGATATAGTCTGGCTATGGACTACATTTGTCTGGACTGGCTATGCAGTCTGCAGCTAAGGGACTGTGTTTACAGTTTGGTCTTATTTATATCTCACTTTCTCTGTTAATCTCTGTGAATCAGCTGAGTTCTGSAAAGTGGTGGATGGCTCAATACATGTTTGCAGCAATTCCTGACCCTCTCTTTCTCTTGGGAAATTTTGAATGATTTGTTTTTCATTCTTCTGGAACGTAAGTGGGAAATTTCAAAAAGATGGGTCTTTCTTTGGCTCCTAGAAACCTTGATTTGAATCAATAAGCAAATTATATCAATATATTGAATCAATTAGCAAAATATGTTCATTCTTCTAAGCACACAGAATATAGCAAAGAGGTAACATCCAGCATGAACTTGTTGAAAATATATGATACTTAAACTATTTAATTTCATTCTGAAAAATAACAGGTGGGCTTTCTGGATAGACAGAATCAGTAGGTACTGTACATCTTGGACTCACGTGCAACCTGGGAAAAGCATATTTTGCTGCTACTTCGCTACTTTTATGTTGGATGCAAATGATTATCAATGGTTCATTGTTGCAATGACAGATGTAGCGAATGGTATTCTTCAGTCATCTATCTCATATTTGGTACTCTTCAGTATAAACTAATGGCTTGAGCAATGGAAATAGAATATTGTGTATTTGCAGATARTGCTAAGAAGCCATAGATGCATATGTGATCACTAAATAGAACGGCTTTGACACATTGGAGAAAATATTTTAGAATTCCATGATCTAGTCTACGGAGGAAAAGTCATACACCTAAATGAGACTAATCATAAGGCTGACRAAAGAAAGAGAGGTGATGATGCAAAGCTTCATAGTGGCATGCTGGGATTTATAAAGAGGAGGGTCATATATAGGACATGTCTCTAGTCCTTTTACTCTAAATGCAGTTAGAAAAAGGTAATTATTCCTTTAGACAACATGATTCCATGAGGGAAAATGGAAGGATTTGTAGTTCTTTATACTAAAAAAGAGAAGACTGAGTTGAATTGTGTTAAAATAAATATGGTGAAAAAAATAGAAGAAAAGAAGGATTTTGGCGGGGGGTTGTATTCAAAGTTGATAATACAGAAATCAGTAAGCTTAATATTGCAATAAGGAAAACTAAGGCCAGACTTTAACAGAAGCTTCTTAATGGTGAGGGCAGATGAATGGGTTGCTTAGGGGGCTATGCAATCTCTGTCGTTGCTTGTTTAAGCCTTTTTTTTCTCWACCTTTGCTTGTGAAGATTTTTTTTAGTGTGAGGGAATGCACCTTACCATATGGGGATGTGCTAGAAACTATTGAGGGCACTTAGAGTCTTTTTGTGACTYTTTAAAACTTCTTCACATTGAGAAGTATTGTAAAATATTGTCCGTCTAAAGCACTGATGAAGTAAAAGGCATATGAAAGAGAAACATTTTCCCTTTCCCAGAATTCTTCAAGAATATTTTGTCCTTTAGAATAATATTCTTGCATCATTGCTACTAGAAAGAACATGCCTTACCTATGTGTGTGCCAGTATCAGGGGGCTTAGTCAATGAAAGTGCCTAAATTTTCAAATCAAATTTTTTTTTATGAAAATGTTTTTCCTGTCTGTGTTTTCAGTCTATGCAGCATACAGATAATCTTACAGATCATCTTACATGTGATTTTTTGCAAGTGCTGTTTGCTACTTTTTATAGAATGAGATGGAATTGTGGAGGTATGCTGCTCCTTGCACATAAAAMCCCCAAACTCTAAGATATAAAAAAGGAATAAGGTAATTCATGGAAATGAAGAAGGGAATTGCCGGATACCCTTAGGTGTTSTGAATATCATGATGCCAGCAGTTCATGGTGTCTTTTAAGAAAAATGGGTTAGGAAAAAAAATGTATTCAAGTGCGAAGTGATGTCATGAAGAATGGCAGACTTCAAACCAATCATAACATGAGTGCCTGTCAGTAGTAACAAAACTTATTTTACAGTAGGCTTCACAACACATCCATGACATGATTACATTGCAGATACACCAGGTAATTATACCAAATTCTAAGCATTTAAAACTGATATTAGATAGCATGCAAGAGAGAGGAAAGAATAAGAGTGAAAAATCATGCACCACTGTTTCACTTCTTTGTTACTTGTTTAATATCATTTCTGTATTTAGTCCACAAAAGCTATTGACAGTTCCAGGCTTTTTGAAGATGGAGCTAAATAAATTCCTGAAGGTTCTCAGTAAGTCTTGCAAAAGGTATAACGGTAGCTAGTTTGTAAGTGTGATCTAGGTATAGATAAATGGGAAATAAATAAAATTTGCTATATAATGAAGAGAAARTCAAACACTTCAAGGGAGGAGAAGGTGTGGGAGGAAGACATAACTACATTCCTGGCTATTAAGAGGCTGAAGGAAGGAGAATCAGTAGTGAAAACTGTGTTTTCATAATATTATTAAGCTTTATAGGATGTATTYCATGTAGATATTGGTCATAAGTAGGATCATCATTTCTGCAAACCCAGCCTGTTGTGAATATTGGTGTTTTAAATAACTTCATGGCAGGAAAATGGGAGGAAAAATAAGATTTCTGATAGCCTATGACATATTTTTAGGTTTCAGCCTGTAAAGCTTGACTTGAGATATTTATTGAACCCAGTCCTTTACCTTGAGAGAAATGAATCTCAAATATATGATAGTTTTGATTATGATAGTAATTTGGATGACTAATTCCATTAACCACAGTTTCCGCTTGCTTTATCTGAAAGGCTGGTGGTCCCTCATGAGGGATGAACTTCTTGTCAGCTCCTCCTTTGAAATACCCACTTCCCAGTCTTCCTGGGTATCTCTGTTYTGCTCTTTCTCTCCTGGTGAAAGCATCCTCTTTTCCCTGCTCTTCTCCTTTTAGTCACTTTTAAAACAAAACACTGCTGGGCCTTTTAATGTTTTTTAGGGGAAGGGGRTTTATCTGTCACATAGTACATACTAGGTACCTGGAAGTCCATAAAGATGCACATTTTGGAGAAGCAGTAGTATAAAACAGAGTTCCTATTTAAATTCCTTTTAAAATAATACTATGAATAAAAGAAATTAATTTTTATAACAGTTATATTTAAGATTTGATTATATGGTTATCTTTAGAATACATTTGATTAAACAAATGCTTATTAAACAAACGCTTATTAGTTTCTCCTCTAGCTTAGCAGCTGTCAGAATACATAATTTTAAAGGTCAGCACTTAGRTAGATATCTTCTAAATATTAAGGGGAAAAGAGAGACAAAGATCACTGCTTGTTTAGTTTGCTTGCTTTGAATGGGTAGAAAAACCCAAACAAACCATAAAATCTTAACAATCACTGTGCTTTCGCCGTGTTTTAAAAGGTTTGTGCAGAGCCTTCTCCCTTAGGAAGCCAAGCAGGATTTGTCCCTTTATGATGATTGTCTTAGAGCAGTTAAAATGCAGGAAAACGAGTTTAGCAGCTGTCAAAATTAGTGCAACTCCAGGGACTAATAAAAAGATAAATTGTAATGTTGTCACATGAAATAACATCCTTGGGATGTGGGACAACACCTAATGTGCGTTTTGTCTGACATAACAGATACGTGTGTGGCAGCCCTTGAGTACAGTAATTAACTTGAAGACATTCTGCTTAGGTTTCAAAATGTATGCACTACCCAAAGGAGAATAAATGTTTGATTGTAAGCCTGGGGAATCAAAATATCATCTGAAACTGTGCAGARCTCTATTTCAATATTGACGTATACTTAAAAAGTCTCTTAAGAAATGTATGTGTGTTTATTTTTTCATCAGTATGAGCATTGGTGCATATTCAGTAATGCTCATATTTATAAACTATTTATTGGTTCTATGGTTGACCAAAGATGGTAAATATATATATGTGTGTGTGAGTGTATGTATTTATATATATATATATATATATATATATATATACACACACACACACACACACACATGCACAAGATAAAACACAATCAGGATTACTAAATACACGTTCTTCAAGAATGTTTCCAGATATTAAAACAACCAATAAAAAAGTCAGTAGAAAATGAAAATTAAGTATTGAAAAAGAAAAATGATATTTTAACAGAATTCTGTTTTCAAAGAAGTAGTTTAATCACCTTGGCCTTGCTTCAATTTTAAATAATGATGTAAAAAATCTACACAACCCAGATGGCTAATAGTTATAAAAGTGTGGAAATGGATATCACCTCCTTAAAGATGGAAGTGAAAGTCAAAATGTAACATACTCTGGGTGGCTTATGGGTGGGAACTGGATAAGTGCTTTCCAGATTTTTGAAATTTCAGATCTAGGAGCAAGTATTAAGAAAATGAGTTGAGTAAAAGAAAGAAAAAGTAGAAAGAACAGATTGGAGTAAAATTTAAGTTTGCCAAAGATAAGTCTTCCAAAACTAACTTGTCCTTTGGTAAGATAACTTCTAATTCTGGTAATTTGATTAAGTATTTCCTAATCTCCCTAGATGCTGTTGAAACATAAGGCATGTATCTGATGTGCAGACTGCAGTCATTATGATTTGTGGTCTGTGTTCAACCATCTGAACTTGTAAGATAGTGACGTGGTTTATGGCTTGCTCTGTGCTGGCAGAGTGAGAATTGTTTTGTGGCCTCCCAAACTTCATTTTCACTTGGTTGCTTTGATTCGAGGGATGAAGATTGATGCCTGGAGGAGTCTCCTCCGTTTCTGTGTTCCTGTGTCCCACAGAGACCCTTCAGTTGGTCTCTCATCARAAGATGTAAAGACATATATCATCAGCTGACATTGCTGTATGATGCTGTATATATGCTGTAACCCAGCGGCTCCTGAATGCGATTCTTGGTTCGCTAACGGGCTGCAATACAAAATAATAGTAAATGGTTTTCTGCTTGCCTTCGTAGTGTTCTCATCTGTGGGGCTGAAAGCAGAYCTCTGGCCCCAAAACATAGAAGTTGCAGCTCTACCTTTTTTAAAGCAAGAAACAGTTGGTGGGGTCTGGAGTGGGATTAAGACTGTGTTATCAAAGCGTTATAAACACTGGTTAGTGAAGTTACTGTACTGGCTACAGTGAGAAACTCTTGTTCTCCAGGGAGCTCTGAGAGAAAATCTGCCTTCCAGCAGAATATACCTCCTATTTCAAGTGTCTTGTGGAAAGAAGCCAACAGTTCTGGACCACCATTATTTTTTTCACAAGCAAATGAAGACAAATTTTATTAGATTTTTTTTTTCCAAGAGACACTAGCTACTGTTGAATGAGTGTATTCAGAGAAAAGAGGGTAGAGAGGACTGGCCAGCAATAGCTTTCATAATATTCTAAGGTCAAGATATCTTGTGTCTTGTTTCATTCACTGCTAAGAAAAGCATAATCGCTCTGCTGGCTTTTGAATTTTTTTTCCCCTCCTCCTTGCTTGGGACAATTCATAGTCTAAACAATGCATATTGCCCTGTAAAAATACACTGCCTTTTCTGAAAGGGCCTTTTTGCTACTCTTGAGTAGATCGAAGTAGGCYAATGGGCAACAAAACAATTCTCTGTTGGTCCATTTGCCTTGCTGCTTTTGATGACTATGATTAATTAATTAATGCTAGTCAAACAGTTTAGTATAAAAATGAACTTTAAAAGGTGATTAAAAATAATTTATAATCTTATGGAAAGATTTTTCTTTTATGGAAAATCTGTTGGCTGTGCTGCCAAAAGTTTATAAAATTACTTTCTCCTCAATATTTAATAGAAAACAGGCAGATTCTAGAATGACTGGAGTGCATAGTTGTGTAAACTCAGGTGGCAGTTTTAGTCATATATCATCCAAAGTGCATACAATATTGATGAAAGGTGCCGGTTTGAAAGTCTTACGGATATAATATTGTCAGTGGGAATGTCTCACTGCATCTTGATAAGTAARAGCAACCTCTAGATGATCATTTAGTCTACTTCCGCTTAAGAAGGGATCTTTGCTGACACTGATAATCATGTGCTCATTTTGTCAAGACGCGTCTTTGCAGATATTTTTAGTAATGCCACACAGGCTACAGCATAATCTTTTCTCTGAAAATTAAATCCTCATGTACATCTAATCACTCTCTGGAATTCAGACCTCCGTAGTGCATATTGTCCTATGGATTGCTTAAAGAAGAAATCAGTGAGAATCAGTGAGAAAAGAAAAATAAAATTAGTGTCCATAGGATGGGGTAACGTTTTCCCTTAATGGGTGATGGTGGGGTGTGAAATCAGGAAGAGACCAAGAAACAGGGAATGAGTACAGCAAATAGGTAGAAGGACAGAGCTTGTATCTCTACTAGTACTTCAAGTAATTCATCATGATATACTTGGGTGGAAGGTGGTTTGTGTAAAACATAGAATTGCTGTGAAGTGTGCAGTAGAGGAGATAGGTTTGGTTTTCATCCAAATAAAAATTTGAAATGACTGAATTGCCAGTATGGAAGCACTATACAAGGGACAGAGAAGGAGATTGCCTTCTATATGTGATCAGCAGCTTGTTCCTTCCTTAACATCACCCAGAATTATATCTACTGCCACGGTAAGGAGACGCACTTTGTCTTCTTCTGGTAACTCTAAATTGTAAGTGCATTTTCTGTGGATAGTTACCAAGCCTTTCCACACTGCTGATCTTTCAACTGCTCTCTGCAGCATTTCAGTATTAGGAAAAGATCTTGCACCTCCACTAGATCTCCTTCCAGTGAGATGTTCTGCTGCTCAAGTCAGCTTCCTTCCAAACAAAGTGAGATAGTCACGTCACGAGTCTGCTCTCTGGCAGTGCATGCAGAAGGTGGATGGCAGGTATGCTGGCCCAGGTATGATCTCCAAAGATCTCTGCTTGTAGTGTCAGTACCCCTACAAGGAAAAAATGACTCATGACTAGTTTGCTTGCTCCTTGTGGCATGCCCTTCCTTGCCCCCTTTATAGAGGAACGTGTGTTTAGATTAGARGTAGTTCAAAACAGCTCTGTCTAGACAAACAGAAATAGCACTGATGGAGCAAATGAAGCAGTGGAAGAGCTGTTGGGACCTATATCAGATACTCTTCCGGGAAGGTCTGCAATGATAAGAAAATCTGTAAAGCTGGTTTACAACATGCTGAATTTTAGGTTGTGCCTACATGCAGGTGGTGGTTATACGCTAGGTGAAGATAGTTTTATATTTTTTTCTCTTAAGTGAACCTCTTCAAAATTATCCTTGATTTTACTAAACACAACCTCCACTCATGCTACATAACCTAAAGCTTGGCATGCTCAAAAGCTGATGCCAGTGCCGAATGCTGCTATTTGCCTATTCAGGGATACATGCCGCGAGCATGATAAACCTTCAGCTCTGAGCGTGTATGTATGTATAACATACATTCTTTGTCATACKTATTCTGCTGGCTTGTCTGTAGAACACAACATACAGATTTTAGTGGTTGTAATTAACTGCTAGAATGTTTTGATCTAGGTATGTAGTAGATTTTTCAACATCAGCGATCTTACAGTCGAGATTGTCGTTTACTTACGAAAAGTTGTAGCTCAGACAAAACTTTTGGATTTGAGGAAAAGAGTACRAGGTGATTTCTTTTGGTCACTATTATGCTCAAACTTGGAATAGATTTTAGTAGTCRTGAGTAGAAATGAATTAGCTTTTCTTGTGACTATCTGTTGCAATTGACAGTTTCTTAAAAGGTGCTTATGGGTTGTTATTGCTTTATTTTAAGAAAAGTCTTAGTTTAGGTGATATCTTAAGAAAAAGACATTTGAATTGCATTAGATATTTTTATTTCAAATGTAATCTCCATTTCAGAAGGAAAATCTATCTAGAATCTTTGCAAAACAAAGTGATTACTGCTATATGGAACATTTTCTGTGTTTGTGCACTCCTTACAGGCTTAAGGAAATTAAATTTCATTCATGTTTGGCGTATCATGTGCATATCCCATAGAGTTCAAAGTCTTGTTTCACACTTCAGCATTGGGAATCGGGATTTCCCAACACAATGCGGTCACGAAAAATGAATTAGCACTGACGCAGAGCTCATGACCTTCTTGGCGCCAAGGGGCTACATTTAGCCAATTTCCTGCAAGGATATAGCTCAAGGAAGGTTTCTCACTGGTGCCTAATTTAATTTATATTACCATGTTTGCTTTTTCTTTTAACATTTATAGGAGTGACTTAAAAAAAAATCCATTTTTAATACTTACTTGGATACCATTCCCTGGCTGAAAATAAGATTTAGTTCCATTGCCTTTGTATATGCCCTGTTGGACGGTTAAGTCCAATGTTTTGTTATTTCAGCAGACTTCAAACGTGTAATAAATAAATTTCCACTGGGTTGGCACTTCCTTTTTGCTTCCTGATGTAGGGATTGATTGTTCTTTGCAAGTCTCTCGGGATTTTATGAGCTTTCTCAGAACGACTGATTTGACCACCAATTCAACCATCGTGATTTTCAGAAACCGTTCACACAGAAAATCCAATAGAGGCAATTTTTAGAACAATAGCAACTGCTGCATATTGTATGAGATCAAATGCCTTCTCAGGTGTAACAGGAGATACAAACAATGATGGAATTCACTCAAAATATTGTTAGTCATGGGATCTTTTAAAGGCTATTGCAGGGAAGTTTGTTGATGTGAAAAATTACATAAGAGAATCTTACTAAACTGAGGACTTCTCATGGGAGAATGTCTTCCTTCGTGTGTGTGTGTGTGTGGTATGTATAAAATATTAATGTGGTTGCTTATAGTACTCAGCAATTTGGAAGATTAGCAAGTAGCATGGAGAGGAAATAATATTAAAACTATGGATTGATCTTGACTTAGGATAAGAACATAGTAAAATTTTAGCCATAAATCTAAATTAGCTAGATAATTGGGTAATTAAATATTTCCAAAAATCAGAAACAGGAAGAAAAGAAAGCATTTAAAGTGGTTAAAACTACAGGCGTAAAGAAAGTAAAAGTTCAAGGCGCAATGCAGATGCCTAAGCATAGATGTCCAATGCCATTTTTGTGGCTCTTTGTCCACATCTATCCTACAACTCTAGAAGAACTCAGGCCTCCTACAGGCCTTGTACTTGTACCTGGCAGTCTTGAACTTATGTGCCAGATATTCTTGGTGTCTCAAATGGCAAGAAATGCCTATGTTCAATCACTGAGGTCACCTTTTTATATTCTAGTATGAGATATTCTATATTTCTTATATGGATTTAATTGGTACATTAACTAAATATTATTTTTATTTAATAAAACAAAATGAATAAAATCAATTCCTGTGGACAGTTCAATAGAATTAAGTTGCTAAACATCTGAGATTCGATATATCCTTTTTTCTTGAGTACTTTGAAAATAGTACTGCTCTTACTTGGCAGATTTTTTTCACTCTCAAAGGCTGGAAACTAGATGTTTTTGTAGCTAAAAAATGCAGAATATGATCCTGATCTGGTTGCATGTGTATTCACACCTCTGCCCTAGGCAGGTGCAGAATCAGTGTTTGAGTCCTCCAGATGTGTCACAGCTGGGTTTGCAAGCCCCACCATACACCAGCCTCCCACTGGTGAGTGTGGTGAGCAGTAAAAACAGGACTTGCGGTAGGATATATCTCTCGGTAGCTGTGGTTAATCTAAAAGTGAATATTTGAACTATGTTTCTTGTGCTTCGTCTGCAAACAGAATTATGTTTTACACTAGAAAATTCTTCAGGGCACGTAACTCTGTAGCTGAATAAATTTGAAGTATCATCTTAGTAGTTCTTTGAAAATTCAAATGAATTGGGGATCAAGTGATTTTAAAACACCTTATTGTGAGAAAAGATGTGGTTTAATTAAAGGATGAACAGTTATTGGGGGGAAAAAAGAGGAACTGAATGGAGACAAATAAAATATAGCAATATTGTTTTAAATATTACTTATGTGTATCCTTAAAAGTATTACACATTCAATATAGGATTCTGATGATATCTGTAGGGTTGACTGAAGAAAGGAAGATTTTTATAGTAAAATAATAAGARGGAATGCATTGAGTTGGGATAAGATTTATGTATAAAATGGTACCTTTCAGCCTGAATGAGCTTTTAGATGGAGATGTCCACTGGACAAACACTTTCGTAACTCTGGAGTGACTGTTTAGTTAGCCTAAGAAAGATACTCAGTTGTCTGGTGAACAGTTAATGTTGAATTGTCGCCCTAGAAGCAGATCTTGCATTTTGTGAAACCGAAGTGATTAGAAGCTCAAAGCCTGTTCCCTTTGGCTTTTGGAGCAAAGGAGGTCTGTCAGGGGAGGCACGTGGTTTTGAGCCCTTGCCTCTCCGTTGATGTTTGCTTACAGACCACTAGCTATGACCGCTCAGCTCATTCGGTCCAGTCCTCGCTGCTCAAAGTGGGGGCAGCTTCAGGGTCGCGTCAGGTTGCTCAGGGCCTTGTCCAGCTGAGTTTGGAAAACCTCCAGGAATGTAAAAGCGTCCGACTGTGTCTTATCTACCGTCACGCATTAGCTAGTGGAAGAGAGCGGTTGCTCCCCCCGCTCTCCTTCCCTTCTCCAGGAAGGACAAACCCAGCTCCTTCCCTCCAACCATCTTGGCTGCTCCACTGGATTCTCTCCAGTTCAAGGTCTTTCTTGACCTGGGGAGCCCACAGCTGGGCACAGCGCTCAAACGTGCCCTCACGTGKGCTGAGCAGAGTGGAATAACTGCTCCCCTTCACTGGCTGCCTGTTTGAATTCATACAGCCCTGCACGTTSTTAGCCTTATTGCTACAGCGACGCTTTGCTGCACTCAGTCTGCAGCACTGTGGGGGGGGTTATTCTGTCCAAGGTGCGGGGTTTTGCGTTTGGACTTCATGAGGCTTCAATCAAACCATTTCTTCAGCTTGTTGAGATCCCTGTGAATAACAGCTCTAACCTAACTGTCCTGACTTCTCTTCCAATCTGGTGTCATTCCTGAACTTGCTGGAGGGGTGTTCCAAGATGTTGGCGAGGATATTAAATAATACTGGCCCCTGAAGAAGGCTATTCGTAGCTATCGTCCAGGTAGACATTGATTTATTAACCACTGCTCTTTGAACTTGTCAGCTGAGCCAATWTTTTACCCAGTTTGGCTACAAGGATGCTATGGGAGGGTGTGTTAAAAGGCTTGTTAAAAATCAAGATAAACAACATCCACTGCTCTCCCCTTTTCCACAGGGCCAGTCATTTCAACATAGAAGAAAGCTGAATTAGCCAGGTACATTTGGTAAAGCCATTCAGGTCAACCTAAAAAAAGCATAGAACTGTGTGTGATTCATAATAAGTTTTCCCATAAAGGGAAAAAAACAAAAAAAAAAGTTTATACTTGAGTCTGATACAGAGTTGGACATGCAGCGTATCTTTACAGTTTTCAGAACCAAGGTCTCCCTTCCTATAGCTTTTCTAGAACGACTGAGGACAGAGGTAAATGTCATTACTATTCATAAATATTAAAACAAATCTGATCTTACCCGATAATACCGAAGACTGCCTGTGAAGTTAGTGAATTGTGTACTCTAGCGGAACAATGAAAAGGAACAAATTTGGTAACACMACATAACTACATTTTTGGATGTCTGATTTGGATGTCTGATCTGGATTTCCTATTGATTTTTGAAATGCTTTAATGAATTAGAAGTTTCTAGAGCCAAATTGGCATACATCTAGGTCGGAAAATATTGCCCTGTTAGATCTTACTGGCAGATTTTTTAAGAAGTTAATGCTTGCCAATACTATGAAGCAGAAACTGAGATTCCATAGTTATTTCCTATCCAAATAGAGAGTGAAACTATTTTAAATATTACAACATAATAACTGTTGGCAAATATGTTTCATAATGGTCAATGATGCATAATTGGCATTTGTAGAGTTACTATTAAAAATGCTTCTGGAAAACATTTTAAGTGACCCAGGATGAAGCATATGTTAAAAATGCATGTAATCTATATTTGACAAAAAGCTTCTGTGTGCTGAATGCACACAATATTTCACACATATTGGTTTTAAATCTTAATAATAAAAGAATTATTATTATTRCCTGGTATATTCTATATGAAGAAGAAGCTATGTGATCATTCAGTAGGCATTTAACATAGACTAACACAATAAATCTGTAATCTCTATTRATTCCTAATTTACATTTGAATTAAATATTGTTGGAAAGGTCAATGTGTGACTCTTGAACAGTAGTAGKAGAGGTGGTCCTGCCAGTTACACGGCAGGCGACCGGCAGCAGCGGGATGTGGTAGTTGGGGCTGCCCCGGGCTGATCGCCCAGGAGCTGTGGTGCAGGTTGGGACCTGCTGCACGGGGCACCCACGGGGCTGGTGTCCCCCCGGTTTTGGCACCACTTCCAGCTCTCTGGCTCCTCTTGGCTCTCTGAGGAACGTGGTGACTTGTGGCCGCAGGAATGTTTTGGTAGGCGTTTCATGGATTAGTGTGTTGAGTTTGAAAAACCTTAGGTGAAAACGTAGACTGCCTTTGCTCAAACGCTCAGAAAGGCTGTTGGCACAGTCGTTCACTTGAGAAGAGGTGGGTACTGCACTACTGGGCAAATGTGATACAAATGAACTGAATTTAGCATCGTGTAATTTTCCTACATTCTCACTGCAGAAAAAAACCCTCAAGGGCTTTGATCCAAAGCAACTGTGTTTCCTGTTTTCATCCATGAGGCGTACGGTTTTACCAGGCTGTGTGGAAAGACACAGCTGAAATTATATATACTGTATACAAAATACTATACAAGTTTGTATTTGGGAAGTAAAYGAGCTCAGAAATATTTTTATAGCCTGCCATTTGCTGAAAAGAACTGAAACTACTTATTGGTTTATTAGTATATATCTGCYCTTTGTAATTAAGAGATTTCACCTATTTTAATGAGAATTTTATGCCCTGTGGCAAAATTTTCAGACCCTGATTGTAACCGACACGTAACTAGCACTCWGGACCCAAAATGAAATTAAAAAGGAAAATTACATTCAGCAGAGCGCTTTATCACCCACTTGCACGAATTTAGAAAGTCACTATTAAAAGAACAAAACTAATGGAGGTTGCTGTCTTCTGCTCGGTAATTAATTTAAAGTGGAAAGAGCTGTATGTAGGCATTTTCATATCCACAGCCTTTCAAAGGGAAGGCAAGCCTAATATGCAGAGGTGCTAGATATCCGTTCAGATGAACTGTTAAATATCTGAAGTTCTGAATCCTCCTCACTGAGCTCAATTTTCAGATTGGGCTATTTTATTACAAGAGAAACTATGTGGTGTTATATGCAGGCCTTCTTTCACGATGGCTTCCCACCACGGAAGAAGTAAAGAAGAGGTTGTACGCCAGCACACGGGCTGCGGTATGGCCAAGAGGTAAACAGCGTCTGGTCCCAGCTTATAGTAATAAGTAAATAAATGCTCCTCATCTAAATTTGTTCACCAYGTGTATTGGCAGGTACGCTGTGGAAAAAAGGGGTCACACTCCAAAAGGTTTGAGAACTGTCACAGTAGCAAAGCAAGACTGATAGTCTCAAAGGCCTAGTGCAGAGGTCGTTTCTTTGCTCAGAGTACGAATCTTATTATCTTTATTGACAAATTATGATATTTGGAAAGAGATGYTTTCTAATCTTGGTAATTTTGTGTTTTTTCTACCCATATTTTTATTATCTAAATAAAATAGGAAGTAGTTCAAAACAATAGTTTTTCCCCGGCTTTGTCTTCCTTCAAAGCCCAAATCATTGAAATTTTTTTGACACTCTGTGCATATATTATATATAGATAGGCATATCTATCTATAGCTATGCATATATCTATATATTCTTTATATATACATATATATAAGATAATAAATATATGTGTATATATATAGGGGGTGTGTGTGTATGTATCTATACACCCCCCGCATACATATTTATATACATGTGTGTATATATATATATACACCCCATATATATATATATGTATGTATATGTATATATGATACAAGTTTCCTTGGTTATCTAACTATATCTGTAGGAATCCTACTATATCTGTAGGAATTATTCAAGATACTTAGTACAAAACTAGTTACAAAGTATGCTTTAATGGAATATTCATTTTCCTTTATTGTGTTTAACCAGTAAATAAGAAAATACGGCAATTACTTTTTGGACACTATCAAAATGATACCATTTTTAAGCAACAGCATCTGTTTGTTTGACTTGGACACTAAATCTCCCTGAGACACTTAAGGCAGGTCAGAGTCTTAGATCTGTTTCTGTGTGCAGACTGACTGAATTCACTGACTTCAACAGAAGTAAAAGAGGAGGGGGGAGGTATTTCTGACCTACCAATTATAGCCCTCTTGTAGGAGGGAGGAAAAGGTGGTTTGGGTTTTTTCTTTTTCTTTCTTTCTTTTTTTTCTTTTAGTACTGTTTCCAGGACTGCTACGTGTTATTTTTCTGTCTGTCTTTTCTGCTGTCTTTGAATTCAGTGACGCCTGCCCTTCTTCAAGGACCGGATTTTGCAAAGTGCTTTTTGTGGGACGTGGGCAGCCTCTTGCAGCCACCTGGGGTTGCCAGGCATTGAAATTATGAATTGAAAATACATTACCCACCTGTTTTCATAATAAATTATGAACCTTGTGGCTAAGTCGTGTGTGCACGTACATGGGTATTTTTCCGATTCTAATTGGAAGGATATCGGAGAGCAATCAGCTGGAAGCAGATCGCTACTCTACTCCTGTGAAGGTACTGCTGTCCTGGACAAAGAGTAGTTATGGGAAGAGTAGAACGAGATTTAAAAATAATAATAAAAAAAGAAGACTGCCGAGAGACTAACGTTTTAGGGGATCAGACCATATGGCAGCTATCTGGGGAAAGTATCAGTAGTGCTGGGTATCGCAGCCTGAGGACCTGGTTGTGCAATCCTTAAGGCATTCTTAATTCCCATCAGAGGTTGCAGTGAAATAGAGGATGTATTTAGAGGCTTGCTTGCATCTTGTCATAGGAATTAGTCTACTATTTATGGACTATTTAGAAGACAGATCAGCATAACGCTAGTATGAAAAGGCTTATACAAAAGTAAAAAGCCACTTCTTTCTTTCTATTGTTTTTGCTTTTCAATGAATCTGCCATTATTTTTTTTATTTATATTCACTTTTGGAAAATTTATGAATAGCCCTGGAACCATGATTTTATTGAGCAATATAAAAAAATCTCACAGTGTTCTCTGTTTTATTTGCAGTTAAGCAGCTCTAGAGAATATGGTTAACATTGTCCTTTTCTATGATTTATTTTGACATGAGAAAGGAATTAGAGCTCTAACAGAAATTTGGCAGATTCTGGAAGTAAAGCACGCGTGATCAGAATTCTAAAGAAAAACTTAGTTGTATGAAGTATTTTCCTTTAAGTAAATAAAGGGCATATCTGATGTTCTCCTTCTACTTGATGTGTATCAATCAGTAAATGGAAGATCCAGCTGAATAACTTTCTCTGCTTATGAAAAGGGTTTCTACTCAGCACATGACAGTTTGGGTTGATGACTTTTTTTCTGCTGTGTAAAGACAAAACAAGAAGTATGAAATGCAAGTAATTAACAAGCAAAATGTAACATTCTAGCAAGGGAAAAACAAGGCTTTCAAAGCTCTAGAGATACAATGGGTCAAGTCTCAGACAGTTCCAGAATACTATCTTTTACTTTCAGAGACAATTACAATTCTTTCTTTTCAGCTAAGAGGCAAATTCGGCCATGTGAGCCCTAAATATCAATGTTTAGGTGGGTTCTGAAGATAGGAGAGCAGAATGTTTATGTACCGGCTGCACTGATTGCTTTTTAATGCAATATTATATCAGATTGAACAGTTTACTCATTTAACAGATAGTTTTGTCAGAAACAAAACAGCTGCATATGTAGCTCTCTCATATCTTACATATACTTGGAATAAATATTTTTGAAGCCCATTAAGTGAATTGCTAATTATTCTGACTCCAAATTCCCATCCCCATCCTGACACTCTTGTATTTCCTTTAGTATTCAGAGTGAACTGTGATAAGTAACAAGGCAAAAATTGCTTGTTTCTCCAGATCTAAGAAAGATGTTGAAAAGCCAAGTTAGACATTCATCAGCTCAAAACCTCAGACTGGAACGACTGGTGTCGGTGATACGGTATTGCTGATATGAAATATGCCTGTATTTCATTCCTTAGCATCAAGCACCACAATAAAACGTGCTCTTAGGTTGCCTGAGCATGTATATATCCTTATGCAATGTAATTCAGCAAAGCTTTCTTTATCTTGAGGTCCCTTTTTGTAAGAAGCTACTTGGGACCACAGGGAAGAYGTCTTCAGTTGGCAGTTAGCTGTTCCCTCGATAGCGTTGCTGTCCCAGATACACGCTCTTTCAGCTTCACCCTCCTCAAGGGCCTTGGGCTGGCCAAAATGTCCACCAAAAGGCAGCTGTACCACCGAGTTTTGCACTGTCCTGCAGCAGTTGTACTGCATGGCGTGCAAATATCACAGCAAGAACCACAGGGAAGTTATTACAATGAGCCAAGGACTAATCTGTATTGATGCCAAACTGGAACTCGCTCTGACTTTTGCCTTGAGGTTATGCTGTGAATTGGTGATAATATTGCAATAAAYGCTAGGCAGACTCTTCACATGTGTAAATAACAGTGTTTTTGCCTTTTAGATGTCTGATTTTCCTGGATGATCTGACGGAAAAGTCAGAATTCTATTAATGACATAAGAGGAATTAATATTAATTCTCCTCTTTAATAGATTTTTAAACCATCTGAATTTAAGTAAATAGGCTGTTTTGTTCAAATATTTTTATTAAATCCTTTCAGTGTTTATACCTGACTAAATATGAGRAGGATAGCTTCTTAAATGGAAATTTATTGGTTTCAATGAAGTATATAAAAAGTGTTAAATAATTATATCAATATTTAGCACCTTAGACCAAGAGATGCTCTAAGAGAATCAAGTGCACACCAGGCAAGATGAACATGGCAGATGGAAATTTAGCATAAACAAGTTCTGACTGTGTCAGTTTACCCTATAAGTTAATAAAACTGCAGCAAAAACACAAAGAGACAGTTATTTGTACATTGTAGAGCAACAGAGACTCCTGATAGTAGAGCTTTTCGGTCAAAGAAACAAAAATATGTCTTATCCTAGATAAGTAAAGCATGGTAAATTATTCATGTGGACTAGATGAGGAGGATTTATTCTCCTACTTCTCCAGAACAACAAGTAGTAGCAAGTGATAACATCCAAGACAGGTCTAGTTCCGTCTTTAACTTCTGCTGTCATGTTACAAGAAAGTGATAATAAATGAAATAGGTAAAGTTCTCAATTTCTGATCCAAATCTTATTTAATTATTTCATACAACTCAAATAATAGAAGGGACTAAGAGAACATTTTCAGTGTACGTTGTGCAGAAAGATGTTAGTACTTTTTGAATATCTACCAGATTTTATTTTACAGGGTAGATAGAGAAGCCCTTAGATAATATAATGATAATATAATAATACATAAGTTTAGGCATCTAGTTATGCTTCACTGACAACAGAAGCAGTTGTAGGTAAGTTGTAGGCATTTGCAGAAGTGTGTTTGCAGGCTACAGAAGCTAACGCTTCAAAGCCTCGAGTATGCAAAGCTGTTAGAACAACCTGTCCGGCGCGAGTGTTTGATGACGTTTAGCAGGCCTCACCACGCCCAAGCGTGATCACAGTCTTGCAGTGATCCCATTAACATGTATAATTAAATCAGAAGGAAGAATCAGTGATGTCAGCAGATGTCATAGTTTTGACTTCCTTTAGCTAAACTCTTCTTGAGAAAAGCCCAAGAAACACACACGCACACATTTTTTCTTTCCTGACTATTGATTTATTTTTTCTGAGGCTTAGAAAAGCCCCCTACATAAAATAGATCATCTTAGGACCAAGCTAAAAGCAGCTCTGAGAAGGTGCCCTCCGTACAGGTCTCAGCAGAAGGAAGCACCTGGGAAGCAGGGTTGGCTGCAGCCTCACCCCCAACTCTAAATCCCTCAGGGAGGGTCTGTGGTTTGAGAACCTGGGTGCCCCATCTGTCGAGGATCCTGGCTCATGGTACTGTGGGTTGTGAAAGGGGAAATTCTATTAACCTGCTCGTTATTTATGTTTTTTATTTTCATATCATTGTTAGAGTTACTAAAATAAAAATAGCATTTTTTCAAAATAAACTATAGTTAAAGAAAGATATATTTCCTGTATGTTTTAAAGAACAATGACCTGTAACTAATAAAAGCAAAGTAAAGAAAAAAGGTAACTGGTMGACCTTCAATAGCTAAAGACTTGTGAATTCGTAAAATCTGAATGTTTATAAATTCAATGAAAAGTAAATCAAATGCAGTAATTTACTAAATAAAGGATCCTCTAATGCTTTGATTCTCCTAAAGCATTACCTATTATTAATCTCACAGAACAGTGTAATGCTATTTTATATATATATATATACTTACATCAGTATTAAAACATCGTTTTAATCATTGTGCTATTTTATCATTGTGCTGTTCTTGYAAATGAATATGTAGAACTGCCATCAGACAGTCTCATCGTCCCCCCAGCATAAGATGACACTAATATATATTTAAAAATTTTTTTTTGAAATTACCTTTGCTAAATGCTTAATATTTACAATGCATATATTTATAAATGTTTTTCATAGATTGGGAATGAATGTATCTATATCTTCCTTCAGTGAAAATAACTGACTTGGTTTTATCTTAGAAAAATATTTCGGTGCTACTTTGAGCTTATCTAAATTGTGCTCTTGAGGTTATTTCCAGTCGAGCTTCCAGCAAATCTGCTCATATATTTAGATTTTCTTGATTTTTCTGACTGCAGTACAAATCACAAGGTGTTTTAGTGCTTCAGTAACGGATAGTTTGCTGCACTTCAGAATTAATATCTCTTAACTGGATGATTAAAAGCTCACTGAAGCGACCAAAATTAATACAGCTATATCTACCTTGACTCTGTGATGTTACCCATGGACCAAGCTGAACTTAGTGTTTCATGACTCGAGAAACTCTCTGAATCCAWATTGCTAGCTGTGGACAAGGATGTGGCTTGGTGAAAAGCACATCCATCTTAGGAAGACAGCCTGAACTTGCAAATACTATCTATCCTTAAAAGTGGCGTCATCGGGATCCTTCTGGGGAGGATCCTGTAACCATCTCTCATCTGTCTTCACAGTGATGTAGTGTGAATAAGAAGTGAACTTACTTACTTAATTACAAGGCTGAATGTAGTTTCAAAATGCTGTGCTGGACATAGTTGAGGACCATGTCAAACTGGCATGAAAATATGCAGCATACTTCAGGGATAAAAGCGTGTGCATTTTACAGAGAGAGCAATACCATAAATTGCCTTTTATGTTTCAAGAGTAATTTGCTAGAGTGATTTGTGCATGTGCTGCTTTTATTTGCAAGTTTGCACTGGGAGGCTCTTATTTCTTCGTAYTCATTATTTGCTTGGGCAGATGGGATTTGCACACTTGGAATGTGAAGTTTTGAGTTGCCCCTTTTCAGACTTCTTTTTAACACTTGCTCTTTCATGTGGGTACAGTTAGGAATATCACTAGATTATTCCCAATGCTGGGAATTTAAACAATAGAGAGGAAAGAGTAGATTTTAATGGCAATATAGAGGAAAACAATGAAAATTTAAAGAAGTGAGGGATTGGCTATGAAAGGGAAATGGAAAGGTTTGAGTTAACAGTGATGTGTGTGAGAAAGGCTGAAGGGGAAGTACAGCTATTCTTATGGGGAGACAGAGATAGGGTCCAGAAATCTAAGAAGTAATTTAGGTTGAGAAAYGGGGCAAAGGGGAAGAGTTCAGTGACCACATATGGCTGATATAAATGTGCAGAACTGATAAAGAGTTTGCTGAAATTCAGTTGAAAGGTCAGTGTCTGTCAGGAACAGATACAGGAACCCTTAACCAGGACAAAAATCTGAATCTACAAGCTGTGATTTTCATAGTAATGTTTTGCTGAGGAGAAAAGGGAATAAATGGTAATATACGATTTTCAGAAATTTCCATAGTAGTTTGCCAAACAAATGGCAATGCTTACACAAAAGAGCCAAGTATCATGTTTTATGATTTATTTTTTTCTGGAATGTCCTGTGTTTAGTTATCCAATACATCCCCAAGCTAAATTAAGTTCTCCAGCTCCACAGTTGCAGACTGTACATAAAATATTATACACTGATATAATGATAAATTATTGGAATTTTATGAACAATGCTATTGTAAAATTGGTGACCTCATGATGCTTGCTACTGTTTAGATTCCATTACAACATATGAACATGAAAGTTTTGACAAAGTGAATCCAGATTTGTTATTATGTAAAGACAAGTTAAAGCTTTCTATTAACATATATTAGAATGTAAAACCAAAAAGATGGTTTTTTTTTCCTCCCTGAAATGTTTTGATCTTTACAGAGCCCTTTAAGAACTCTAGTGTAATCTGGAGTCATTAAGCTGTATTAAACTGGCCTAATTTTATCCAGCCTTTGCTCATGTTTATTACATTAAAAAAAAAATAAATAAATACCTTGATCTTAGCATTTCAGCCGGCAATCAGAAAGTTATCTTGTATTCGTTCCCAGCAGTTTATCTGAAATGGGGAAGGAAAAGAGAAGAACAAAAGCAAGGTATTAAAAACTTATCCACTGTTATTTTCACTTTTCTCAATAAAGGAAAAATCCTGAAATACTACAAGTTATGGCTAAGTTAYAAAAGCTCTTAAAGTTCTGAGTTGATTACCTTTATGCTCCTCTACATGAGGACAACCTTTTGTACCTTGAGGTACTGCAGCGTGTATGTGAATGTATATGTATGCCTCAGACTAATCTGCTGATGAGCACACTGGGTGCATCAATTACTTGGCTCCTCGCCTTTAGCACAAATGGGGTAGCTTAGTTATACTTCTGCAAAACCAGAGGAAGAGAGAGACATTAAATTTCAAGGGCAGCTGAAATAATTGTCATTGAGATCTGAAGACTGAAAGTGAGAGCATCAGAAGTAATCTAAGCCTTTCAAAAMGATACAGTACATCATATGCAAGACTTTATGCTGGTCTTTCAAATGGATCTGAGAGAACTGATTTAGTACCAGCTCTTTCAACATGAATTAAATAAGCATATCAGCAGACTAACACACCTCATACTGTAAATAGTCTGTCCTTCAGTTAATATAGGTACAGAAGGGTTGTTTCACATAATTTTATGGTTTCCATATAACATTATATTGAAAGAGCACGGGAAATGTTGTAAATTCCTGATGAAATGCAAGCGTGTGTCTGTTTACTATTAAATGCGATTCACTGGAATTCCTGTCTTTCTCTTTTCCCTGTATTTTTTCTAGACGGTATGGAGTATTTTACACAGATCATAATATAAACTTTTTATTTAGAGTGAATGTAGAAAAACTTTTATAGACTTATGACCACTATTTTGAGATACTCTTTTAGGCTGTATATTTTTATCCTTATTTATTTTAAATAAGAGTACTAAACTGATAACTGAAATTAGATGAAAATTGCAAGGAGATTATAATTAAATAGCACCTCAAAACTGAAAATGGTGTAAATCTATTAGCTACTTAAATGGTGCAAGATAGTACTTCTACTMTAAATTTTCCCTTTCTTCCTTAGAAAAGCATAAAGATGATTTTTGTGACAGCACTGAGAGAAACAGAATCACATTTTAGATCACAGAATGGATAATTGGTAGCCTATACTAGTGATAATTGTGGTATATTTTGTTATTGTGGGTGTAAAAAAAATATGTGCTTTGGGGTAAAGCAGAACCRGAAAACCTGATTACCAAAAGATGCAATCAACTGCTTGCATATATTAGTCTACTCCTCTGCATATCTGTGAGGATGGCTGCTAATCACTTGCCCAGACAGAAGCCTGATTTGTGGTATCTTTTCAAAGTCAGGTCTTTGCTTTCTGTACGTGTTAGTTTTCCTTAGTGATTTGTATCGTTTAGGCTCAACAGTCCACTCATAGCCTATCTTGTAAAGTTAATCATTTGAAAAAAAATGCATTGAAGAAAGTTATTCTTACTGAATGCTGATGTTTGCAATAAAGTTGGAGTTTTCTACTCCATGCTCTCATTTTTTTTTTTTTTTTTTTTAACTCTCTGTCATTCCAGCCCCTACCTTGTCCTCTAGGACTACAAACTCTAAAATGACGGGGTTTCGGATCTCGGAGTATAGTAACGTGCTCAGGAGAAATTTGACTGTTGTCTTAGCCAGAATGGTTTCATTAGCTCTATCTTAATGAAATCTTTTCAAGTAGTTCAGATGTAAAGTGAAAGCATTGCTCAGTTTAGTACTTTTTCATTTGTACAAAATAAAGTGGACTTTTTATAATCCACATGCAATTTCTTGTTAGAATGCAATTTTGCTCTGCTTTCACTTCCTACATTTTAATCACAGGTACATATTATATGTATTAAATTTGGCTTACTTGGCCTGTATTCCTGGTTTCAGGAATTTGTTTTGTCTTCTCTCCACCCTTCCTCTTGAATATTTACCTTGTATAGAAATCAGTGAGTTTATTTTGGGCGCTTCATACACCCTTTGTTTTGTTGAGATCTGATTAAAGTTTGCTGTTTACTTGAGATTTTATGCTTCTTGCAAGCACTACACATTCAAATGTGGATGTCTGGATCTTCAGGTAATACTGAACAYAGTTTTGACCATTAAATGCGTGATAYTAGATTGGTGTTGACAGTGTAGACCCTGATGCTTTGCATGACTAATAATACAACTGATGGGAAATTKTGTGTTGTTGTATTAACATAAAGTTGTATTTAGCTGCTCAGTTGTCATCCACAGTTCCATCCCCGCATCTGACTGCTGAGGCAACATAATGATAAAGACATTCCTCAGTATTTGTGCACTTAAACTTTAGCCTGTTTGCATAATAAGCAGCTGGCTGCTTAGGAAGAACTGTGGGGACCCTAGGCAAACAGTGGAATTTGAACTCTCATCTTGCCTACTTATTACACCAGTCTCAACCCACAATGGTAACTGAAAGTAGCTTTTACCCACTTTTAGGAATTCTGCTATCTAAATTTGCAAGAATCTAGAAAAGCAACCCCTACTGCTACCTTTCMAGGGAATAGTAATAGTTACCATTTTATTAATGATGCTTCTAGAAACAGGTACTCAGAACCAGCACTTTAGAATAATGATCTCCAAAAATATTTTGCAGATTTGCTTACTGCTATTCCAAAAATCTTGCTCTGCAGTTTTGCTTGTTCCATTTCTGCACCCAGTAAAGTCTGCATAATTTCAAAACTTCTAAATTCTGAAGTATTTTAATTCAGACTAGATTGTTTATGCRTATTCCTCATTCCCTACAAGTTAAAAAATCTCACCTCTTTTTAGAGCTGTAGATGTTTGATTTAACCTTCCCCCGATAAAGAGAAGTCTTGACAACTTTTTGTGCAGAGATTAGGTCAATCCGTATTGGACTGGTGGCAGTCCTTTCGTAGTCCCAGTGCAATGTAAATTATTTTCCTTCAAAAGTATTTTAGCGTACACACACACACACACACACACTGTTGACCAAGATCATGCGATAGACTAGATGAAAGAGTAAAGCTGCACTGAAGCATCCTGAATTATTTAGTTCTAAATTTTACAACACTGATAGTTGACATTTCCATTTTCACGTTAACAAACCTTCAGTCTATCATTTTATATTACTCTTAAGGAATACTAACAGGTAATAAAATAAATGGTACGCGTATTGGAATGTCAGTAGCTGCTGCTGGCCTTTAAACATAGTCCTTACTTTGGGGCAATGTACATGATCTCCAGTGTTTTCATTAGTTATTACTTATATTTGCTTTGCTAGTTTCATTCTAAAGACAAATTCAGTGGATCATGAAAGGTATAACTATATTTCAAGCTACACATAAAACAGGTAWGAAAAAGTGACTGTGGTCTCAATTATACCTCTGTTCGTAAAAGTGCTTTCTCTCAGTSCCTCTTTCTCCCCTTTTTGAAGTCTAGTAATATAGTTGAATTGTAGTTCCTTTCTATGGACAGTTGATCAGACATTCTCACCGTTATATAATACAATTTTCATTTTATTTTAAACATACTTTGCATGATATAAAAATATTGATCACAGTGAGCTTTAACAATTGTTACTGCTATAAACAGGAATGCTGCACAATGTTTTTAGTGGAAATAAATTATATAGTCATTATCTCTTAAAAAAAAAAAAATCACAAGAAGGAAAACCTAGGCTGTTTGGTCATTGGCAGAAAATAAGTCCTTACTGAGTTCTTTACAAAACATGGACCCCAGTTATTGTCTACATTTGCTTTCCACATCTTGAGAAAAGCATAATGTATCTGTCTCTGAAAGCCCCACAGGGTCTCTGGTGAACATTTAATTCCAAATATTAGAAAAGYTTCTGTTCTTTTGTTCTAATGGAAAAATGTACACCAAAATAGCAAGTAGTGCTCTCTTCACTAATTCATAAGTGGTCTTTTCCAGTATGTGGGTACACAGCGGCACACTTCTTCACTGAAATAAAATCCAGCATCACAGCGTTTCGTTCGAACTGTACACGGTGGTCTGTAACAACTAAAGAAATGAAAAAAATGGGCATTAATAGAATGTGATCATTTATATTAACCTGGAATATAAACCTATGGCATTTATGATGCCATTGCTCTAAGGAACATGTAATTCCATAATTTAATTCATGTGAATACATATCTTTCAACTTCTGTTTATATTCTTACAACACTTTTATTTGGATTATTCTTTACTAAAGAGACTCAAGAATGTTACTAAGTAGAAATACAGGGTTTTCATAGATATATTAATATTTTTAAAGTACTGCCTGGTGGTATTAATCTTGAGTAACATATCAAGGTTTTTTATTTTGGAAACACAGTAATATTTTTCTGTACTTCAGTCAGCTTACTATGAGCTACTGGCTCACAGTACCCAGCCCATAGTGCTCAGCTACCTGGGCATGACAGGACAATCCAGAATGAGCAGGTAATCAAACCTACCATCTTCTTTGCCAGGACTGTTTGTTGTCTTATTAGCTAATACAACAGCCATTTATATACATTTGTTGCACAATGATCCTGATCTTGAAAATGAGAAYGTACTTAAACTCCTATAGATCCTCACTGAGTTCAATGGAGACAGATGCATCTATACTTCATATTACATCTACCTCCATTCTGCAGTAGGATCAGAGTCTGCATGTTTCTGATAAATCTTAACAGAGAAAGGACAGAAATAGCATCTACTTAAATAAACTAAACTAAATTGAAATAGATAATTAAACCACTAATCACATCTACTTAAAATTCAGGAGAATTTTTCTTCACAGATTATATGACTTGAAAAATAGAAGCTACACRAATATATTATCTGTGGTTTCCCTAAACACCTCTTCACTTTTCCTTTTTTTTATTTTTTTTTCCTATTAAAACAACAACTTGACCTAAAATAACCTTACAACAACAATGCTAAATACTTTCTGGTGTGTAATGGCGACAAAGTACAAGTCTGAGCTTTTTTCAGACATTGGCACTGAGTCAAAGGAGAAAAGTATATGTTTCAAATTTCAACACAGTTATACTTAAAACTTGTATTTAAATAATATATTTGTGAAACACTGATATTATGATCTATTATGATAACTCATACTTACTTCAGTTTAAAGACATTACAGAATAGTATACTGAGGCATTTTCAGTATCCTTTTCCCTAGGCAATTTCTTTGTTTCAAGCATGTGGTTACTCTTATTATTGTTGCAGATATGTTAATATGTTGCATGCTTATTTTGGATACCAAGTTGCCACTCTGCAATAATTTATTTATGATATGAGATCTGGAYTACAGTCATGTTCATTCAAGCCAATTAGTTTAACCAATGAACATGGAAATGAAGAAAGCAATCAGGATTGAGGAAGACAAAAACCATGGCACTTATTAATTAGTCATATCTTTTCCAGTATACTCACTGTCGTTAATCATAGGTTATTTTACTGGTGTGACTTATTTGAGAGTACTATGTGCTAGTGTACTAGTACTTTGTGCTAGGTGTAGTAACTCTTAATATAGATACTTGGGATCAGAGTAACAACTCAAGGAAATCTCTCAAAGCCCCTACTGAYCTTTTGTCCAAAAAAATTCTGAAAACAGTAGTGAAAGCCAACAAAAATCACACTGACACTTGACAGAGACAGTGAATGCAAGCGGACTGTACTATCTTCCATCTATTTGTCAGAGGAACTCTGTGAGCAAATGGGAAATCAGTAGAGGCTTGTACTCAGCAAAAAGTACTCTATAGAGATGTAATGGATCCAACACTGAACTCACTTTTGCCTATCTCTGCCAYGAAAGATAGAGTATTTGAGGTACTGGATGACAGTATAATGAAAGAAAAGAAAAAAAGAAAAATGAAAGTTAAAGCCAAGCTCTCCTCCCCCATCTATGACACTTGGACATTATGAAAAACAGTTGTGCAATCATGAAATACGAGGAGTCTACTTTCTTTAGGATCTGTGCCTCTTAGTGAATTCTGAATTTCAGTGTAACCTTGCAGCAGTTGATGAGTATAAAGCATCCATCCCACATGAGTTTCTTGGTGTCTAACAGCAGCCAAGTTCAGACTACTGCAGTATTCCCCTCAGTTAAGGCACTGCAGCAGAACAAGAAACATCTTTTCTCTTCTAAAAGGCTTTGCAGCTAAGTACCTGTCAAAACTGGCCAAAATCAGTTTTTGAGGTGGTAGCACAGGGTGGTAGCACAGGGTAGTACTACAGTCACTGTAACTAAATGTGGCTTCCTTAGAAGACTCTGCTGAACAGAGACCAGGTCTCTCCAAAGAATTAGGCTGAATGTTGTTTATGGAGTTCTTYCATGTAGCATATGTCTGTTTTGTTRAGATAGGTTGGGTGGCTGGGCTGCTCTAACTTTCTCTATGGTTAGTAACTGTGATTTTGCTACTGAACGCCTGGGTTTGAGATTCTGGAGGTTCTAAGACCTCCACAGATGAAACTAAAGTAGAAATGTTGCCTTTAGTGCTGGTTGCCCTCATCATGATTGTCAGTATCAACAGCCAGGATATATATATATATATTTTTTTTTTAAGAAGAGGTGGGTGTAGGTGTGTGTAGACTGTACTTTGTAAACAATTTTTCATTTTCATCCTCTAGACTAGAGGCTAACATTAGAACCAGGCACTTTGTGTACAACGCAGAAAAATTTAGGTGCTTCATAACCAGAATCTAGAACAACTAGCCCTCTGCACAGGGAGCTACCCAGGATGCAGATACAAGATCCTGCTCCGCTCTAGCTCTTAGGCATCTTATACAAAGTTAGGCAGAGGCACTTCCAGTTACTTGCTCTCATAACAGTAGAGATCTTTCTTTCAAAAGACAAATGGGAGGTTGCAGGGGCTTTTCTCTTCCTTTTACAGAAGACTTGGGACAGAGCCAAAATGTGAGAAACCTGTGATGAGTCCTTTCTTAAGGAGGAGGGATTGCATATTTTATTATCTCTGTAATTGCTACTGTCTAGCRTAGAGCAACAGAGTTGCACTATATATGATTCTTCCTCTCTTTCTCAGTACAAAGAAGTGCTTAGAAAAGAGGAATACCAAAAAGTATCCTATGTCATACTGAACCTGGAAGCAAGAAAGAGATTCAAGCTCTTTATAGCRTTCAACCACAACACAGAGAAAGCTTGGTTCAATTCCTTCCATAAAATACTAAATCATTAATTAAATAACAGTGGTATCAGATATTTATTATAGCATTTCTTAGCTTTTTAAATATCTAACTTTTCCAGTTGTGAATGTTATTTTAAATAGTGGTTTGTATGTGTAGCACTGTTGAAAATGCACATTAGTACACTGCTATGATTTTTTTTTGTTTTATAGTAAGCTGAGGTGGCCCCTGGTGATAAGGTAGTATTTATGTATATATATATAAAATCTACCTCAGTAAAGTTATATGAAGCAGAAATAAAATTGTTTGTTTTTTAGAACCTAAAGTTATTCCAGTTTTTGTATATAGACTGCTACTGCTATGAGTGTAGAAGTCATGGAAAGAAAAACTTCTGTGATATATAAAGAAATTGCAGTGTTTTTTGTCTGACAAAATCCCATTTTAAAGGATAAATGTGAACATTATACTTTAGGGTTATATATGTCTACTTTTTCACAGAAGTCTCCCAGAACTGCAAGACTTGTTACACACTCATAAATCTTTAGTAGCATCTGAATGAAACAAAGGATATGGAAAACTTAAGGAAGTAAAATGAATGATGGGACCTCTAGAACTAACTCCTGAAATCTAGTTAGGAGCATTTTAATTTTCTGAACTGCAATATTCAGTTCTTGCAGAAAATACAGTGGGATTTTTAAATAGCATAAAAAACAGGGGCTTGAATTTATAGCACATCCTTACCATGAGATTTAATTAATTAGGAAAAAAATACATTAAGTACTAATARGAGAGATTACAAGAAACTAAATATACTTTAAAATATTTATTCTGCCTRCTTGTTTCCTTTTAGAGATGATATAAGTTATAGAAGATAACTAAAGAGAAGTTCATGGTTTACTTATGGCTATGACGTGACTCAGCAACACAGCTAATAAACACAAGCTAAAATTTTATACTGAAAACAATGAAAAGGTTAAAGACTTAGGTTACCTGCATGTCTGGTGATGGAACCTTTTTCCTTTTAAGAAGCATTTATTTGGAGATTCTATACATTCACAGGTGCATTTTGCAGGATTTAGTGGCTGATGTTTAGGACAGGTTTTTTTACATACACACTGGCACTTATCTTCATCAAATTCTTTGTTGGGCCCACACGAAGTAGGRAGAAGTTTGTTTTTGCACATGCACTGACAAGATGCTCTATCTAATTCTTTGTGAGGTCCACAGCTTGAGGGCCGCAMACCTCCTTTGCAGACACATTGACAGGTTTCTTCATCCAGCTCTTTGTTTGGTCCACAAATATGGAATCCTTCGGAAGTGTCTAGAAATCAGGCAAAGTTGTTACATAATTATCAAAATTTTAACTTTATCTATGTCCACAATCAAAGTGAAGAAATAATATCAATCATACCTGGGAAAGTGTTTTAAGAACAAACATAATTCAAAAGAGAGGAAACATTCAGTAGTAGCATTAAAAAAAGAAAAACATTTTACTATTTAATTTTCAGAGTTTTTATTCCTCCTATGGGTAAAYAAAAACACAGAACTACATTAAGTAAAACTACCTACCAGTATCTCCAAGGTGAGAAGAGAAACCAAAATCATGCTGTGCCAAGCATCGGCAAATTTGGTTATTCCAGATATGATTTTTTGGACAGGTCTTGTTTGCCACATGGCACCTATGGAATAAAACATACTGTTAATATATTACCATAAGAACTCAAGAGGAAGTCAGCTGTAGCCACTGATCACATGTACTCCCTTCCATTACAAAAATCTTCTGCAAAACTTGAGTTCATTCATAATTTCATTTTYTGCTCCTGTCAAATCTATTATCAGCTGAGGTTCTCCCCACTTCAGAAGTCTTCAACCATTTGTTGAAGTCACATTTTCACAGTTCAAGTTTTAGCTAAGTAGAATTTAAGTTTTAGCTTGTAGAAACTATTACTGGTGATTTCCTAATGTAGGTTAGTAACAGATTTAACTCTTAAATGTAAACCTTAAATACAAAATAGACCAGCGTAAATATTACTTGTGTAYCAAATAGGTGCTAACAGGCATAAATTTCTACATTGCTTTTTGTAGTAAAAAAAATGCTTTCATACAAAGAGCCATCAAAAGACAGCGGATCTCTTTTTAAATGATGACTGTACTCAACTAGTAGGTCCACAACAAAAAGAATATTCATGTATACTATTTGCTCTTTCTCACTTGCAATTTCTTTATCACCAAAGGTGACGTTACAGGTTTTAATGTATCATGCCTAATTTCCTGCATCCAGTCATTTATGTACTGTTTCTGTAGTTACTCCTAATATTCTCATCTGTTAAAACAGTACATACATTGTACTCTTTTTTTTTTTCTTTTCATTTCCCTGAGGAGCAACATTACTCATCATTCAGAAACGCAGGTGCTAGGACATTCTTCCTTGATTATCAGGTCTACCACTCCCCTTCACCACATTAAACAGCTTTTTGTCTGTAATGACTGCTGTAGTTTAACGTTACCCTGCAATGCCTCATGTTTTATCAAGCTGTCAATTCTCATTTCTTTCTGCTAATGATCTCACTTGTGCTCCCTCATTTGGCTACTTTTCCTCTGGGCACGTGTGTTCTTTTTCTTATCTCTTGTTTTTGCTAGGGAAATCGTGCAGAGAATTTACAGACATATTAATGTATTCTGTTTAAAAAACAAYGCAAACCCAGAGTAGCCTGGCTATAGCCAGGCAAGTTTTAAACTAAATACAAAAGGCAGCCAGAGGTGACACCATACAGAAAACATCAAGCATATATGAACCATAATATGTTCATAACAAGATCAAGTTAGCAAAGAACTCAAAGAGAACTCTATGTATTTCAATGTCAGGAATCTATAAAATAAGCAAAAGGAACTTCTTGCTTGCATATTCTACCCTGGTGGCTAGTACTGAAAATTACAGAAGGGAAGATTCATATGGCTCAAATTTTTAAGTAATTTATCACAACATTTTAGGAAAGTTTGAGAGGGCCAAAAGGATCAGAGGCATAATACTGMAAAAAATTTCACTATCTCTTTCCAAGTCATTGTCAACTTGGGGAAAAAAATTATGCTAACTTGTTATGTGGCTCTCAATATGCAAGAGAGGGAAATACTGTGTACAGTGTATGCCCATCTGTAACAACATGGGGAAAAGATCATCATGGAAACTTTGACCTATGTGATGTATAATGAAGGCCTAAGCAAAAAATTTGCCAAGCTTCTAAAGCAAAAATTGACAATTTTCTAATTCAATCGCATCTCTTGACAAAATGCTACATAAACAGAGGAGTACAAGTCAAGATTAATCCAGGAGGTATTCTGAAACACTGGTTAACACGAACCAACATGCCTGAGCCCCAAAAATATGTGAAGGTAGCTACTACTTTTTAGAAGGAAAAGAGAAGAACAAAATGGGAAGGGAGAGGACAAAGAGCTAGACCTTAATTCTCATGATCAAGCCATGCATAATTTTTTTTTCTAAAGCTTACTCGGTTATAAAAAATGATCCACTCTTTCTATACTATCTAGCATGTTATTTTTCTCTTCTTTCTTATGTATGCCTGTGCCAAGGTGTAATCCAGTCTTGAACTCCTATCAGATCCCAAGTGTTACTATTAAAAAAAAAAGACAGCGGCTATACTCTTAGCCTTTTCTTTCCAATGAATAACATGCAGGAAAGACATTACTATACCTCCATTAAAGTGAGCATGTAGATTAATACACGTACACATGCAGATCTGCCACTGTGACAAAAAGGTAGATTTCCACGATTTTGGCTGTATGACATTTTCCCATACATAAAGGATGAGAGTAAGGTCAGTGAATACTCTGGGCTAGACTGGAACTATGCAGATCTTCTGTGATTATGCCACTGATACTTAAATACCTGAATCGAACCCAGACCTTTCTATGGAAATTAGGAATCCCGAGCGGATTCTATAAAGACACCTATCAGCATTTTTAGACTAAATATCTTTAAGCTTAAAATCCTTTTAAAATAAGGTTTTTAAAAAGAAAACAGGGGAAAAAACCCTCCTGAGTGCTTCTAGATTCTAAATATTAAAGACGGTGCTAGTACTAGAAAAAGCYTTTATATGTTCCGATCTAATATTTCTCAGCGTTTTGAGGCGTGAGTCCTTACTCACAAAGCATCTACTTGATGTACATACTGGTCAAAGCCCCCCTGTATCTGTGCTTACTTCCCTGTCTAAAGGTAACYGAGCTGTTATTTGCAATTTAAAGAGAGTTAACAGTTTTCTGGCTGAAGTAAACACTTGCAGTAGTAATTACAACTGCTTTCACTGTGCAAGAACGGAGAAGTTGCCAACAGTCAGCGTGATTTGACTTCGTTATTTACTTGAGAGTTTTCATTTTTATAATCTGTTAATTGGGCAATTAATTACTAATAGATTTATTTCCAGTCCACTGTTTATGACCCACAGTTTGATAAAGAAATTCAATGTCAGTTGAAATATAATATGTGATTAGCTACAGCACATATCAGAAAACACCCAGACTTGAACTGCATGAAAATATAGGAAGGACTAACTTCTGCAGACATTTTCCTATTCATTTGCCTAATTAAAAATGCATATAATTAACTCCAGTTCAGTTTCTAGCCCTTGGTTCTTCTACAAAACAACTGTTTGCAAYKGTCTGTTGTATATTTTTGTTCTACTAAATATCTACACATCATGAAATCACCACTCCATCTAAAATGAAGGGCATGAGCTCTTTAAGCTTTTTAATAGCAATTACTTCAGTGGTAGRCTTCTTGTGTGTTTAATTTTTAAGATTTTGAAAGAAAAAAGAATTGGATGTTATGTTCCCATTCCAAATCTATATGCTAATTCTCTGGTTTGCACACTAAATTTTTATTTCCCCTTCTCACTTACTCACTTCTGGAATGTGGAAATGTCCAGAAAGCTCTTTAGTTAAAGATTCCCTAAGAACTTTTTTTTTCCCTCTTTAACAGCTGCTCACAAGAAAACAYAGTTTGAGAGAGAAATGTTGAGCACTCCTTACTTCCAACAATAAGTATTTTTGGATAGCTTTTCTTGATTTATTGTTTTCTGAAGAAGTTGATTTTATCCTTTTTGAAGGTCTGAAGCATTTATTGACTTGATCATCATAGTWTCACATTTTGCAGGCAGAATATATAAGTTGCTAAATTTGAAGATCCATACACCAATGGCAAATTCGTATTAAAGTCAGCGGTAATTTCGGTGGACAGGAATGAGTAAGATGAATAAAGACCTTCAGAATCTGGCTGTCATTCATACCTCCAGTTACATGGTATTTCACTGCTTACTCACATCTTTGAATAATTTTATATTGCTATATAAAATTATTTTACATGTTTTCTCTAAGCCTCAACTACATTGTAGCTCTTTCCATGAAAAAAAATCTCGTAACATTCCTTTTGATTTTTAAATGACCTAGCTCCAGTTTATATAACTGCATAAAAGGCACTGTCTGAATTATTTTAGTAATATTCTTTCCACGTAAAACATTAATTTCTTTATAAAACTTTGCATTCTGCTTTTACTAGTGTATATAAGTTGACCTAGCCTAATTGTGAAAGCTTTGAACATTATTTTAAATCTAATTTCTTAAGCTTGCTCACGACATGAGAGGAAAGACCGGGTCTGCACTTACTGCGTTTGCGTTGCTGGCAAGGAACGTCTGATGATAGAATGAACTTGTCTGTAGACATCCAGCTTGGACATGCATCGGCAGGACGTGTGATTGGCAAAACTGACCGTTACAGGTTTAGGGCCGTGAGAGAGCGGCACTGTAATCTCAAACAACTACAAAAGAGAAGGGGAAAAAAGAGAACTGTTTATAGATCAGAAACAGTAAAACTAAAAACAGTATAATGACAARCAAAAAAAGCTAGAAGGAAGTTGATTCGGGGGTTTTGTTCCCTACCACCGTTCAGCAGTGTCTACGGTTACGCTACTAAGTACTCGTTATGTACAAAACGAACACAGTAACTATGTTATGCCCACTGACASGCTGCCCGGTTGCCTGCCTGTTTGCTCACTATGCATTTAAATTAAAAGTGTTAAAAAAAGGAAAATGTACAAAGAACTCATTCTTCAAGAGAGCGTGACTTTCAAACTGGCGATCTTTCTTAAAGACAAAACTTTATCTGGAAGGTTCTACGGCCATCCAAAAAGGCGGAAATTAACTCAGGACATTTACTTTGTCAAATTAAGAATATTTCCTTCTAAGATTCAAATCTTGGTCGTTTCCTTAAAAGTGAGAACAAATACGTCAAATTCTAAAACAACAACAACAACAACAACAACAAAAAAAAAAACAAAAAAAACACTTCATTTTTTGTCATGTGTTAAATAACATAATAGTGCCCAACTGCCATTTAGGTGTACACCCTCTTTTCCAAATATATTTGAGAACCTTTCTGCATCTTCTGGGAATTTAAGTATTTTAAAAAATATTACCTGTTTTTTCATTCCAGTTTCAGTTGATGGGATTGCATATCATGACACATTAAGTTTTTGGTGAAATTTATTTGCAATATTACACTTTATAATCAATACCTTCATGCTATGGCGCAGAAGCAGCATGCAAATGTAATGAAAACCCCAACAATTTTAAATAATTCAAAATACAAAGCATATCTACTTGCATGTCTTGAAAACAGGATCCTGCACTGATATATGCAAGTGAACRTATATATTCATCAAATACACACAAAGTGAAAGGACAATTGTGCAGCCTGTGACGAAGCTTTTACCACTGTCATGCCTGAACTACCTGTTCAGTAGGCATTTTTGGTCGTATTTAGTGACTGGACCTTTAAAAATATTTAACATGGGAAGTGTCATCATAAGAGAACTGAATCATGAAAGATATTAAATTGCCATCTTACTCTGTTACAGAACACTGCAATGCTATTATTTTTGCTATACTTTTTTTTTTTTTTTTTTTTTGTTAACAAACAGTATTTTTACTCCACCTGTGTAGAAAACGTTAGAAAATACAACTGCTCTTCTATCAGTTTTAAACATTGGTTTTTCAGTAGAATTTCTGAAAATGCAAACTGATACACATTTACCTCTGTGTATCAGAGGTACACAGGAGAACAAAAAACTGAAAAAAAATTCCTGTATCTTCCAAGTACAGATGAAAAACTGTCTACCCAGGGAGCTACCATGGAAAGAATTTCTCTTGCTAGTTAGAAGGACTTCTAGCCAAAGCATATTAACATTTGGATTCCTGCTTCAGTTGCAAAATAAATAACCTTCTTAAAATTTTGGTCCTCAGAGGCATTAATAAGATAATAGGACAAAATTTAAAGATTAAATCTTTTAAGTTTAAAGATTTGTGCTAATAAAATGATTTCTAAGCAAATGTCTGCTTTTTTCAAACATAATTATCACCAGACAAACCTCCAGGGTTTTCACTAAGTTCAAAACAAACCTCTGGAAAGAGTCTATCAACTTTTTATTATTTGTTTAATCCTCTTTGGCTTGCCAAACAGTATTGGCTCCTCTGCCCTTATCTATTATAAAAGTTCTTTCTACTTAATCACCAAAGCTGTCCTTACCAATATGTCTTATCCAAGAAAAGCAACGATCATTACGCAGAGCTATCATTTTTTCTATTAATATTTTATATGGCCATTGCTTTATGTACCTATGCATTTCACTAGAATATTCACCTATTGTAACACTGTAGCGTTACAATGCACTAAATGCACAAACTAGCCAGCAAATTGCTGGGGACGGGATGGCGGGCGTTGTTGTATTTTAAGGGGTAGAAAGGATCATGTTTTTGTAAAATAGCTTTAATTTGTGCATATAGTACAGATTTCAAAGAATACATGTAAAGTTCTTTGGGCTTCTGCTTTTTAAATACTGATCTTTAAAGACTGGTGCCACAATGCACCTACATATGCAAGAACTCCACCTCTTCTTAAAAACCGTGCTTTCAGAAGAACAGCATCACAGTTGAGGCCTCTTTGAAAAATGTGCCCATATAATAATTTATAGGTGTGAAAGACTTTAATATATTAAATATCTTGCAAGAACACAGTTTCTTAATAGATGTATATGAATGTGAGGAGCAGAAAAAACAGCATGGATTTAATTATAGTATCATATGTCCAAAAAGAACCTTATTCTTTCTGTGTTCTCAAGGACAGCATGATCTTCCTTCTCTGAAGCAGAAATAAAAACTACTGAGTTTCATCAGTTCTCCCTATAGTAACTGAAGGTAAGCATGACTCTTTGCATCAACCAGTCTGTAGCAGATTAGCAAAAGAGGGCCTATTTTGTACTTCCTCTATTCCTGGGCTAGGATCAGTTTGCCAGGCTGCAAATTATAACAAACGCTGGAGTGCCAGAGAGGGCAGTATAGGACTTTTCAAACAATTTTAAGCCGCCAGGACCAAAGAGGTCCCTGTCAGTCCGGTAAGTCCTCTGGAGGAGYTGCACAAATACACTATGAGAAATTTCAGTAAAAGTCTTTGAGCAAGACCTATCAACTCTGAGCTGAAACATGAAACAAGGTTCATCTCCATCTCCATTTATCTTTCATTTAAACTATGAAAGGTGTCTGTTTAGAGGCAAAAATTGCTAACAATTATTCTCAAAGCGTCAGTAATACAATGCAGAAAAAGCCTGCTTAAACCGTGTAAAGCTCGACTAACTTCCTTGACTTTGGAGAATTACTTTCAATTCATTCAGCTGAATTCCGTTAACAGTAACGTATTTTATGTCACCTGCAAATAGTTACTGTTCACACATAGGATCAACAGAACAAAACCAAGCRTTTATGTTAGAAATTAGACTATATCAAATTTGATACTACATTTCTTGTCTTCACTTTTGGTAAGTGGTGGAGATTACACATGAACTAGCATTTTGAAAAAGAATATAAGCTAGATCTATTTTCTTTGCAGCAAATGGTAAGATACTGGGGTTTGAATATTGGCAATATTCTTACAATTTCTGTTTGCACATGCTATTAGTATCTTACATTCTGATGTAAACTCAAAAAGCAGGTATTTATATTTCTTTTCTGAGGAAAAAAAATATATATCAAGCAGAGGGTTCACAAGAAATAAATTTCTGAAAAGTATTTGTCACTGAAAATGTGTGTTTAATACTCAGTATAATTCTGTTTATATAATGGTTGATATTTTAAAACAAGATCCGTTCTAAAACAAGTCTACATTCTGCTCTTGGCTGTGATAACACCATCTATTTAAATCTATTTAAGCTGTTGAAGTGAAAGTGAATAAACTGTATATTTGTAATTTGGTTTTGCATCATCACATCTTACAAGGCATTTCATTTAGATAAGATCTGACCTTCAGTAATGCTTCTTTCTTCTTCTTCTTCTTCTTTTTTTTTTAATAGCATCTTTAGTTTATCCTTTATCATTTGTTAATCTCTACCATGAACCCAACATCTGTGGTCACTATGGGGCATGCTTGGCCACATATAACAGCCATATGTCAACATCTAGAAAAATGCAGCACAGCATCTGTGTGTGAGAGCAGCTCTTGGCTGCCTTCTTCTCTGGCCCCGTTGGTGGCTGCTGCTGCCCATGTGGGTACCTCTGGGGCTGCTTGGAGAAGGGAGACGATAGATGGACAGATGGGCTGATGCAGTAAAGGCATTGCTTCTTAAAGSGCCAAATCTTCCCTCTCTTTTCTGCTTCAAATCGTAGTAAGGATTGAACTGATACATACTACAGGCAGTAGAGAAAAAATATTTCCTTCAGACCTATCCTTCAGGGGCTGACACCTAAAGAATAGATATTCAGGACAGAAGACCCTAAAGAATTAACTTCAATCCCCAGAAGAACAGAAGTTCAGACAGTACGGAATTTGGGCAGTTTCTTCAGGGAGAGTCTTTTTTGTTCACTATTTTGAAAAAATTGTTAAATATGAAATTAAAATATATTAAAGAGTAAACTAAAGTGCATTAATAAGTGTTGCTAAAATTGGATAAAAAATACTCAAAAATTAAAAAAAAAAAAAAAAAGAAAAAAAAAAAGATCAGACTTAACTTGCTCATGCTGTCCTGTGCATATGTGCTACCATCTATTCTGAGCACTGCATGAGGTTAGAAACTCAATAGAAAAACAACCAAGGCGGCTGTAACTGATAGCAAACTAGAGTATTATATACTAAGGAAAAATTAAAAATGCACAAAATTACAGCTAAGCCTCTGTTCCAGCTTCTTCCACATGAACTAATATGGTACCAGAAATCAGTAACAGTYTGTTAATCTGAATATCTAACACATACTAATGAAAGTTGTATGTATCTGAAGAACAGCTGAAAAATACATGCTGTTAACGCACTTCACAAGAATTTAACACCACCAATCTTGTCAGTYGGAGATGGTTTTGTCACTGATATCTAGTCTGCAGGTCTTCCAGTCTTTCTCATCCTCTCTAATATTTTTCTTCAAGGCCTTGCATCCCGAGATCTTTACCTAGTGCCACTATTCTCCATGCCAGCCTCATTCCAGCCCAGCCACAGGTTTTCTATTGGGCAGCAAATGTGCAAAGCTTGATTCCCATCTCTGTTCTTGGGATCTTTTAGATAATATTTTGGCATTACAGTAGGCACGCTTTTAGTCTGCGCTCCTTTTGAGTCAACCAGGGTCCTTCCTTCTCAGCACGGGGGGATAAAGGGGAGATACCAGCGATACACAAACTCTCCCTACGAGATGGGATTTAGATGCCTAGATCTGAAACCATAACAACAATGTTGTTCACTTTATAACTTCATGTTATAAAGTGCTCTAGTTGCAAATAATTCTAAATATTTGTCCTCTAAGGCTTTTGGCCATTTCTAAGGCTTAAAAGGTATGGCAGATTATCTTGAGCACAAAACAGCACRCATTCCTAATGCAAAAAAACAAGTTTCATATGCTTCACCTAAAACACGGGAATGAAAATTTTTTCAGAGAAAAACAAATCCCAGTTACGTTTTTGTTTTTACAGATAAAGCCATACATTTCTCTCTCACTCCAGTCTAACAAAAAGAAGTACCACAACTTTGGCTGAAGTTTTAAAGCAAAAAAACAAAACAAAACAAAACAAACAAACAAACAAAAAACCCAACATATCAAGCTGAGACAGACCTCTGGCATAGAAAATTTAAATCCCTAATGTTTAAAGATAACATAGTTAGGCTGTGAAGAAAACAGGGTTTAAAATGGAATATAGCGAGTAATCTGAATATTAGGCTGCATACACGAGGCTTGCTTACCACTAAGCAAGACTGTGGGTTTATAAAACAAAGTTGTTTCCACTTCTTGCGTCACGAAGAAATACAAGGGCCCTGTACAGTAAATGGCATTAAGACTTTCAAATAAAAAATGAAGTCTGTTTAAAGCAAGAATTTTGTGCTAAAACCATCACAGTCATTGGTACTATACRAGAAAAAGTTACAACTTTATACCTCTTGCCTTTGTGCAGGTAAGAAAGACTAATATTCCCTTTCCAGCGCAACTTTTTTCACATCCAGAGTATAAACAAGCATGCTTTAATTATCAATATAACTTGTTACTTTATAAAACAGATCTAATATATGCACTATTTATGCACTTTTACATCTTAAAATAGATTTATTCTTCAGGTTCCTTTTTTCTTTTTTTAAATCATAGCCACTTCAGACACTAACAGCTATTTTTATATTTACTTTTCAAAGTATTCAGATAATGTTAAATAACAGCAGCAAAACGCAGTACTTTGAAGTATTCTTTTATCAGAGAGCATACCATGAATGTCAGCTAAGAACCTGGCTTCGCTTCCTGACACGTTATGATAACGCACGCTTTGTTGAACTTAATTGTCTAAATATTTCTAGGCAGATTTCTATACAATAGTCTTTCCTCAGTAACATATACATCCGTTTTTGTACTCCAGACTCCTTTAATTTTTTCTAGATGGAAGTAAATAAACAAGTTGTTCACCATTAAGAACACGGTTTTCTCAACTTAGATTTCTGCCATAAATTACTATGATAAAATGCAAACATGAGCAAACATGCATATTGCTTTGAAATAGTTATTTTTTCAATTTTTTGAAGTAGAGAACCTAATACAGACTGATAATCCTTGACTTTAAAAAATGGGAGATAAAGTCTTTCGGTGTAGACCAGCWACAGTTATACCATTTCCACAAGGACAGCTGCACCAGCCATTGGGGACTCATTTCATTACCACTGTAAGAAATTTTCAGAGATGTCATTGAATATTTTTAAATATATGAATAGGAAGGAAAAGTATTTATAGACTTTATTTATACTAATCCCTGTTGTTTTTCTGATGTTTATAGCTGTCATTTTGCACTACTAAAAACACAGACTCTAGAGACCACCTCACTAAACCAGATTTGTCCACTTTATCTCAGAACATCCCTGAAAGAACAGGGAGAGAAAGAAAATAATTCTTATGAACACACATATACATCACAAATCTATCTACAGATAATATTTTGTACATAATATTTTCCCCATCTTAAATCTGTCTTTTAGTGTAGCCAGCCATGAAACATTGATCTCCAAAAATGAAGGAAGGTCCTTTTTCTTTACACACTTGGACTTTTATACTTTATTGTTTTAAGATATTTTATACTTCATTGTTTTAAGAYATATCTTTTTACACAGGTCTGAGTGGGTAATCACCTACCCTTTATTCCCCAGGGAGCTGATTTTCAGCAGGTTCAAGCAGGTACATAGTTCAGTATCTAATATCTTTCAGTGTTCAAAATATCTTAGTTCCACTGCACCAGCCAAAAACAAAAGGCAGTGTATCCTACAGACCTGAACATCATTTTCTTTTGCATGTATTTCTAACTCCAAGTGCCTACAGGTGAAGTCGTAATTTTCTTAAACTTTAAAAGGCACAGAAATAAAAATATACTTCACTTTTCTATAGGTTATGATTAAGATACAGATTCAAAATATATATGCATTTGGCAAATGGTCCTGCACCAAAAACTCCAGCAATTTATCAAGTGATTAAATACAAGATAACAAAAGTTTCCTCACATATTTGAGAATTCTTACCCTCCACAGTTACAAAGTTCTGCCCACAATAAATCATAAACCTAAAAAATTATTTTTTTAAATCACTGTATCTTTAAAGCTATCAGCAGTGTTAACTCGCAGACAGAATACTGAATTCCAGGCTAAGTGTTCTCTGCAATCTAGGGCAACCCATGCATTTCCTCCTTACCTCATCTGCAAAATGGAGATAACATATGGAATGTTTTCACTAGCAGATCTCAATTACCAATAAGTGCTACATACTGTTGTTGTTATAATTACTCCCAGAATGAATCTAGAATTGACTATATATAACCAATAACTCCCTATTACCAGGGGTCAGAAGGTATGTAATTAAAGAATTTTCTGGATTAATAAGAAAGGTAAAAGTATGTCTAGATTGCTTGTAGAATTATGTATGTGGATTTGTTACAAGTGGATTTGTTTTCTGCTTGTTCATTCATTAGATGTAACATTTCTTTAAATCCTTGATGTCAGAGGAGGCTCTGTGCTGTACCTGAGCRAGAGGCACAGCAAGAGGAGGCAGGGCAAAGGTGGCTCTGACTTGTGCCATCCAGGCAGACTTGGCCTTTGGCAGTCTGCAACGGGCAAAAACCGATGCCAAGGGCAACAACCCCTCTGCTTCCTAACCTTGTTCTTTCTTCAGTAATCCTTGAAAGAGCTTCCAGGCCAGAGCTGCGTGGTACTGCAGATCGCCATGCAGCAGGCTCTTTTCAGTTCCCGCACTGGCAGAATTCTTCCTTTAGCCATTTACAGAGCTGGAGTGGAGAACAGAAACAAGGGTGGGACCAGAGTCTGGTCCACAACCTCGGGCTCAACATGATTTTAACTTTGTAAAATCTAGCAGTAGATAGGTATCTCCCAAAGCCTGACTAAAAAAGCCATCAGAATGTCTATCCAATAAAAATTCCAATATTCCCCCTCACTGATCTTTTTAAGGCATGTATTTTGATTCATGGTACTGATAATTTTCTTTAGACTAACACGAGTTAATGACGTATTGTATTTCTACAGTATTATCTCAGATAAACTGCTGATTAACATACAAAGTATTTCTTAGCTTCAGTGGCTAAATTAATTTAGTCAGCACTATCATTATGTTTGCTGATACACTGGATATTGGCACATATGAAATTACATTTCCGATCAGTGAATTCTGAAATATAAATGAATCAACACTCTAATTTTCCTTTTAGGATGACGGAAGCTTACCATTTGAGATATTTTCAAAATATAAGGTTTATGTATGATTTTCTTCCCCCGATTTGCATTAACTACACGTATGTTTTCCTGATGAATTGTGGGTTTTTTTTGGCAATTTTCCCTTAAATTGATTGACTCTCAGTTTCCATGACTTGTGATCTTTGTTTCCACGACTTGTGATCTTTGCACTTCCTAAAGTGTCATTAAGGCAGGCCAAATATAACCAGCATAACAGCAGAATACATCTAGAGAGACTTTCAAGCTAAGCATATAAGGCTGTTTGATTTCAAAACTCTAAACATCTCTTTAYTGGAAAGAAAGAAAACAAGTTATTTGAAAAATGGCGTATTATTATTATTTATATTACTATTGCCTAGATTAACTGCAGATCATATCAAAAAACAAGGATTTCATGGCTTATGTATGAAATGACAACAGATATCTCATCTGAGATAATACATTTCATATCTGTTTAACATGCTAGGGTTCCTTATTCTACTTTTTATATTTGAACCGCTTTATTTTTTTTCCAGAAATTTTAACAGAAAACTGTTGGCATTTATATTGATTTATCTCCTACTAAAAATAGCACTTACTATATCATTGCATTCATCAGTCTAACACAGAAAAATGCATGGGAAAAGACATAAATGGTAAAGTTCAAAATGACTGAAAATTCTTGTGATATATGTATCTCCAAATTGYATAAAGGAACATCATGTATATCTCAAATATGGCAAATAATTTCAAGCTGTTAGCTTGTTTCCTGTGAGAAAAACTCCTCTACATCTAATTTCAAACTGTTTGGAAGGATGCATTCCCCTGAGAGATTATTACTCTAATCATGGAGCAAGACGATTTAGGACCTTCGCATCAAATGATCTGAAAGGAACCAAAAAGAGGTCCATTCTGCCAGCCAAAAGAACAAATGGAAAGAGATGGCTCTTTGGCTTCTCCCTGCTTCCCTTCACCCTTATTATAAGCAAGTACTCATGGGTGGGGTGTACACAAAGTACAGCTGATGGTCGGGCAGTTGTTGCATCAGGTAGTTCCAGTCTCCRTAACTGTTGCCACACATTCATATGCCAGGGAAACAGAGGATTGATATTTGATTAATAGCGATTACAAAAAGAAATCTCACACCTCCCCCATAGGTTTTTATTAGTCAAGCCATCACTTACAAATCTGGACTATTACAGCACCATGGAGAAAGGAGAAGGAAAAAACCTACAGTGTTTTATGAATTAGCCTAGGGGGTCTCAATTTTCATAGACCATGTGCCACATCTGAGTGACTAAACTGTCTCATTTCCCAACCATGATTGTATAAACACCCCTTAGCAACTACAGAAACAGTTCTTGTGGAAAAACAGTATGAAAATCAAAAGTAGAATACTTTTCTATTTTTCTTTTAATAAAATTAAGCAGCTAGAAAGGAGAACAGCCAGCACTGGAGGACTGTCGACCTTTTTCTGGACCACCAGTGTTCCACAAACCAATCTGGGAACATCTGATCTAGTCCAATCAAAGCCAATCAATGATTTGTTCCTCATAAAAATAATTTCTGTGCTTAGCTCCTTTCCAGTGAGATTTTAATTAAATGTGATGAAAGTTGAGATCAACTTTCTTTAGCTTTTTATGCCTGGAAACAATGCCAGGGTTTGCCCTCATACCAAGACATAGCTCTGAAATTCATTTCCCATGAGGCACTTTTTCTATGGAGTGAACACATGAAGTCTCTGCAAGTTATCTTATGGAGTTTATGCAACAAAAATAAAGCTAAAACCATGACGACTTACARAAAAACAAAAGATGCCTGGTTACTAGTCATTTGTTATCATTTTGTTCAGGAAATAAAGGGGTAATAGTAGCTAAAGTAAATATGTAGGGGTTACAAATTCCACAGAAGGGTCTTGAATCCAATATTTTCTTCTCTCTGATGACCATTTGATATACCTTATAGATTGATAAGCTGCGTTCACATAATTTGAAGAAGATTTGAGATGACAAATGTAAAAATATCACTAGACTAAGCTCTCCTCTTTTATAAAGGTATTTTTAAAATTGTGTTCTGCCAAGCACCAAATAAAACTGGAGAGCAGAAGCAGGACAGAAAACTCGGAGATAAAATGCTTGCTTTGCTGAATACATAAAGAAACAGAAGGCGGCTGTTGCCTCTTCTTTCTTTCTGATGAGCCCTTTAGTATTTTTCTCTTCAGTTCCTGAATCTTTAACTAACTACCCCTAGTACTTTGGTGAAGACATGATTATGTCTTCACCAAAGATAGGAGTGCATAGGGATTATTTATCTCTAACTGGCGTTGTGCTCACAGAACTGGAAATCTGTGCTACATGTAACAACTGTTTCTGTAACTAGATCATTCTTTATTTGGGTAAGCTAAATTTTATAAATGCT
>NW_028186468.1:4806778-4817290 GCF_003343005.1 Rhea americana | reverse complement strand
TTAAAGAAAAAGGGTCCCCAGCTGATGGTAGTTATGCTTTTGGGGAGGGGGAAGGAAAGAAAACAGTGTTAGCAGTTTTCCTTGTTCAAGCTACTTAAGTTACATTATCCCTGTGTTCTATAGCTGTCCAGTACCAGCTCACACTCAGGACTGAAAATTCTTGGTAGAAGATACCATTTCAAATGGATGGGTTTGGTGAGAAATGGGGGCAGAGGTAAGATGTACTAAAACAGTTGTTTTTTTCTTTCCTGATCACACTTCCCATTTCCTAATCCCCTCTCAAGAAGATTCAGAGCACTAAGAAGTTTCCAAAGCGAATGACATTCCCATGTACTACCATCTTACAGTGGGCTATGGAATTGCATGCCTTCTTTATGGAGACATGTATTATCTTACCAGCAAGAATCTATTTGAAAAAGGAAGCAAAGATTTATACTAAGAATTAGCACAGTTCAGAGCATCAGAAAGAAATGGTAAAAAGGAAAAAGCCTACCAGTATTTAGATAAAAGCTTAGCAAACAGTTTGAAAGATAAAACTATTTTTACATGATGTTTGAGAAAGGAGATGTTCTAAGATGATATAATAATTACCACAGCTACATAAAATAGAATAAAGTATTTATATTTTTCCTTAAAAGATGGCYGACAGGCTCAATGCATAATCTCTGCATACTCCCTTGCCCCACCACTATGCCTGAACCAGGAGAATAAAAAAAACCCAAATACATGCACCTGGGGAAATTACATACTAAAAAACTACATTGTACTAACATCTCTTAAAATTTTAAAGTTGAGTTCCTAAAAGTGAGGAGAAGCTACATCTATGGCTACGCATAGATGCATGTTATCTATGCAATATGCATCCTGTTCACACGTTATAATACAGTCTTCATTAACAAAATTACAGACTATTTTTCCAGAGAATGCTTGCCTCATACAGCAGGCAGATAATCTCAAAACTGAGAACTGGACATCATAATCTATTTTTTTTTAAAAACAACATCATAATATTGGTGGAGGAGAGTGTTATATATTTTTTTCTGGGCATTAGCCTCTTCAGCTGTTTTTTCTTCACATTCTGGATTTGATTTTTTTACTTCCCCATAGTAGCAGTAATTAGATTTAAAATATTCATGATCATATACACATTAGTAAGACCACTTTGACTGTAATGAGAATGAGAACTTACTGTCTTGCTGATATAATTTGTGCTGATATTCATACACTGGAGTCCTTCACTATTGCAGCAACCTCCACATCTGTAGATGGATACACATGGGGGTTTAAAGAAGGTGTTTGTAGTTGCTCCAAACTCTTTGCCCACATCCACGCAAACTTCACGTGGCATGCACTGAGTTTTTCTCCATTCAGTATCAATACCTGCCAAGTTATATGGAGGTTCGTGTGTTATAAAGCAGCTGTTTTAAAATAATACTCCTGCAGTCAATTAGTAGGATTTTTCTTTTTAAGTTTAGAACCAGAATATACATTTATTCAATGAAATACACATCTTTTTAGGTTAACTTCTAGCTAATTTCTCTTCACAGGCATATGCTGTGTTGTCATGGAGCAGAGGCAAAGTCATAGTGAAGCTAACATGAAACTAAACAAGGCAGAGCAGATCTTACGGCATCCGTAGCTGAAGATGTACACTTCCTTTCTTTTTTGCTTGGGGTGAATCTCACCTTGAGCAAAGTCTAGAGAACTACTTCACATCTCTGCAAATAAATGTTAACTTGTCTTACTCAGTATTCATATGGATCATACTATACATTACAAACATTAAATTTGATGCCTACACGATTAATCTGAAATTAATTTGAATGCCTATTCACTTTAACTACAAAATGTATAATTTAAAACAAAGGGTTTTGGTATTACTTAGCAATTATGTCACTCTATTATTTCATCTTAAAGGTGATCCTTATGTCCACCTTACTCACGCAAATTTCAGCAAACATTTTTCATAGTGTTATACAGCCTTTTGACAAATGCAGTCTTACACTAAACAGCCAGAAGACTTGTGGCTGTACAGGCTCTTTATTCTGTCTTGGAGCCAGTTTTTGATAGACAACTCAGTGAGAATAGAAATTTCACCTAACGTGTACCTTAAAGACTGTGTTAAGCTACACGATTTCAAAAACGATGTTGAAAAATATGCCTCTTGCATATTCTGTGGACCTCTGCCTGCAAACACTTGCTCAACCATAAACTGTAATTTTGTCCGTGCCACCTGAAACACTAAAGGACATGGGCAAATTTGTTTGATTTTTTTTTTCTCTCATATAACAGCACAACTGCCCTCTTGTAACAGGAAAAAAATTTAAGTGCATTAATTGGTCTCCCAAAGCAGCAGTACATATTAGAAGAAAGCATTACCAGCCTTAATTTAATTGTAGGAAAAGAACAAAACTGGTTCACTTTCTGCATCCAATTATTAGTGCCCTCTTGCCTTCTGCAAAATCTTTACAGCCTCTAAAAAGCAGAAGGATTCTTTGTACCTGAAGACAAACGCTTAACTTCCAGTAGCTACTGTAACGAGAAAGTAGTATATCCCTTTCTTAGAATGAAAGTACCAAAAATAGCTATGTGGAACAACTTATTTCATTATGGAAGTTTCATAGTGAAGAATTTTACATTATAGCCATTATACCAAATCAAACTTTTGAGGGTGGTATACTGACAATATTTAGCTATTAAAATGTTTTTGACACAACTGACAATCTTTAGATTTGAATTTATTGTGTGTTAGAACATACTTCACTTACTTTTCAGGATCTCTGCATTATAGTGTGCTGCAGCAAATTTCAGTGAATCATCTGATCTTGTGTCAAACCTGGAGTGTTCCCTGTTGTGTTGCCAACCTCCTTTCCTCAGTTGACATTTGAACATTTTCCAGTATTCTGGGTAAAGCACTGTCATGAGTTCATCCACGCTGGACACGGACCGCAACTGCTCTTCCAGGTCTTTGCTTGCATGAGCCTGTTAAGAGTTACATGCAAGATTAATTACTTCTTCTCTTACACAAGATTTCTGGAAACTAGCTTGAAAAACAAGTCGTATACTGTAAAATAAGGTTATGCTCAAAGTGGTTGTCATTACAAAGTCTGCTGTTTTTCAGTTGGTGATGACATATTTCTATACTGACAAATGCTGAAGTGCTTTGATTCTTTATCAAGCATGTAGTGCAGAACATTACGTGTGTGAGAAAGGACCTGTAGAAGTAAGTCTATACAAGTACGGTTTGCAGGTTAAGAAAATTAATTGCATTTTTTTCTCGACAAAAAGCTTTTGTAATAAATTTTTGAATGTTTCAACCACCAAATATTTAAACATTATTTAGCATCATATACACTTAAACTGACACCAAATTTTTTCCCATTTTCCCAAAGTCAAGGAAAATAAAAACACACAGAAGTTCAATATGGTGAAAGCAGAATTAGAAAAAGAAAAATTTGTGCTATTTTGTACCTTTTTAGGGAAAATATTACTGAGCAATTTCTCAATATAGAACACTAAGCCCTAAATTAGCAGGAGTTCAGGGACTTTGATACTTTTAAAAATCTGAACTACACACTCCAACACTGGGAAGAATCTCAATTGAAAGTCTTCAGGTCTCTAAGTTTTTTCAAGAGTTACAAGTTTTTTCAAGAGTAGTCTCAAATCTTGCAACTAGACTTTCCTGTTTGCTGGCTTTTGCACAAAATTCTTCGTATTTCCATTTTTCTAACAGGTTATGACTCAGATTTACATTCTGCTTTCTCATTTACTCCACATTCCTGGAAGATTGCTCTACACTCATAGTTGAAACAGCGTATACTCCAAAGGACTCCTGTGAATCCCTGCTCATCCTCTCACCCATAAATTGCTGACTTCTCAAAAGCCTATGAAAAGGGAAGTAAGTAGAAAAAAAAATTATAGAGCACCTTTAGTCACCTTCTCAGGCTCCATAGCCCTTAGATGGCAGTATGAGACACCCTATATAAAAGTATACGTGGTAAAAAGCATCTCAGCAACTGGCTGTAGATTCTGGACAAGTCACTACAAAACTGTCACTACGGTCAAGGAAACAGAAGGCTGCGACAGAGCAAAAAACATGCCTAAAACAGGAAATACAAAGCTATAGAAAATTAAATTCAAGATTCTTAATCAAACTTAATCAGTGATGAAGCAGCCAGTTAGCTTCCTTCGAGAGCGCGTTACCTGACTAAAACAACTYGTCCTGAGCTCGCGCACCTGTACCAAAACTGCTCCGTACCTCAGAGGCAACCGAAACAGGACGGGAAGGGGCGCAGTGTGGCACCCGCTTTCCCATCAGGTGCCAAACCCAGGTGCTGCCGAGCCCGGTCGAAGGCTCGATGCCCGTCCGCTATATAAAAGGCAGAGAGCTGGAAACTGTTTAGTAAGAGTGAACTTGTAATAGCTGCACCCTGGCGTAAACCACGGGGGGCCTGGAAAGAGAAAGGGAGCTGGCACATGCCACCCTTTGAGGAACTCCTCAGAGACTGCGTAGCCACAAGCAAAATGCAATGCGAAGTGCCCCATTAACGGCACGTGACAGCCAAGCGGGCGCACACCTTTCGACGGCGCAACAGGAAAACGATCTCTGCAGCAGGTGCACAAGCTTGATTTTTAAAAATGAAACATCATTATTCCAGCAGAATTATCTTCTGCTTAGTTTATTCCAGCAGAATTATTTCTGCTTTGAGAAATCTCAATCACTAGAGGGCTTTTGTTCTTTCACCTCTTCAAACTTAGCAAAAAAAAAAAAAAAAAAAAAAAAAAAAAAAAAAAAAAAAGGTTAGCTTTTGGTATATGTTTCCAGTATTACCTTGACACACATATCAGTGATCTCTTCCTGATAGAGTCACAGGAAGCCTGCCAAAGGCATGCATTTTTGAACTGCTGCAAACTACTCTGTCTGTGTCAAACTGTTTAAAGGAACATAGCAGCATTTGTTTTTTTGTATGACAATCAAAAATTATTGTTGACATGCACATTGAACTCAATCTTAAATTCTGGTTGATTAGAAGCGTCTCCTGGATATAGCAAAAACATCAGATTGTTAAAGATTATTTAAAGTGAGGTTCTTAGGTTTTTAAGAAGTGAATAAAACTATTTTTCTAAGTACAATAGTTTTGCCTGGCAACAGAAATTTTCTGCTTTGTCCAAATTTTGATTAATTTCACAAAAATATGCTGACACACATATCCCTACTTTCTGTTCCAAGCTCTTTGCTCCTTCTTCAATTGGGTATAGGCTTTTAGTGTAGAACACACACAGAAAGTATTTTAAACCTCAAAATGCAACAGAAATCAAGACTTTAATTTTCAGAAATTATGATAAGGCACAAAGAATATAACACGAAAAAACATACTACAAATCAGAAGAGCTCTTATTTTCAGCAATCTTAGGTGAGATCAAATTAGTGAAGTTTGGGAAGCAATACAATTCAGATATGCAGTTACTCACACTGTGCTGGTTATTCCCAAATGTAATCTTAAATTTAAAATAAAATCAATTAATATTAAACCTAACAATCAGTCTATTGCCAGAAAGTAACATAACATTAACAACTGTTTTGATAAGAGCAATGCTAAAAYTTTTAGGCCCAGAATATACTTCCTAGTAGATGTAAACAGTCCACTGATTTTCAGCTGAATCAGTTGCAGGGCACTTCACATGAAATCCTGGACCAATTACTTGACATTTTACTGGAAAAACATTCTAGGATCTATGCTCTACCTTCAGGAGAAAGCAGAAAATCAGTGCTTGCAGARGAAGACATTTTCTCTGTCCTATGTATTCTATTTTCTTTGCTTTTTATAAGTCAGTTAATGGCTTTTTAGGGTTTCTGTTTTGTTGTGCCCTTAAGAAAAAAAAAATCATTACACAGGCCTTCAATTGGCCAGTCTACCCTTCTGGTCATTTTTACATACTACCAATGTTGTGCTGCATGATCACTTAAAACTGCCAGGAGTTACATTCTGGAGGAAAAGCTTGACTAAACCTTTGACTAGCCAACCTCTGCAAAAAGATTTTGAGTAAAATAACAATTTAAAAATACAAGAATGAATAGAGAATGCAGTAAAGCCAAAGTTGCTTCATTTCACCTCTTCCACATTATTTCATGATGAGCAGGGGAAAGTGAGAAGTATAAATAAAGAGGTAGAGCTAATAAACAAGTTCTCTTTCACTATAAATCACTTAATTTAGGAACATCCTATTCTATCACAATATGTTTTCCATCATGTGAGATTCCTTTACATGGTATGTCCATTTTTTCATAAAATTATTATTTAGAATCAGAGGGGCAGGATATCAACCAGGTTCCTTAACTATTAGCAATATCAAATCTATACTAAATTTTCCATGCATTCCGTTATTTGTCTTTCACATGTGCTCAGTGTCCACCTCTATTAATAGCAAAGGTCAGAACACTTAATATTTGGCAGATTACATGACACTCGATTGCAATGTGCTATAATGGCACTTCATGCATCTGCTCCAATTATAGTTGTCAGCTCATTTCATTTTCAAGGATTTTGTTGACAATTCTTAATAGGAAAATTCTGTCTATAAAACCTTCCATTTTAATACGCTTGTGTACTGCATTTATTGACCAACTGAAATGCATTAAAAAATCAAGTAGTTAAATCAGAACGTTGAAAACAACTGCAAGCAAATGGAAATTTGAAAAAGAAAAGAATGTTTATACATTTCACTTGCATAGTGTTTTACTGCAATTTTCACGTATGTCAGCACTAGTGTTTTGGAAGTTGGTATCAGTAAAAAAGAAATACTCTAATTAAAGAACGTATCTTAGCCATATCTAAGAATTAAAATCAACTTTTTTGAATATCACCTACAGTTGCTGCAGTCATACTACAGTAGACCTGATTTTGATTTTCTATGCAGCAGCTTGGCACTAGTAAAATTGAATGGGCTATCCAAAATTGCAAACTTTGAAGTTGCCATTGCATACAGTCAGAAAACAGCGCCTTACAAAAATGAAATGATAACACTGAGCATTAGTTTGTATTTCATCTAACATGAAATAAGTAATATGACTACTACAGTTATCTGAACTAAAACAAAGCATCATGAAAACAACAGATATTAGAATCGGTCGGTRTTCCAAAGAGTGTACAAAACACATCAAACATTATTTATAAGAAGGAAGGTGTAAAATAAATAAATGCAGTATGAAATATGTTATGTTGTAAGTAACTTTTATGTTTTCTGGCACTTTAAAAGCCAAAAATAATACCAGACAAAGAAAGCAAATAGAAGAAAAAGAATGTACAAGGTGAACAGAGAATGAAAAACCAATGAGTTTCATGAGAGATATGAAAGAGTTTGTTAAAAAGGCAGATAGACATTGGCCGTAAGGAGAAATTTAAGACTATGAAAGTTTCACTTCTAAATTACAAGTCACAATTTTTCTTTGGTTTAGAACGKTCTTGGAGGGGGAGGAAAGAGGCATGTAAACTGCAGGAAAACCATCCTAGGCTTATATTATTTAATATTGCTATCTATTTATGAATGTTTAAGTTGAGGTAGTTAGTGAATAATTTCCACTCTATGGGATATCCAATTTTTATATGAGTCAGCACTTCTCAGGAAGTATTTTATTCAGGTGTCTTTGGAATACTCTGAAACAACCTCAGATTATAGATTTGCAAAGGAACTTATATTTGCGCCTTAAGTCCACCATTTAGCTGCTGCTGGGATGCTGAAACACACTTCTTGGCTGGTGCTTATTCCCCAAGTGTCTGCATTCCTGACTGGTTCCCAGCCCTCCCTAACAAAATGCCAGTGGTTTCATACTTTCAATGGACATTAGTTATTAAAATACCCTTTTTGATCCGAGTCCAGTTTCTCTGGGAAAGGGAGAGAAAAATCATTCCTCTCTCTGTAGAGCAACTCCCTGCTGTGCTTGCTGGTTTTTTTTGGAAGCACATCTTAGGTGGCTGGTTCTCCCAGGTCTCTATGAGCCTGGGTGAAGAAGACATTGCTGTAGATGACACAGTATCTAATACAGTTAGAAACTGCATGTGCATGCGTGTGTAGAAACGGGAACAGAAGGATGTTAACTGAGAAACGCCATCCTGACTGTGACAGAAAGCAAAAGAGGCTGGTAGCATCTTAGCCAGACCCTGAATACTTACGATCTTCTCTTGAAACAATTTCATGATTGGATTATAGCAACAGAAAAGGTTTTATTCTCATGCACTTCAGCCTGATCTGTGTAATACACACAGTTTCCCATCTATAGTCTTCAATTAGTGGTCAAGTGAATCCCTGCAGAGCATCGCTAAGAATACAGCAAGTTGTAATGAAAAAATAAATTAAAAAAATCAAGTCCATTATCAATAGACTCAATTCACTATTCAGGAGCTTGCACTAGATGAGCCCACAGATTAAAGGTCAAAGGCTGCTGCTCCTGCGCAGCAGTCATGGAAATCTGTGAGATAACCATTCCTTGCTAAGTGAAGCTGTGTCTGGGTTCTTTAATTGATCGAAAGATTACTACCAAAGCTTCTAACTAGCGTTATAATTAGACTGGGAAACAACACTGCTGAAAGGTTTATATCTGACAAAATCCTGGAGACACTAGGCAGTGTGTTCTGCACTGGATGAACTTTCTGTATTATTTTCTTGGTCATCCTTGGGGTGCAGTGATTACAGCTTTTATGCCTGGGTCACTGCTACTAGGTGCATGCCCAGAGGAAAACACTGTGATGACTGCTGTGTTACATAGGTGGCTAACATATAATGATATACGAGAAAAGGAGATAATTGGCAGAATGAGAATGCCTGTGCCCTCTCCAACATGTTCATTGCAACCTGCGAGTTTCTAGTGCCAACTGTATGTGCCAGGCTATGAGACATCTGGGTTGACACCACATTGTAGTTCTGTAGTTCTACAAAATTCAACACATTATAAAAGTAATATTTTGAAGTCCAAATAATCAACTTTTAACTAGCATTACGGAGGAAACTGAATCACACAAACGTGAAGAAAATGTCAATAATTAAAAATTGAACTATGATTTAAAAGTCTGGTTATAAGACCTTAAAAACTGAGAGTTGCTTGGAACAGACATATCTCATCAAAATCAATACACAAGAATAAACTACCAAGCCCTTATATTAAGATTGTTTATTTTCAGTTTCTACTAAACTTTCCTTGATATTATCGTTACTTTTACTAGCAACTGCCATTAGCTCTGTCAGTAAAAGCAAACAAATATGAAGACAGTTTTTTGAAGAAAACCATTACCATGGTACAACTGCAATTGTCTGTCATCACTTTAGAAGATGTAATACAAGCAGTGAAGAATTATAATAGCTTCTCAATATCAAGTGGAGATGTATTGAACTGAAAGACAAGAGATAATTCCTTTATTTCAGTTTCAATGTCAGCCCATTCTGGGGTACTGGTGCTCTGTAAAGACATCTTAGACCTGAATTATTAGGGTGACAGATTAGGTTTCTGGCCACATATCAAATGACAGGCTTTAAAAAGGCACTAGGTATAGTTTTTACACAATGTTTTCTATTCTAGAAGTCAATACTTCATATAAAAAGGTTTCTGTAACAGCTGCAATAAGAAATAGTTTATTCTTAAGAATGTTTCTGAGCTATGCTGAACATATATGGGTATATCACAAGAAACATTCTCACTATTCTGAGAGCAGTCTTAAAATTCARCTCTTGTTTATTCACAAGTTTTTAACAATGTGGCTATTTGTGAAGCAGAAGTATTACATGGACACATCACCTCTTATCACTGTTGTATAATTTCTCTCATTGCCAAGTAATTTTCCTTTTCACCAAGTGTTTAAATCACTATTTAAAGCTCTGAGCAAATATAATTAATCCATGGTCTAAATATTTAGCAATAGGTCACAGAATTTTCTTGAATTAATTATACTTTTAAAACAGTTCTTAAAAATAAATAATTTCACAGTCCATGAAACAAGATCAATTGCATTTCAAAGAAAAAGCTGAACTTTATTCCTAAACAAATGTCTCAATCTAATAGGACATGATTTCTGTATTGTTAAACAAGCCTTGCACAGTTTACAGATCTGTACAGAATTATTAATTAGAAGACCACCTACCTTGTCACATTGCCTATTCCAACAAATATTCCAGCTATAAACATAATACACTGCTTAAAACTCAACAAAAGCTAAATAACAAGTCAGTTATCAAACAGCAATTCCAGTTGCAGAATAACTTTTTAGAATTAATCTAGGTGCTTTTCCTATAAATGAAAAAGCTAACAAAGTCTCTTAGAAACCTGTACACCATATTAAATTTTCAGGAGTTTCTAAGTATATTTCATTAAAAATTATATTATCTGATTCTTCTATTTAGTATCATGTATCTTCAGTTCATCTTACATGGAAAAAAGGAAAAAAGGAAAAAAGGAAAAAAGGAAAAAAGGAAAAAAGGAAAAAAGGAAAAAAGGAAAAAAGGAAAAAAGGAAAAAAGGAAAAA
>NW_028186468.1:4805052-4806588 GCF_003343005.1 Rhea americana | reverse complement strand
AAAAAAGGAAAAAAGGAGTCTATTTGGTATCTTAAAGTAACAGACTAACAAGCGACTAAGTTATTGTTAATTAAGCTATTACATTTCATTAATAAAATGCCAGAAGAAGTTTTTATTTTTATTGTCAAAGTTGAGGTTTGCCCAAACATTTTACATAAAACTTCTCTGATAAATAGGCTCAAAAAAAGGGACCATCTGAATTTCATTAGTGTGAGGTAGGCACAGAATGCAAAGGACTTGCTATCCAGCGCCCATTTCTGTCCATTCTGATAATCTGGTTTGAAAATTATTCCATGTTAAATTCTGTGTGGAGCTTTCTTGGATCTCTTTTGTCTTTTTATCATTGACATCTGTTACAGAGAAGTCATACAGAAACAAAAACACTTGTTTAGACGTTGAGCCTGTAATGTTTTTGCTTTGTGCTTTGATGCTGCAGGAAAAAAGCAGCCAGACAACAGAGAAAAGCACTATCCAATCTTAATCCCTAAATTCCAAATGGATTAGAACAGTACAAAAAGAAGAAGATTTATTTTCAAGCCGTTAAGCACAGCACTACATTGAAAGCAGTTTAAAAACAAAAGACAATAACAAAACCGTTCTCTTGCACACAAAAGCATATTGTTCCATTAAAAGCAAACTATTTAAACACAAACAAATACAGCATTTTAACATTCAAGCAGTATGGCACAGTCTGGTGTAGAAGAATAGCATTTTATTCTTCCTCTGGGGGAACAGCCTGCACCGGTCGCGCTCTCGCAGAGGCTGCCATCGGCCGCGCAGGTATTCCTCCCCAYGGACGGAGGGAGGAGAGGCTTCCCCGCGCGGGCCAACCGCCTTGTGAACTACAGGGTAAAAGATCAGCAGCTCTGTGGAGCTGCCATAACCCTTCTGTACTTGGGGGAGAGGGGAAAAAAAAAGGAAAAAGAAAAAAAAAAAAATCAAGAGTCTTTGACTGATCATGGAAAAAAAAGTAATGCCTATGTATCGCTGAAGGCAAAAGCTCATTGTACCACGTGAAAACCTGACAGGCATTAAGAGATTTGTCAGCAAGACATGAGAGATGGGAAAAAGTAAAAGAATCTTTGAGAATGGCAAATCCAACAACCAGATTGGGATTTGGTCACAGTTCCCTTCTATGCAACCAAATCAGGACAAATATACGTTGCCCATTATTTCAGGCTTTAATTATTCTGAATAGTGTATTGTACTGTAATGTTACTTAAAACAGGTCAGAGAACATTAGCAGTATTAAACTGGATCCTAAATTATACTGACAGGAGACATTGGGTAATCCAATGCTGAACACAGTGTTACCAGAAGACTTTTCAAAGGACGCTTGACCGTAGGATGAAGTTTTTGCAAGAACACAGATTTCTAACGGATACCCTGGGCTATCTGGTTCCACTGGATTGCAGGTACCTAACAGCTGATAAAATTTACCATACTGCATCTTAGAAACTATGATAGTGCCATTATTTGAAACTACCCTTTAACATATTGCTGAATTCAGGGTTGCCTGTATTCTTAAACAAGCAA
>NW_028186468.1:4777827-4803514 GCF_003343005.1 Rhea americana | reverse complement strand
TCCGGTCTCCTGCAAGTCTTCCTTAGTTTACCCCACAACATAAGTTCATCAAACTTCTTTTTCCCATCATTAGGCAACACTGTAAGCTAGACAAAGTGCACGCTATCTTTTTTCTTCTTCTTCTTCCTTTTTTTTTTTTTTTTTTTAATCAGACCAGCTGTACTATTCAAGGGCAAGGGGGTTTCTGAGTTGTCAGTTCAGGCCTGTTGGTCTCTTCCCCATCCAAACTGAACGCATGAGGAAACCCAGACGCAGCTGACAAGCCAGTTCACGCTAGGGCCTGCCTCGCCCAGCGCAAGCGAGGTGCCCCGAGGTCGGCCCCGCCACCGCCGCAGCTCCTCTCGCACCCTCCGAGCCCTCCTGGCACCTTGCTGGAGCGCTGCAACACAGCCCCTCACTGTTCACCAAAAAAAAATAAAAAAAGGACAAAAATCCCACCCACCTCTCTGAACTGCAGAAACCCCAAAGCAACAAGGAAATTTCTAGGAAACGGTGGGCTTCTGCACACTATTCCCTCCTCAGCAGGGGCTTAGTGAAAATGTAAGGCCTCAGAGTCCCCGGCCAGCTATACCCTTGATTTTCTGCTGGATGAAACAGAAAAGTGTTAAGAGGTGGAACTATTACAGATCACAGGCTCAGGYTTTGCTACTACAAGCCTTTCAAGCAAAATACCAAGAATAATCCAATCAAAGCTGGCCTTGTAGAAAGCCAAACATTACCTGGTCTTACCACTGGAAAATGTTACTTCTCTCATAGGCTCCAACTCCTTCATCCTATCTCAACTCCCTACTGTCTGTAATGAAGTAATTTTCTTAATATCTTTTCTACTGTTATAGCAGAATACTTTCTATAAAGAAAAACAATCTGTGTTAGAGAAATATGTTGGCTTCACAGGGGATTTTCAAGAGAAACTTGGCTATTTAATTTACTAGTCTTTCAACAAGAAAGATGCACTGGTAAGCAATGAACATTTTGCTTGTTATATTAAACATTGAGAAAAAGTTAAATTTAAAATCTAACCCCTGAATGATTTTAAAAAATGTCGTCTGATGACTTTYCATATGGACTTTGTTTCTTTACAAGTCACTTGTCTTCAGCCTGTGCTGGTCCTTGGGCAACATCAGATGTTTTCGTCAGCCTCAGTTTTTGAYTATTCATTTCTGATTTGTGAGCAACACATTATCTGGGTGCAACAAACTGAAAAGCTGCAAGTTAACAGATTGATTTTTCTTATGAGGCCAATATTCTAACATTTTTTTTTATTTATTAACAAAGCCTCTCTTTATGAAATTTTGAGTTATAGCATTTTTGAAGAGTAGAAAAAATATTACACTCATTTGTCTRTATTTTTATGGTTACACACATACCTATAGGTATTTTCCATTCTCTGTTGTATATGAAATTCAGTGGAATTTTATTGGCATTTGAGTAAGACTTTTTGAGCAGTGCATGACAGAACAAAGTTTCTGATTAGAATCAGAAACATGAACAAGTAAAATGGTACACTGGGTAAAGTATATCCATTTAATTAAAAGCAGAAGAATATCTATAATCAGTGCTCAAGATTTTTTAGCTTATTCGAGGTCTCTGTGAGGGTGGTAAGAATATTATTTACTTGCACGCACTTTCAAGGTTACATTACGTTCCAAAACARCGTGAAACCATCACTGCCAATCAATGCAGGTACCTGTATTTTCATACTAGAAAAATGCATCCTAGTCAGGAGATTTTTATCAGTTATTTACTTTAAATACAAAAAAGACCTTAATGCTTACTGATAAATAAGGGACTCAAACTCAATGCCAAGTCTGGGACACTGCTGCAAGGCTCGTCACAGCTACCCCTAAGCGTGGACTAAGCAGCAGCATCGTTAGTTAACTTTGGATTGCCGGGCTGCTAGCACCAGCCTGACCGCCGTCCTCTCATCCCTTTGGTGCATTCAGTGGCAGCAGATTGCACACCTGATTGCCAGATGATGCACAGATCAGCAGAGGCTTTTTGGCTTTACATGAGAACTTGCAATTCTACTTCGATCTGCAGCGTCACAGTATTACATCACAGCATTACATCTTATTTGATAATAGGGGAGACCAGATAAAAACTAGCAGATTGATTCAGTTCAAAGGGTAGACTGCTCTAATTTAAATTATATTTTCTTGCTATTCTGTCTGTAAGCAACATAGAGCACACACATGGAGGGTATGAACCAGAACTGGACAACGCAGTTTAAGCAAAGTAACTAGCAGTAACAATAAATACATAATTTTAAAATTAACTTAAAATTTTATCTTTTCTGTGAATTCTAATTCCTGTTTGGCTTATTCTGACCTTCTTTCAGTAAGGTTTGCACTACTCCATGCTAGTTTGCAGTCTGCAGACAGAGCACAACAAAAAATGCTTTCCCTCTGAAATGTCCAGATTCATCTTTCCATTCTCTGCCTTTCTGAGATACGTAACAAATACTTGTCCTAAGGATGCCTGTTCTCTGCTCCATATACAGTGACCTTCCTGAGCTTAACTGCAACATCCCTTCAGATCATTTCTAACATCAGATACCTAAAACTCTTGTAAACAGTCTTTAAGACCAAAATGACACACGTATTAAAATATTTCTCTCATTACTGACTGYCTGTACAACAACATTATTTATGCTTACCAATTCTGCTCACAGATAGCCTCCAATGCTGTCAAACTCAGCACCTTTCTCAGTGATAAACTTACTGGAAGTAGCTTTGGAGAGCACATAGATATTTCTTATATGAACAGCAACACATTATATTGTCTGTATGCAAGTTTGGTGTCCAAGCAATCATTGCAAGGAATATGTGGGAGATAGAGCAATACTATAAATCTCCAGCTCCTAYAGCTTTGCCTAATGGCAATACAAAACGCCACATCCACTAAACCATGGTTTTGAGACAGGCATGTCAGGTAAACATCAACAGCAAACAGAATTACACCTATTTATTAATACATTTCTCAGACTTGAAGCAATTAAATTTCTGAAGGAACTAACTGACAAGATCAACATTCCTGGTTGAGGGGTTTATACCTGCCAGTAACAGTGAGATGGAAGTTACTCTTGTTATCAAATCCTGAATCAGCAGCTATAGCATATTACATAGCTGTTGATCTGCCATTATATTTAGAATGATTCCCTCAGGATTTATACTTAATCTGGTTTTCAGAAAGCATGAGCTTTCCCAAATACAAGCCACTGATGTCGTAAAGCAAACATTCAGGCACAACAAATGGCACATTACCCTAAATCAGGAGGCTTCTTACATGTTTTTTAAAGGAATATTAAAATAGGCAATACAGTCAAACACTCCAATAATGTAAATAACCCAAATAAAGTACAACTCCTATGTACTACTATATGTGCTGTTTCATAATTTAAGATTCATTTCAAATGTATTAATGAGTCACAAACTAGGCAAATTTTTTTTTTTATGTGAAAAGCTTGGTACAATGTATGAGGAAAGAGTTAAATGGCTGTAAAATATAATCTTCATTAAAAATGTCCCCTAAATGTAGATAAATAGGTTAACATTGCCCACAGCCTAAAATCTGTGCAGCTATTGCTTATTTTTATTCATGTACCTGATTGCGTTACAAAAGTGTAGATTTCACAAATGTAAGAAAAAGATTCTCCAAAAAATACTTAATGTGGCATAAACACATAGATCTAGAAACCAGAAACATTTACAAAGTTCTGTATCTACATTTACAAATGTTTGTAGCTTCTACTAAACATTCTACAAACATTTACAAATGTTTGTAGCTTCTACTAAAGGTCCAGATTCTGGAGTTACGCAGTTACAAGAAAATCGTGGCTTTAAAAATATATCTGTGCATCTCCTGATAGTGAACAGCAGTTTTAAAATCAAGGCTTTAGAAGAACAGAACCACAACACAAAACAGAAAATGAACCAAATATTTGTATGTTCTATTTTATACCTGATTCCCAATTTCTAATTATTTGAAGATGGCAATAATGCTTTGAGCATTCAAAAGCTTGGATTAAATTTTAGGAAACAAATGCACATGAATCGCTGCAAGGGGCTCTTCCTTTCCAGACGAGGGACTTGACATTTATCTGTGTTGAACTGCATTAAGTTCCTGTTGGTTCATTCCTCCAGCCTTCTTAGGTCCCSCTGAATGCCAGCCATGCCCTCAAATTTATTGGCTATGCTGTCCCCACACATCTCCTATTTTGGGGAACCCTGCAAACCTTATGAGGGCACACTCTGCCTGCTCCAGAACGCACCCTCCCCTCCTTCTGTCACTGATAACGATATAAAACAGGGCAGGTTTTAGAGACTGTACTTGTAACTTGCCTCCAGACAGAGTACGAACCACTATCCACTACCTTCGGGAGCTCAGTCATTCTAGTTTTTTTTACTGTCCCATCCAGATCATGACTTCTTAATTTGAATACAGGAACAGTGCTGAAGTCAAGGCAGATAGCACTGCTCTGCCCTCACCCAYGGATCTAGTGATTTCATCAGAGAATGCAATCAGTTTAGCCAAGCATGATTTACCCTTCACATATCCATGCCAGTTATTTATTCCCAATCCCTTTCTTCTTCATATGTCCAGAAATGGCTTCCAAGAGGACTTGCTCCATGTTTTTTCTGAGGACTGAAGTGAGGCTAACCAGCCTTCAGTTCCCCAGACTGTCCTTTCTGCCCTTCCCGAATAGGTGCAATATTTGCCGTTCTCGTGTCATCATAACCTTATGCTAATTTCATGACCTTTCAAGAAATGATAAGCAGCAGCCTTTTTACAGTGCAGCCCAGCAGGTCCCAGGCTCTTGTATTGGTCAAGTTTTCTGAAGAGTTTCCAGTTCCTCTCTTCCTTAAACCTTGTATGCTAGCCTGGAAGCCTGTGTCAGTGAAGGCGCTGACAGAGAAGGCATCAAGTACCTCAGCCTTATCTACGTCCACTGTCATTAAATCACCCTACCCATCCAATAAAAAGTCTCTTTTTTTTCTTTTCTTTCTTTTTTCTTTTTACTGCTAGTGTGTTAGCAGTTCTGCTTGCCCTAGACATCCTTGCACTTTCAATTCTAGCTGATCTTTGGCTTTCCTAACACCAACACCTCATGCCTGAGCAACATTTCTCTATATCTTTTTTGTAGCCTGTCCTTACTTCTTCCTCTTACATGCAGCATTTTTTCCACTACAGCTCTATGAAGAGTTGTCTGTTCAGACAAGTTCGTCTCCTGATACATCTACTCATTTCCCTATGCATTGTGAGGAACCATACTCAGGCTTTGACCACGTTGTCCTTAAAGGGTYGCCAGCTCTCTTGAGCTCCTTTACTCTGCAGAGTTGCCTCTTAAGGGATCACATCTACCAGTTCCCCAAATAAACCAAAGTCTGCTCTACTGAAGTCCAGGGCCTGTACTCTGTTACTTTCTTTCCTCGCTCCCCTGGGGATCTTGAGCTCCACCATTTCATGGTTGCTACAAGCCAAGGCTGTCATAAATCTTTTTGTTCTTTACTTCAGAGCAGCAGATCCAGGACAGTGTCGTCCAGGTTGATCCGTATTACACATGCACAAATTCCCTTGACAGTCTTCAGAAACTTCCTGGATTGTTCATATTCCTCTGTGTTGCCCTTCCAGCAGGTTTCATGGAAACTAAAGTCTCCTGAAAGAACAAGGGCCTGCACAGTGCTTAAATATGACTTTGTCCACTTTGTCATCCTGATAATATGGTCCATAAAATCATCTCACCATAATGTCCCCCCATACTAGCCTCTCCTCTGACCCTTATCCACAAGAAGTTAACCAGCCTCTGTTTGAACTATTTCTTCATGGAAAGAAGAAACAACCCCCTCTTATATCCATCTATCACAGTTATTCCAATGATGGATCCACATGCAGAGCTCTAGCTCCTCCTGTTTGATTCCCAGGTTGTGTGCATTTGTGTACAGACACTTATTCCTCAACAGTCTATAAACTAGCAGATTAATATTCTCCTTTGTAGTTTTCCTCAGATTTGACTGTCTGMTGACAGCATTTTTCTGTCTGTCATCCAAATGTTCATTTCTTTTCTCCCAACAAGTTTCTTCATTCCCTCTAAAATCTGTTTCCATCCCTCTCTATTCCWGTAAGAAATAACAATGAGAAAGTGTGTACAGGCAATCTGACAAAGYGGTTGTTTGCCTGTCAGCTATCAGTTTCAAATTAGCATTGTTACTTCTGGGAAAGCTATATTGTGGTAAGTCAAAATGAGAGGGGAAGGCAGGGAAAACTGCATAATTAATGGCAGAAATAGTTTAAGAAGGTTTAATCACTTATTCTTTATTTTGCAGCAAACTGAACTGGAAACTGTTCAACATACAAGTAGTTGACAGTATCATTATTATTAAAATGCTTTAAAACCTACCAGTAATTAATTCAGTTTTGTTAAATGATGCAGCAAGTTCCTGTACTGAGATCCAGCCCGAACAAAAGCTGAAAGAGCTGTAAGCATCTATGCCCTAGAATTTGCAGTCGGGATTATATATATAAGCAATGGAATACATACAGTCTAGTGAATGAGATCCTAAACAAAGCTCAAGTSTCTTCTAGCATAGGAATTTTAAAGCCTGGAACTGTAAACGAAGGATACTTTAGCTTGAGTGGAGAACCACATAAATGCATCTATCCTGTACTGGTACTCAAACTACTTTTAAAAATTAGCCAAGGTATTGCTACAGAACACAACACTGAAGTTGCCCAACTTGATTGTTTTGCATGGGATGCACACTGGTCCAGGACTAGACTAGTATTTAGAAGTGACTAGGGTTATGCCCTTGAAGCTGAACTGCTTGTTGAAAAGCAAGTCTAAAACCATGTTTCAATGAAGCTGAAGCTGTGTTRCACTACCACAGAAAAGCAAAAACAGAGGCTGGTTTGACTTCAGAGGCTTAAAAATGGCTTGCAGCACTTACCTAAGCCCTAAAATACTGTAGCATAAACAGAACACAAAATAATAGAGCTGAAAACATGTCCCATGCTGAAAATCAGCAGGGCCTCAATTTTGCTGGGGCTATTGTCCAACTAGACTTGAAGACACTAAACAACAGRGAGGAATACCAGCCCTACATCTTGAGCTACCATTCCGTTTCCTTGATCAAACCTGCAGAAGAGCTTTGAGGAACACAGGCAAAGTTTCTCATCATGGGCTACTATTTATAATAAATATACCCTTTTTCTCTTCAGAAATCAACTGATTGATAGACACTTAATAYTCATGCAGTGAGTAGAGATCATTAAAAAAGAAGCAAGATCTCACTGAGCCCTACGGTTATGGCACAGAAAATCTCTAAGAGCAGAAGAAACTAACAGATATATACACAGTATTGAAAGGATTGCTAAAGTTAACTGATGAGTTGAAAACATATCAAACATCTCCCATTGATGAGTTATTTCTATAACATGGTAAAAATTGCAGCTCATAAACAAAATACTCTCAATYCAAATATTCATTTGTGAAACCACTTTCATCCATATTTAACATGGAGCACATTTCTTCTAATTAAACTAAGGGACAAGGTTAAAGCAAAACAACATACGCTCCTGTAAAATGGAATATAGATTAGCTATTTTTAAAAAACTAATTTTGAAGCAAAAAAAAAAACTTTTGAAAAGCACAATAAAAATCTTTTGATGACTATTCCTATATTTAAAGACTCTTACGACAGTTTGACTGTTGAGGATAATTTCCTACATATTGATTGGTGAGAGAAGGTTTCTTAGAAACTAGARCAAAGTAGAGAAAATGGCCTGGAAAAAGAAGGTGTAATCTTGYGCCTAAAAGACAAAATGATGCTAAATTCTCTATCACTGAATGAGGTCCTTTTCCAAAATTCACATAAAAGCAGGGTTGTGTAACAGTCTAGCTTAAATTAGAATTCTTTCTATTAATAAGTTCTGCTCAACYTTAAATGGCAGAAAGTAAAGGTAACCCCTTTGCTAGAAGTGTCTCAGACCAAAACCCCAGTAAAAATATACTTTATGGAAAAATTCCATCCTGACAGCTGTTTCCATCATAGCTACATTGGTTTTATCAGAGTTGTGACTATTTACAGCAGTTGGTGATCTGGGCTTCCAGTTTAAATTCTGTCTTGACTTTGAGTAATTCTGTTGAGGTCACAAGAACAGGGTTACCCAGGACATAAATTTGCCCCAAGGGCTTTTGCCTAAGCTATATTTATATTACATTAATGTATAAACAGAAAACGATTAACAAGTTCCAGTAAAGTAATTCATGTAATTGGTTTGTAAATTGTGCTGATGTCTCTCAGGGGTTACTGTGGGTCACATCAGAGAAGCATATTTCTGAAAAGGACAAGTTCTGAAATAATTCCATTTTGAAGCTGTAGCATCTTTGTCATGTAACTTCTAATAACTGTCTAAAAAGAAAAGGGATTAAATTGATAGAATAAGACGTAGCTGAGATGACAAAACATCATATTAAAAGGCAACAGGCAGTTTTGTATGTTTTCAAAGATAAAAAAAATGGGTTAACTAATTTTTCTTTCAAGTTCAAAACATGAGAGAGTCGCAAATAAAACACAAGGGTATGACTTCATATATTCTAAAATAGAAAAAAAAAWCAGATGCAAGCAAGAACTAAGTACTATATATTTTGTGCTATCTGYAATCTATCCCAGTTTGGAGTTGAAAAAGACTTGCATTATATAAAGTATATACAAGTTCACAAAACTGGAGCCTAAAAATTAAGTGGACCTGACTAAACTGTTTTAAGGGAACCGATATCATTTATTACACACATGAACAGAGCAGCCCCATCTCCTTTTACAAGCAGCACTGTGTTTTCATTTAAGAAAATAAAAAATCCACGTAACATGAAGGTCAAGAAGCAGCATAACACATACAATGTCTATGAGAATACCAGCAACCAGAATTTTCTTTATTAACTAAACTTGTGTTAGAGCTTTAAATAGCTACTCGAAATAAAATAAATTATCAAAGGTCACCATGCACCAGTTGTTCATTTGGATTACTATAAAGGCAGATACCAGCTGTTGATAACTCTCACTTATTGAATTTATTAACCAGCTGCAGGAATGTGCTTGTGCATGACATGACTATGCATACTGAACAAGTGCTTTAATTCAGCTTCACTTTCTTCCATTTTACATAACTGACAACAAATTACACTATGCAAATATGTAACAAATGTTTTAGATCCTGTTTCCTCAAGTGATATTTAACAACATATCTATTAATTACTAAAAAGTGACAAGAAGAAGTAAGGAAATGAGATCTCCTTAAGGCATGATAATAGTAAGGAAATGAGATCTCTTTAAGGCCTAAAGAGGACAGATATAAATCATGATTTTAAAACAGCTATTTGCAGCACGCAGATCACTGGATTTATATGTTATTACATTAAAACTCTGGGCTTTTTCATGCTAAATGTGCAAAGCCCTAACAGTTGCTGACAAAGCATGAACTTTAWAAAAGGAGATCAAAAGGAATAAAAGTATTTCAATGCAGTTAACAACACAGCAACACAGGGAATGACGGTTCCGTATCTGCTAGAATAACAAGCGATGTGGGTAGCCACAAAAAAATCAACTGTAACAGAGAAAGATGGAAATACATATTTCWGAAATAAGGACAGAAATGAAAAATTGCTTTGACACAGCTCATGAAGCACAGCAATCCCTTGTGATATTAAGGTATTTATGACGTTGCTTTAAAGTTGCATTATAATTTTACCTCATAATGTTTCCAATTTGTTATAGTAACTGTAACTAAAAAGTCCTTTGAATTCAAAAAATAATTCAACCAAGTCACATAGTTCACACTGAAATAAATGGAAATATTATTGTTTTTGATTAGTGTGGGAGGAACAGCTGGCGCTTATTATGTCTGTGTGCTACATCAATCACCAGCAACACAAACTCTGATAAATCTACCTTATGTCCGTATAAATACAAAGCTGTTTTTGCTAGACCAGATTGTTAGCTTATGTAAAGTGGTACAGCCCTAAATCCAGCCCTCTATCTTCTAAGCAGTTCAAACGATTTACCAGGCGGAAATTTCACTACTTCAGCTTTTACGGACTYCTCCCATAAGCGACCGCGTTCTGAACAAAACATTCTTACAGGATAAGTAGCACCATTACAAGAGAGTATTAATAAGTACTACTATATTTATTTAAAGCTGCAATTATAAATATGTCAATTTGTGCATCATTATATCTACTACAATATATCTTGTTTAAAAGCAGATAATCTCTTCCAACTAGATAAAGAATAAAGGTGGTGGTAAGGCCATTAACCATAGGGAGATGAGGAGGACATGGCTTATAATGATCTGAGCACCCAAGGGACAGGACATATTAGAACTGTGAAACTTAAACCATGCTTTAACTTTCTACCTGTTGAGGAAAGAATGAGGCAGAACATTGTCCAGCAACTGCATTTATGAAAATTTTTTGAGAAAGAAGATGGAGAAAGCAACTAGAGAGTAAACACTTCTAGATTTGACTGCAACTATATTGAAAGACTTAGCCTAGAGTATGAAGAAGGAATGCAGTTTTCAACYGAATAGTTCCTTAATTTTCAAAAGATAAAAGTTGATCTACTGAAGGGAGAGGAAGAGTTCACTGACAGATTAAGCTAAAAGATTTTTTGAAAAAGTCTTTTTCATTTTTGACTTTTTTAAAAAAGATGAATCTCAATTAGGCAACTGACATGCTTAACTCAGTGATACAGAACAACCGAAATAGTAAAAGTGTTAAATATTCTTCAGCATGTTAATCTGGTTACTTTAAAATCAAATGGTCTTACCTAATTTTCACCAAGATACTTTCARATTTGACAGAAGCAACAAAAGAGCTATTAGTTGCTATCTTTGAGAAATTCTGGAGGATTGATGGTTTCAGGARATGGGAAAAGAAAATGAGAGTTCCTATCCTAGGCTCAATTTAAATAGCAAAAATACTGGAGTAAACAATCAATCAGCTATTTGCAAGTTCTTGCAGAAGTGGAGAAGAAGAAAAATCCCCCTTTCCCCAAAAGATGAAAAGTATCTAATATGGATCTGTAAAATGCAAAAGTCATGTCAAATRAGTATAATTTCCTTTTACAACAGGGAGTTTACACTGATAAGGAAGAAGCAATGGGATCGAAWGAGCTAAGATAAAACTTCTGGATGGTAATAAGCGGCATTTAAAATTTTTCTTGTGGTGAAGAGCTACATCTTCTCCCTGCAGGCMAGAACCCCAACCTCAGGGCTTCCAATATCCTTCTCCAAACTTTGTACTGTCCCTGCACATAAATGCAGAGACCAGTCAGACCCAGAGAGCCTGTGCTGCTAGACTTATGCTACTCTTTGAATCCCACTATTTCTACAGCATAATGAAAGTGTGCAGCCAAAACCTGCAATAATTGCACCTCAAAYACAAGTACAACACAGCTTATTTTTACTTCATGATCCTACCACCGGACAACTGTTTGGCAYGATGCATGGTCCTGTGCCCAAAGGGACCTACGAAAATAAATACTAATAAGCAAACACAGCCCCTTTCTCCAATCTGCTGCACTGGTTAAAGACTGCAAGAAATAGAAACAGTTGTCATGGAGCTGCACTTCCTCTTACAATTATTCTTGAGAAAAAGTGTCACTTGTTCTGCCAACTCAGATGCCTGACCATAGTTTTCTTGGAAAGCTTGTGACCTCAAGTGAGAGTTACAAGCCACATCTTGTCCACTCTGTCATTTATTTTGACTTTAGTAAGGCTTTTGATATTGTTTCCCTTGATATTCTAAGYAGCAGGAAATATGGTATGGAGGAACTTACTGTAAAGGCAGAAGTAAAACTGTTGGAAAACTGCACCCCACATTGTCACTGTCTAACTGGAAAAATGTACTGGGAAGGTTCTATGGAGTGGAAGGGGAAGAAAGTCTTGGTACTGTGCTACTTAACATTAAGTAGCATTCCCCCATCAAGCATTTGGGTGGCAGAAGAAGGAGATGCTTACAAAGTATCCAGCCAATCACTTTGGGATAGGCTGTAAGAGCTTGAGAGAACAGGATTAAAATTCAAAAGGAACTTGGCAGATAAGAGGAATATTCTGAGAAAAATAAAGATGAGCTTTCATTTGGACACATCAACTCTTCAGGATCAGTAAGTTCTGTCCTTAAGCAGGAATACTCATCTGGACAAATACAAGTTGAAGCAGTTGTGACTTGGCAGCAGCCCTCTGCAGAAGATCTAAGAGTCACAAGCCGTACAAGAGTTAAGATCGATAGGGAAAAAAGTGAAGGAACCAGGGTTGTTTAGTCTATAGAAGAGAAGTGTGAAGGGAGCAAAGGGCTAAACACAAAGGCAGAGGAAATAACCCATTCTCCAAGTCCACATTAACCAGGACAAATAGTAACGGCCTTAAATTTTCAGCAAAGAACATTCACACTGGACATCAGAAAAAACTTAAGAGTGGTGTTGAATAGTCTCCTTTTCTAGAGATTTAAGAGGGAAAATATATATAAGCAAACTTCTCTATTTGTCTCATAATATCCTCCTGTTCATATGCTTTTTAATGTAGCCAGTGCCTTGCTTTTCTGCCAGTCCAATGGTAAAACAGCACCAAAGTAGATGAAGTCAGAGTAAACAATCCACATAAATTTCTCTAACAGAAAAACAGACAAGACTATCATGCCAGAAATCGTTACAACTAAATTTTAAAGTAAATGTAACAAAACAAGTACGTATTAATTGAAAATTTCTTCTACTCTGAGGCTTCAGGTACATTCARTGGATCCAAACACTGCTTCAAAACTGGCATAGACAACTCTGTATGGATAGCTACAAAGCACCTGCTCCCACAGTGGCACCTGACTCTATAAACAAGTGTTTTCATGTGTAATTAAATACATATATTAAAAGTTTCACTAATAAGAAAAAAAGTACTGATGCTTTTAAAGGGCATGAGAAATGATCCAATAGACTGATTTTTCATTAAATCTGTGTTGGATATAATCAGTCAACAAAATCTCTTTTTGGAAATATATGAAGTACTTGAACTGAATCCATACTGAATCCTAACATCAACTAATTATTTTCTAATAAATGAAGAGAAAAGGCTCCAAAGATTGAACCTCATTTTCTGCATTTGAGAAATTCCACTGTGAAACAAGTATTCCCTTTAAGCATTTGATAAATACCACCTCTCTACCCCCAAAAGCAAACAAATATTAAAACTATAGCCATATTTTATTATTGCTAATAGACCACAAAAATGTTTGGGGGAACAAGGYTGCGATGAAGTGGACAAAAGATTCCCACAGAACTGCTAAGTGGACATAAGAGTAATACCACTTTTTTATTTCCTCTCTTTTTCTGTTCTTCTTTAAAGCTTTTTGAGGCAGGGTTCTGCTCTTGCTACTTAAGATAAAGAGCAAGAAAAGATCAATCACACTGGAAGTTCTATATAATACACAACAATGTTAACACAACTTGCACACGCCTGCAATAATGCAGTAATTATTGCAAAATGAACACTAATCAACAACAAAAGCCACACACTTTTTTTAAATTACAGATTCACTAACCTAGACAGTTTTGAAYTATGCCAGACACGATGTGATGAGAAGCAAAATACACAAGTAGAAAACTTCAAAAGTAAAAAGTTTTAAGGTTTGCCAGAAGAGTGTCCAATAGCTGAGCAACAGGTATTTTTCTTTCTATTCATTGCACTCAAAAACATAACTCAGTAAATTTGACTAAGAAGAAAGGAAAGCTTTGTTACCAAGAAAACAAATTTGAATCAACTAAAATATGTGATCTATACCACCTGTGTGCTGACATTTGCTTGGCATACACACAAATTTTTGAAGTCCTYCTCAGTATTGTTATTTTGATTTTGGTATAGTTGGAAAATCATTACATACTATGATATTACTGAAATTGTAGAGGCAGTCAGCTCTATAAGAATTAAGTTTTCAAAAATAAAAGTTTTTTTAAAGAAATGTAGACCTAGCAAAGTATTTTAGGAATGTAAAATGCAGTTGAATCAGCCAACTATCTACAAAAGTCTATATCCAAAAAAGAACAGTGATGAAAACCATAAAAACAAATACAGTGACAAAAATCAGATAAAACAGATTTATTGAAAGCAGCTTCACAAAATCCTAAAACTAAAAGAAAGACTATATCAGATATACTGCACTAAATTCGTATAGCTCTGTTGCATCCCAAGGTARTAAATTCTCAGGACGCCATCTAGATTCTTCTGTTTCGACTCCTGAAATTTTTAGAAATCTGTTACTGAAAACCTTCAGGCTTCAAATAAACAGTACATATGGTTTCAGATGTATTTAAAATTCTACTATTTTTAAAATCACATGACTATAAGGAGGCTAGCTCATTTTTKGGGGGTAAAGCATTTGGAATAGGTCAGAATGACTGGGAAAAAAGATGGAAGATCATTAGGCACATGAGAGAAAAAAAAAGTGCCAAAAAGTCATTGAAAAAGTAACACCAATCTAAGAATTCAGAGAGATTTAATATCTTCTCATCAGTATGTTTCATACAGATGAAACATAGTGTAAACATAATTTCAGTGATTCTACCTTAAGCATTCTCGCTGTATCACTGAATGCTTCTGCATTCAATGGCTGAAAATATCCCCTACAAATCTCTTTTCTCTATTTGAAGATGCAATAGAAAAAAAACACAAGGATCACAAACCAAAATATCTCTTTTTGACAGGTGAAAACTGAAAACAGCTTCATTGCCTGTATTTGTAGAGTGGAGGAAAACAAAGGCACGTGATAAGAGTTTTGAGAACAAATAAAGAGGAGCAAAGGAAAACAGTTTCATAGCAAAATAGTCTTTTGGACTATATCTCCAGCTGAAGAAGGAACCTCCATTATAGCAGCCATTTGGAARCATAGAAATCTTGATTATTCTCCAAAACTGTCTAAATGTCAGTGGTGAAGAATAAATCTGATATTGGCTATCCAATTGGCTGGCTATTAGATGGTCATATCCAAAATGCAAACTCATTTAATAAACACACTGAAATCCCCAGACAGCAATGGTATCCCTGTGATCAGAATCTTGCAAATCCTTCATTTTGCAAAGATTTCTGTGTTTCCTTAGACTAAGGAAGCAAATAAATAAATAAATAAATAAAAATAAAAATAAAAAAGAACTCCTGTTTTTGGCATTACTTGTTGGAAGGTATTATATGAGGTATTATATGCTGCCTTTAAAAACTAAGGGCTTAAAAAAACCCACTCAAACAGCTCATTCACTTGTCACATATCTCCACATAATTGCCCAACAATATTACTGTGTTTCAATATTTAATTGTCTTTTAAATGTCATAGTAAAAGAATTTGCTGGCAGTAATTTTTAATTTTTATATGATCTTGAAGTACACATGTAACTCCCATTAAAATAATCAGATGCACACTCTAGGGCTAGTCCAAAGCCTACTAAAGCCATTGCTAATCTTCCACTAACTCCAGAAACTTTGAATCAGACATTGAATCCCATAACTTCCAAAAGAGGGTTCACAATCTTTATCTATGGGGTCATCAGCTCAACAGAAATTTAACTACACAAGTGTAGCTAGTAAACTCAAATGGGGGGGGGGGGGAATACTTATCTTGAAAGTACAATTGTTAGCAGAAAAAGATTGAAACCCTAGTTTACAGTCTATGTATCAAGGCTACTTACACAGAGATAAGAAATATACGTAGATATTCTGCATGAGCACATGAATTTTTTAAAAACAACTAGAATTCCCAGAGTATAAAGATCAGTTGCTATTCACAGCTGGAAGAGTCAAATGTGGACATGTAAAAGCAGGTCTTCAAACCAGCATCGAAACATCTGAATGAAAATAGCCTGACATTCACTGCATCTATGTTGCATGACAGCTCTATTTCAAGCAAAAGAAGTGAAGGTAATCTGTGAAGACACATACAAGTTAACTGCAAGTTAGCTACCTAGTCCATTAATACTGAAGTAGCTGTTGCAAGACAGAACTCAGCATGGATAAAATCTTCCAAGAAGCTCAAGTCAGGCTTTCCTCCGAGATCTTTGCTGCCCCAGATACATGTCTGGATGTCTCTGGACAATTTTAAGACAATAACTGCTTTCCAATCCCTCTCTGATTTCCACCATGATTCTTACCCAGTCTTTTACCCAGCTTTAGGAGCTGATTTCTCCTAAAACATAGATAATTTTGTAGATGAGAGGAAGCATAAAAAGGGATGCATTTCAGTGTGTATAATTCTTCATATACACAAATAAGCTAAAATAGAAGGTGATTTAATTTTGAAAGTCTCTTCCCCCAGTTATTAGAGAACCACAAGACATGCTGCTAGAAGTTCAGATGTCTCGACTTCTTTTTTTTCCCCTCCTTCTCAATTTCCTTCAATTCATATTAGCACATACTAATACTCCGTGTTAATCAGCCTGATATTCGACATTTATTAATGTGATAGCTTCCATTTTTCCAGAAACATCCTGCACAATCAAACTATCATTTTAAAAAACACATGTATTATTTCAAATTTACTCCTTCTATATTAAAGGTAGACAAAAATATACAGGGTGCATTTTAAAAGAATAAAGGAATATTTCAAAAGTAGAAATCAATAGTTTTGGGGTCCYAGTACACTTAGCCACACTTAACTTTTAACTTCAATGTTCAATTAAGGCTTGAGAATATCTACTAAATGTAGACAATAGCCTATTTTTGTCTATAAGGTACATAGCTCAAGATAAAATCATTTATATTTTTATAATTGCTGTTGTTATTAGAATTTCACTCTCCCAATTTCCTACAATGCCAGGATGCAAGAATGTCAGAATATTGTTGAAAATTACAGAAGCAAAACAACAACAACAACAAAGTTTCTGTGGGTTTTCATTTTCTATAGCAATCAACAGGGCTCTGTACATACACAGATAGAAAAAGAACACATACTGAACAAAACAGAATCAGTGTTGTTTCCCCCACACACTTCTTTTCCTCCTTCTCTAAAAAAAAAATTGAATTACAGCAACCCTGCCCACCATGCCCGTGCCTTCTTCAGGACTAGTTTCTTAGGCACTTTAAGCCCCTGGCTGGTAGAAGGTAATGCTGGTGCCCACTGCTTTCCAAACAGGAGAATAGCTTGACCTTGCTCTGCCTTCTGTACACGACACTTCAACTGTATTCATGGGAAGCGATGGGGCCTCAGTGCCTGAAAGGCGCATTTTCCTGGGCAGATTTTTCTTTCCTTTTCTTTTTCTTTCTTTCTTTTCTTTTTTTTTTTTTTTTTTTTTTTTTTTTTTTNAATGAAGTGCTAGCTACAGGTTTTCTGAGTAGAGCCTCTTGGTACAGGAATGAAAGCCGGCCAACAAATGCTCACAGCTGAACTTCCACGCTGCAGCTATTGTAGCTGGAAATTTCAAAGCAGCTCTAACTTACACAGCAGGCTGGTTCACAGCAGTCATGTTACAGTAGCTTAAGGCTGACATCACCCTGCACCCTGCTACAATTTTTGTTTCTTAGAAGACTACAAAGCTATCCAGATAGCTTTATTCCAGACCTATATCAGCGAACGTCTGATGTAGACTGAAGATGTACCTAACCTTATATTTTATTACATGCCACATAAAATAGCACTTGCTCTGGCAAAATTTATCCAAGTGACAAAACAAGTCGAAGTTATGCATTCTGTCTAACAGTGCTCTACATTGCCAGCTACACTATTTTGCCATACTACCACTACATACATTGTTACTGTTCTGAAAAAGTAGTGTGCTCCGGTATCTATTGCACACATACAGTTATTTGGGGTTCCAAAAGGAAGRTCCCAAGGCTAATCTCCCTGAAAAAAATTGATTACATGGACACACACTGAAGACATTTAATGTGGCCTGACAACCTTGAATTTTGTGCAAGGTGAAACAGCCACTTCCATCTGAAAACACCCAGGGGCAAGGGTATATGGGGGTGGTGCTTGGGGACCATTTCTCATGTAATGATTTAGTCATCCAAATACTTGCCAAAGAAATGRGAATCCTGTATTCCAGGACAATTTCTGATGGAGGTTCAAAACCACCCAGTAATTCTTACCAAGTGTCTAATTCAAGACATCATCTTGATTCACACTAGGCTGCTATCCCAGAGTTTCACTCCGCTGCATGACTTCATGCCTAGAGGTTAGATATGAATGTASTAAGGGTTCCTATGCCATCTAACAAAATATAGTCCTCAAAGGCTTACTGCTCTTTTTTTTCCTTTTGTTGTTATTGAAAGATCAGGCTCCTGATCTTTTACTCAAAAGTATAACAACAGAGTAAATGCTTGGAACTTGCACTAGGGATGTGGGCTATATATTTTGCATCTTTCTACAGGTGGAGCTCCACGTAAGTCAGCAGAATATGACAAATAAATGGAYGGGTCAAGTTCTGTTTTCACATTARAGCAAACCCAGAGTATCTACTGACTTGACAAGAAAGAGAACATGAGCCAAAATAACCAACTTTTGATTTTATACATTACAGTTTTTTAGTCTACATATTTTAAACTCCTTAACAAAACAGARCAATATTCTCATGTTTGATATGCAAAGGGTATGCTAGGTTATTTAGCGTGCTTCGTTTCAGAGAAATTGATGTGTTTATATTTAATTATAAAGTAATTTATCTTTGTCACTTAAACTTATTGACTGAAGGACTCTCTTTTTCTGTCAGTAATACTGCCAAATCTCACTTTCATCTCGAAAGACAAAAAAAACTTTAAAAAAATGACCTCAGAAAGGCCATTTGGCCTGAGATACCCAAATTACTGTCTCACTAGAACAATTTCTTTGGCACATAGCTACAACTTACTCCCTCCTGCCCTCTTTCTCAGATAATTGTTGATCTGAATAGGGGTAAGCTGGGGTTGCATGAATTATGCTCRCAGCTGGCTCCCTGTCACAATGTTTATGGAAAAAGCACTGTTCTTCTCTAAGTTATTGGAAACAGGCATGTCATACGAGCAAACTAGAGAAGTTATCATCATACGATGGATGAGTGTCCACACAAAGAAAGGAGGATGCGTGTGGATCAGGTCACATAAGAGGCAGCTGACAATCTTCAATCACATGATGAGATATATAYCCATTACATGGAGAAAGACATCTGTATGCTACTCATATGATGAAGGCATGTTTGGTTATGTTATTTGATTAAAATAGACATTTACTACTTCCTGATTTGACATGGAATAAGCACATTTTGGTTGTGTATGATAATGTCACAAACAACTCTCTCATGTTCTCGCTCATCAAGTGCAAATCAGATCACTCCATCTCAAAATGCAAAAATTAGACAAGGCACAGAAAAGGACATGAACAACAACCTGTATGTTTCCATATGATAAGAGAGCTGTAAAGTGAGGTAGCTGTAAAATTACAAACAAGGATTATATACTGTTTCTCACAAAACAAGATCTGGTTGAAGCCTAAGGAAACAATGAAACAGTGAGTTTGAAATGGAGAAAATATCCTGAGCCCTCTTCTCCCTATACACGTAAAACTGAACTCCTTTGTGCCACCCATATTGTGGAGCTCAAAACCACTGCCAGGCAACATTGCGGAGGCCAATGCAACAAACAGCCACAACGAAGGAATTAGACAAACTTTGGGGGATCAGTGCATCACTGGATAATAAACGCAACGGGCTAGAGTTACTCTGGTTTGATGGAAGCCAAAGGATAAAACAAGAAGAAAGCATCTTTTCCCCAGTCTGAAGCTCTAACTCAGTTTACAGCTTAAGTATTCACAACATAATCAGATGAAATACTAAGCAGGATGGACTTCATACTTAGGGCATTGTACCTGCGGTCAGGCTGAAGAGGGCTGTGGCATGCCAYGCTAGGTGCCTGTACAAAGAAGATACGCTGCTTGAAGGCTCAGGTACCCACARAAGTAGATCAACTGCTCAAGTTTCTGGCGAGCAAGGGCTTTGGTATTTCATATATGCATCTCAGCATTAAATCTAATGTCCTGTAAACATAAAAGCTCTTATAATAAGAGCTCCATTTTCAAAACAGATGCTAAAGTCACCGTCTTCCTTGCCAATTTATTCCAAAGATTCACTCACAGCTCAGCAGGGGGCTGGCGGGGCAGAGGGGAGATTTAAAAAAAAAAAAAAAAAAAGCTAATGTCTCTCACCTCAGTGCCTTTCTCCACGTTACATATTTTACATCTGTTTTCTAAAAGTGAAAGTGTCTGTATGTTTGCCAAGTCATCTTTTGATCTGCATTTCTTTAAGATTCTCACTAGAAGTTATTTGCCTCTCTCTCTCTCTTTTTTTTTTTTTTTTTTTTTTTTTTTTGCTTCTTTTCTCCTCTATCCCAATTTTTCAGCGCAAGTTCATTTGTGGTCATTAAAATTGGCGACAGTAGTTCAGTAGCTGAACTTCTCCTCAGAAGGCGACAGGAGGGTACAGCTCTCCTTGCAACTCACTTTTTCCCTTTCTATATGTGTGAGGTTCTTAGGAACTTTTTTTTGAGCAACAACACTGTAATGAAAGGGTACTCGGATATATATTTACTATGACCCCCTAAATCTTTCCCTAGCACTACTTCCCATAATAYAGTTTTCTATCTATGTAGCAGGTACACTCAAATTTAAATACTGTAAGGCAAAAAAACACACAACCTAAACCAGTTTTGTTTCAAGTCTCAAATTTAAAGTCTCTCCTTATTTTGCTTTGCCTGTCTCATGAGTTTTCACATTTGGGACTACCAGTATTTTATTACAGCAGGGCAAAACCAAAACCATTAGACGTCCTGCTTAAAAAACACTCTTATCCATTCAGCTTGGTCTTACATTAAAAAAATCCTATGGGAATTGTTTGCATGCAATGTAGCAGAGGTAATATAGTAACTAACGTATGAAGTATTTCTGCCACAGTAATATATGTATATGTTTGTTTATTACTCTCCCTATCTTTATTAGCTGTCATTTTATAGGCCACATAAAACACTTTTGCAGTTTATTACCAAGGTCACTCAAACTAGTATGGTACAACATTTCAACTATACTTTACGATAAAATTTCCGGCTTTACAAGAAGATATTTTCTCTAATGGTTCATTTCTGCCAGTGCTTATTGATAATGGTAGATACGAGGCTTGACAAGGTCAGGATTATCATGCAGAAAAGTTAGGGMACTCCATTGGATTTAAAACAAGTGTTTTAATTCATTCACTTCCGCTTTCCTCCCTGACAAAATTGGCTTTTCCCATAAAGCCATGAATGGGGGCTACAGGGACTTACATTCAGTGTTCCTTATTTGTCGTAATTTCTATCAACCAAACCTATTTCACACACAYGCTTTTTACTTTATTCTCCTAAATCTTCTAACTCCACAAAAAAATGGCTCATGAGACACATTACCCAGATACMTAGTTATTATATATTTCCTCAGGCTCAGAGATTGTTGCTTTCCTATCTAAATACTTAGAAAAGATTTCAGGAAGGCTAAGTAGCAGTATTAAGCAGTATTAAACACAGAACTAGTTACCTACTTTGCAAAACTTYTATGATGCCAAGAAAACTTCAGCCCTCCAAAAGGAAAAAAGAAAAAAATCACACATAAGAACAAGGTCAACACATTGTGCAGTTTTATTTTCTTTGGAGAAGAACTATAGGTCCATACAGAGTGCTGTAATTCACTCCCTGAACAAAATCAAAACGCAACTGTGCCCTGTTTTGCAAGAAATTTTACAACAAGAAAAACCACCATTTGTTGTGTTACGACAGAAAATTACATTTTTCCTACGAATCAATTATTTATTTCATAATACAGCCTACTAAAATGTCTTTTTTTCTATCTAAAGCACACAGATGCATTTTGCTGTATTTCAGAATTTGCAGCAGATATGAGAAAAGAATAAAGTAAYTATGAAATACTTTGACTCAGCTGAAATGTGTGAGAGAGAGGAGACTGATCTTACCTTCCTGGTCTCCACCCAGTCAAAAACATTTATTAAAGACAGATGAAGATAGGAGCAGGTGAGTGGGGGTGAGCGAAGAAGAAATCATGTTTTGCATTTAAGTTAGCAGAGAGTGTAGGCAATCGATTCATTGCCATTGCCACAAGGACTTACGAGTGTATCTAAAGGTACATATGTGAGCAATCATATTCAATTATGGAAAGAACTATGGAAAGTAAAAATATAATCCTAAGTGCACTCCAGTCTATGCAGACCAAGGAATAAAGAACTGGAAAATTGTTGGAGGATATCAGATTAATAAAAAGTAAGTTGAGCACTGCTGTCTCATGCGTATCTTTATCAATTTTTATGCTAGGGAAGAAAATGTGACATAAAATAGAATAAAATAATTAAGTCAGTGCAGTCAAAGTTAAGTAAATACAGTCAAAGTTAAGTCAACTCAGCCTACTACCCAACCACATCAGATAAAGTGGACAYGGTGATTTGACTGTATAGCGAGTCAGGAGACTAAGTATTAGAAAAGCTTCTCTTCCTTATGTGAAGCCATATTTTTGTCCTGAAGATGTATTTGCAGCAATTAAAACCACTCTTCTTATAATGCACATTTTTTGTGCTCTCCTATACCACATTTCAATGGTATATTTTTATATGAGTATAATGACTTTAAAGCTTGACATTGCCTATAAAATATAAATAAAAATAGGAAGTAAATGTACTGTACACTTAGCATAACACCTAGCTAGGGCACACTTACCAAGATTGTAACATACATGACAATCAACTCCTGAACAACTTACCAGTCTGCTACTGGAGTTTCTCCTCCCTTAGGAGAGCTGACTAGAAAGTTTTGAAGATTGTGTAAAAATTGGCAGTTAACATCAGATTGTATTGTGTTTTCCAAATAGCTCAAATAATTATACTGAACTTTATGAAACTATTTCCATTTTTTCCCCCTATAATTCTGTAGTTTCTAAATTATTACTGATTTATTAGAAACCAAACCATACGATTACAAAAGATTATTTTATGGAAAGAAGGCTTAAAATTTTGAGTAATTTGAGTGGTTTACTTCATCTACAGTAAAATTCTTAGATACAAAGATCAGCTGACAATTTTAAGCATACATTTAGTTTCTTGACTATAGTAATATATTTTTAAARGGATCTATATATACATACACATACGCTCTGTGTGTGCATGTGTACACACATACACATGTGAAGGTGGAAATARCATCACTATATTCTACCATTAGACCTAAATTAAACTACAGTATCCGGATACAGAACAATACATCAACATAAAAGTATATGACCTCAGGAAATTATGGACTAAAATTATCTCTCCTTTAATTCCAGTGTATTAGCTATGAATAGGAATCAAGACAACAGTTGGTGTATTTGATCTGATACACAGCCTATTAAAAAAAAATGTGTTTTAAAATCTATTTTAGGCTCTCTCAGCATAGAAAAACGTACAGTGTTCCTATTAAGACAATTTCTGGCCGCAGAATGCAGAGATTGCTGGAGCTGTGGGAATAGCCGCAYGGCAATTTCTCTGTCTCTTTTGCTGCTGCTTCTCTCTATCCCTTTCATCATCTCCTTCAGCCACTTGCTATTTATAACTCATCACCAACCGACAGGATTTGAACAAAAATACAGTACAGAATCTAACCTTTCAATCTTGTTTTGAGAACAGAAGCACTTCATATACTTAAGAAAATCCTTCAGAAATTTCTTGTTTAGCAAAGTCAATATGGGAAAATAGTGAATGTAACTGAAAAGAGATGTTCTAATTACATAAGATATATACACCTACATACATATGCACACACACYCACTCACATGCAGTTATTCCATTTAACCCCCATGCACATCAGTATGCTCACTTAAAAATTTTAACTTCCAAAACTTAAAAACTTTTTAAAAAAATCTGGAAACTGTGACTGATGAGGTAGTCTCATTTCTTCCCCAGAGGTGTTCTTCTCCTTCTTCTAATTATAGAAGGAGACCAGATAATTAGCTAAATCAACTACTTAACGTTTAAGCAGATCAAGTGAGATGCACCCAACCAGTCATCGYGGTCATTCCAAAGGACTGCTGCCTCCTGCAAGGTGTTTTCTACTCTAAAGCTGTTTTTTGCATGTTGTGTTGTAAAACAGAAAACAGGCCATCACAGTAGAGTTAACAGCCCCACTGTTAATCTGAAGTTACAGATAAGCACTGTATGTTAGCATAGCACAGAGGAAAAAAAAAAAAAAAAAAAAAAAAAGGAAATCCTCCACTCCCCCCACCCTGTCTACTCCCAGCTATTGATTCCTGTCCTCATGGTACTTTTTCCCCTTTGAAGAAACAAGTAGTCCTCCGTGAAAACATCTTCTTCCCACTAAAGTGTTTGTTCAGATCGCTTTCCTGATTCAATTCCCCATGCAGATCCCCAATTCCTAATCCGGACACTCTGGAAGAGACTGTTCAGGGGACAAATAAGCAACCTGGGTGACAGGAATGCTGCTTTGGCTAGCAGTACCAAACTACACTGGTTTGAGCAGTTAACTTCAGCTGGAACTGGCACATTTTYCCCACTTATTAGACCTTATTTCTAGTTGTTTATTCAAAGATTTTGACAGACTTTAACCTGCAGCTCAATTTTCCACTGTCCTAAAGCCTGGTTTTTGTCCACTTTAAAATTRTGCAGCCTCCCCTTTCAAGATTTGTAGTATCTTAACCTGACAGGGAAGTATAATCTGAAATGATAAAGAATAAAAGAGGTTGCCTCRAGTGCATACTTTATCATCTTCATCAAAATTTGCCCAATGAATAAATTTTCAAACATTATAGTACATGAATATCCTGCAGAGACTTTGGCAGATCTCTCCCCTGAAACTCCCAAAGGTTTAAGCAATAATCAACATGCTTCCACTGAAGCTGCTGAACAAGGCTGTGCAGTATAGGTCAGATCTACAGCAGGCTCTGAAATGACAGCAGCAAGATTTTTCTCTCTTACATTCTCAGTGACTCCAGAGTGGACAGCTAAAAAGCAGAAAGCTGAGTGCACAGGAATAGAAAACAGAACTAGGCCTAAGCAGTCTGCCCTGAATGGAAGATGAGGAAAAAAAAAAGGGGGGGGAAGGAAACTGGAAGAGGGGACAGAGCTAGAGTTTGCAACYGCAACGTGGAGGTGAGAGAAAAGTGTGGGAGAAGCAGGGAAAGGATGCTGTGATTTGAAGCTAGAAGGGAAGGATGGGAAGACTGAGAGAAGGAGAAGAGAAGAGAAGGAGAGGAAGACTGAACAGGGACCTGGGTAGGGACTGAATTTGCAGAGACAAAGAGCCAAAGGAAAACAAGAAGAGTTGTGACAGCTTGGTGCAGCTTAGTTGCCAGTTATTTGCAAGAGAAGGGGCAATTAAAAGCTAGAACGATGGGTAAGGGTCAGGAAAGGAAAGGGAGAGATCATATCAAATCATGGTTTGAAGAACAGGAGAAATAAGTAGTTAAAAAAACCAGCATGGAACTGGAAGGGGAAGTACATTTAAAACACAGGAGCTGCTCAAGAACATAGGCATGAAGGATAAGCCTAAATCTCTGGCTTGCTGTCCCCACCCATCCCTTTCAAGTGTTAAAGTATTACCGTTTACGCAGCTGTGCCTTGAATGGGAGGAACTGATCTTGATGAAAAATTGCCTAACAAAAGGGCATAAGAGA
>NW_028186468.1:4759897-4777625 GCF_003343005.1 Rhea americana | reverse complement strand
GCACCACTAACATGTGCTGCACCAAGGGAAGTGGAAGCAYTTAGGCTGCTGTTGCTTATCATTTCCTACGTGTCCGGCAGGGACAGAGGAGCAGGTTAAATAAAGAAAATGAAACTGGCTGGGATGTGGGGTGATAGACCAGTGCACATCAGGGAAAAAGCAGAACTCCTGATGTTGCCCAGAACCAGTCACACAGGCCCATGCCCACTGGAAACTCTATCACATGCCATACCTGTGGGCATTTCTGTTGATCGTTTTCAATGTCCCAGAAAATTATACTATCCCAAAGAGTGTTAAAAGTGCATTACAAAAGAGGTAATTCTAATTCTGTCATTTTGTAACTTCTGAATGCTTGGTTTTTATTTTCACCTAATACCTACATTTACAGTTATAGTGTTATTCAATACTACTATACAGGTAGATGTGCTTATTCAGCAATTCAGCAGATGTAGCRTTTCACTACATGCACTTTACTAGCAATAACTGAATTTGAAATAAATGTGTATACAGTCTCAGTTGYGACCAACCTCACTCTTGTTCCATTCTATCTTAAATGAAAAACAACAAAATGATTAAGGGGAATGTATTAGCATATAAGAAAATAAACACTTTGTGGGGGGTTTGTTGAGTTTCATAATTACACAAATTGTGTTTCCATCGCACAATGCAAACTGTAGAAACGTAAAACCACATCAGTTATATAACGTGTTTTTAAAGGGCACAGGCAATCATTTTTTGTTGGAAAAAAAAGAAATTAGATCTGAATCAAGCCTTGCAAAGGGACTGCTATATTTTTAATTTCAGTCTTCTTGCCGTCAGGACAACCCAATGGGATACTTCAGTTCCTTCCTGCCATCTCCTCCTAATAAGTACTGTACATTCCTTGGGCTGAGATTCCTCATGAAGAGCTGTCCTGGGAAGCCAGTCCCCATTCAGGCCCTGGTAACAGTGACCAGGAATTAACACTGCTCTGCACAGATAAATTCACCCAGGAATCTCTGTGCAGTTGTTAAATGACCAGGACTGTACTACATTAGGGTGGGTTTTTTTGTTGTTGTTCTCTTTTTTGTAGCTGTGTAAGCATAATAAAACTACAGTAAGCTAGACATWCTACACACAAGTTTTACGTTATGAAAACTTTGGTCTTTCTTAGCCAGGCATGAGAGGAATATAATCCCTCTCTCCCTCTTTAAAATTCCACTTAGTAAAACTTTAGTATTCTCTCACGTTTTATTGCACAAGAAATATCCTGGCTCTGGGGAGGCATATTATTCATGTGGAAATACTGCAAAATATTAATTACAAATCTTCAGAACGCAGCAAGAGAAAGGTTTCCAGCCACTGATCCATGTCATAGAGACAGAAGGTATAAAGTAGAAGATAAGTAATATTTGTTTATATGTCATTCTGCTATTTTAATATGTATCACAATAATTTTATAATTACTGTACTTTTATATAGATGATTTTGGACAACTGCCTCCATTCTGTATTAAAACAATGACAACTGTCTAAAAGAGAAGCAAGCAGACAGTAATTTTGCTGTTCATAGGTTTTGTGAATTTTGTTACAGTAATTAACTTGTTTTACAATAAAAGTCATTTACCAGATCACTTGTTTACTACACAAAACAAACCCCTTATTAGTAACTAATCGCATAGAAAGTTGAGTTAGAAACTAATGATTGATCCTGRGCCACTTACTGCAGGAAGCATTAGTTAAATCAGCAGTGTGATCCAGTATTACCAGCCCTTTGCTTTAATACCACGAAATTTTATATAAGRACGTACAAAACGTAGAGACAAGATCAAATTATGTCATCATAGAATAAGTACTGCTCTATAAGGTTTTTCCTCTCATTCTTTACTTCCATCTATTGTAATATTTTGCACATATAACAAAATGAACAGGCAATTTTCTTGTCAGAAATAAAAAAAGTTTACTTTACAAAGAAAAACTGATTTTCTTAATAAAACAGATATATAAACACCCTCATTACTTGCAAAAGTGACATGAAAAAGACCTACCATTATTGGAATAAACTATTCACAAGGGGAACTGGGATGCATGAAGATATTTGTGAGGACTAGGCTGGAGTTTAAATTACCACTTCCCAMAAGAGAATCGCTGCAACTGAGTATGATTATTCTTAACTCAATTTCAGTGCACAGTAAAGCAGCATCAATATTAGAAGTGATGCATCTAATATGCTTTACTTCACATTTACAAGCAATCCTTAGTACACTGTAGTTGCACAGTCACTTTGACCCAGCACAAATACCAAAAGGAGTAACCTTGCCTACCGCCCTCACGCCAGTTGTTCTAACACCAGCAGAGGAAGGGCTAAGAACTAAGCGGGCTGGGGCAGGCTTTTGGCTGACCCCTTTGATCAAACTTATGTTGCATTAAATGACTACATAAGTTCAGCCTTATTTACCATATCCCAGATGCAAAGCAGTAACTCATCATTCAAGAGCACTATACTTCTTTTTAGCCCTATCACTAGACTTATAAAGGTAGGTTCAGTTGTACCTTTGTATTATTATTATTACTGCAGCATAAACATACAAGAAAATCAACTAACTGCAGAAAACTTATGTAAAACTAATGTAATTTCAATAAAAAACAGTAACTTTATCCACCTTTCACAGGTATAGCTCTGCCAGAGTCTGRAATGAAATAAAGCTATCACCTCCAAAGAGGATGGTGGAACCTTCTCACACCAAGGAGAAGCAGCCTGGGTTTTTATTTCCTAGAATGCTTTGAAGTCAGTAATGTGATCTGGCTGAAGCATTTCCATTTCAGAATGTCTGGATACTAGTCACAAAATAATTCTGATTCTATAAAAGGATTTTGGATAGTAGGTAAGCAGTATAAGAGTATTTCTGCACGAAATTCAGTCATTTTAATGATTACCAAAACCATTTGTAATTCAATTTTTCTTTCAGTATTACTACCCAGCTATCAGTGGAAGTTCCAAGAGCAGCCTAATTGAACACCTTAGTAAAGCTTTATGTCTTTACTTTAAATCCCTCAAGACTGCACTGTAACTCATAAAATGAAAGGGGAAAAACTCCATTCAACTGAAATCAATTAGCTAATGAATACATCCTACTTTGCCTCAGAATAAGCTTTGAATTTCATAGTTCTTGTCAGGTAGCTCAAGTGTTAAAAACTATACAGTAATTTTAAAAATATAAGTCTTTACAACAGCATGTGCAAGAGACACTCTGTAAGCTAGAAACTGTATGATAAGGACTATAACTGAGACTGAGGAACTCACTGTACACATTATTTAGGGATGGGAAAAGATTAAAGTCAAAGTTACCATTCTATATCSAGTTTTCATAGTTCTAATAAAGAATACATTAAACAATAGTAGAATCCAATAGGTTGGAACCATCAGGGAACAAACAAGTATTTAGAACCTGATGATTATCCAAAGAAAGCTACCCTTCAATTTTATTCAACATACCGTTTTTTAGATAATATCTAAAAGATACTATGCGCCTCAAAAGGGCCCTTAACAAGATGCACGAATTCCTTGGACAGAGGTGCACATGGTACTTCTCCAGAGACAGAGAGGAAAGATGTCCCAGAACCCTGAAAAGAAGAAAGAAGGCAAAGAAAAAAGTCTGCAGGGTTTAAGAATTTTCTTTGTGAGAAGACAGAATACAAAACACTGGGAAGTCTGCGAAAGTTCATATTGTACAACTCCTAACAGAAAAGTTTCCTTTGATGGTAAGAGGAGAATAATAGCTAYGTTTGGGACCCAACTCCATCATCTTCCTCTTCCAAATATTCMTGAAAATCTTCCCATACTTTTCTATGGAGTAGGGCATCAAGAGCACAGTAAGATCCCTACACTCAGAGGATCGCAGGTGCGTTCATCACATACTATGTGGAATATGGAATTTCCTACAAACAAACTCAGCAATAAAGATTTCAGCCACCTTGAGCATTTCAGCAGAGGTCTAGATTCTGATCCTGGCCCATAGGAAAGCACTGCCCATGGGCAGAAGACAACTAAAAAGGCAATGTGCAAGTAATAAATGACAAAAGGATAAGCATAAAAATAGCCTCTTAATGCTATTGACATCTTGCCCAAATGTCATCCAGAAAGCAGGGGGGACTCCAAACAAACCTGTCATTGAACCCGGTCCGTACAGCTGGCCAAAATACTATATGCATTTGCATATGCTGGAAAAATAGGATGTAAAAAAATCAAATAACATGAACATGTTCTTTCTTTAGGTTGGTTTTTGAAAGTTTCAAGACATACAGTCCAGATTACAAAATAAGTACTTAGTTTTATTTTCTAGCTGCTGAAAATGACTTTCATGTGTATGCTATATGTAAGACTCAAAGGAAGAGAGCAACAGAGAATATTGACTGTAAAAAATGTCTTTACAGATTCCGTAGGTCATATTTAGACCAGAGAAGCTCTGCTGTACCCATGCTGTCTTGATGTGAAGTAGCTCAGAATCTACTAACTGTTCATAGTATGCTCAAAAACAGACTACATAAGCCCAGGGACAAGAGGTCCAGGAACAGATACTGAAGAGAAAAGCCAGGGACRTATCCTCTGATATCCTTAATCTGAGAGTGGATATCAGGAGAGTATGAGAAGAAAAAACTTCAGAAAGTGACCAAACTTGTATGTCCTCCCTAAATAACGTATCCTACTGACACTATCAGAAGCAAAACACTGGCCTGACCTAGTAAGGCTTTGCTTATATTCTCATGCTTAAGAATAGGTTTGATGTGCATCTAAAACTTCTCAAATTCAGGTAGGCTCCTAATAAGTATGTTTAGTCATATGCAACATAGTTAAATAACCAAGCTCTCACAAATCTTACCCTATGTTATCCTATTTTTAATAGGTATGAAGAACCTTTACAAGTTTATCAGCGTATTTCACAGATTACTTTGAAAACACAGTGTCTCATCTCTTTAAAATCATTAAAAACATTAAATATGCAGCTCATGGTTTATAACTCCGAAGATAGCTAGTCCCATTAAATCTCTCATCTGTGCACATGTGGCAGGCAGAAAAACACATTCAAAGCATAATGAACATAAAGGTTAAATAATCATACATCATCTTGAAACAGGCCTCTCTGAGAACAGCTTTTATGTGAATTTTGAGGAAGTAGTAATAATTTGAAGTACCCTCCCCCATTCAATTCTTCAAACTTTAAAAGAGACATTTTAATCATACTCATGTCTGGCACATTACAAATACTCTTCAAGCAAGCAACACTTTCAAAGCAAATGGAATTATTAGGAAAGAGAGAACAAAACATCATTGTTTCCCTACACATATCGATGCTGTCACACATCTGGAATACTGTGGGCAGTCCTTGCTTCGCAGTCTCAAAGAGAAGAACTAAGAAAGGCATGAAGTATACTGATCAAAGGTGAAGAACAGCTTCATTACAAAAAATAGGCTACATAAACTAAGGATCTTTAGCCTGGAAAAGTTGAGAAGGGAACTCAATAAAACTGCAAGTGGCAAGGAAAGGATTGGTCTCTGTCTTTTCTAGTACAAGACTGAAGGGGGTTTCATACAAAACTAGCAGGTGTCTGGCTCAAGGCAAACAGAAGGAATGGGTATGCGGGTGTGTGTGTTTTGTTCTGTGAGCAGAACATCCACTAAAGCCAAACTGCTTCATACAGATGGGTGTTGATGTCTGAAAAGCTTCTCTGGGTTCAAAAAGCACCTGGATAGTTCACAGAAGAAAAGTCACCAGAAGGCTATTAAATAAAATAAAGCAACTCCCAACCCTCCCTCCYCAATTCCTCACTTAAGGCATAGAAGTCCATGAGCTGCTCTGCTGCCAACAGTCTGCAAGCATGTAGTGACACTTTCTATTTCTTGTACTCAGGAGGAGGTTGTCAAGGAGGTCCTGTAATTTGGCAGAGCCTCAGATGGTAAGGGCATAAATAAAAAGGAAGGAGAATAAGTGCAGCCAAAAACTAAGAGGTACTAGAAGAGCCAGAAGAGTGGCTGCAGCCAGGTGCATGTTGCCATGGTCATCCACTCAGTATAGAAACCATTAGCCAGTGGAGCCYGTGAACACCCCCATGCCTGCTCTTCCACGGATTTTTCCAATTAAAGTCCTCACTGGCTATGAAGCTAGCATCAGGTACCTACTGAAATTTCTGTGTTTCAGGGCTTCTCCRGAACCTAGACTATGGGACACAAGGGTAAAGAAATGAAGCAATCTGAGCATGAATCTACAGAGTGGTTTCCACAGGGTGGTTTGGAGCCAAATCAGCGGGAYGTTGTGCAGCCTGCACAAGTGACACACGGGGGTGGGCTGGGGAAGTTCACACGTCAGAGGTCTGAGAAGGAACTGACTGAGGTCAGCTCTCTGTTCTYCTGCAGGATATGCCCACGGCCAAAGGGCAGCCTTCATCTGGGGCACACTGGGCAGGGGGAACATGGCAGATAGTAGCTCTTCACAAGGTCTTTGACAAAAGTCACCCTCTGGCACATCTGGGGCACAAGTGGGAGTAGAGGCTCTGCAGCAGGAGCTGCACAGGAAGATCYTCCTCTGCAGGATATTGTTGGAAATGGTATATAGGGCACACTAAGCACTTGGTCTGACAGGTACAGCCGTTTTTCTACTCTTACATTACTTCAATATTCAAAACAAACATCACAAGCCTTCTAATCATGGAGTAAAGCATCTATTTAAAGGATCAAGGGAAAAACACAGATCTTCCATCTGTCATGAGAGATCAGGATTTGAAAAATTAATTATTTCTCCAAAATCTTTCACTATGCTAATCTTTTCACTATTCAAAGAGGTTAGTGGCTACAAAGAGCCTTTTTATGCTGTTAATCCAGATTAATAATGGCTGTTCAGTTTTGGGCTTGCCTATCTCTTTAGTTCTGCCTGTTGCATGGAGGGAAAACCAAAACCAAAACTCAATAGCTTAATTCTTCCTTCCTTTGAAGAATTGTCTTGCCTTCTAAAATCCTTCACTGTTCCTTCCTCTATCATCTCACCTACTTTTCGCTGCAAGATTAGAGTTCAATGTACTCCTACTGCTTTATCAGTCTGTCCACAGGTACTCGGGAGAAGAAAGGACTCAGAACTCCTCTAGAGCTCTTTACTCTTTYCATTTGTTTTTAGTGATTTGATCACTTGCAGGCCCAGTCACTCGAAGAAGGAAATAAATGGAGTTCTCATTAATCTTAACATAGATCCTGATCATTTTGACAGCTGATAATAGCCCAGGTAGCTATTACTGGGCAAGAAATACAAAGTATTTTTTCACTCATTGTTTTCCATGCCTTTTAGTTGTACAGGCTACATTACTCAAGTGGTCCGGTCTTGAGAAACACAGCTTTATAGCCCTATTTGCCCTTTTAAGGCAGCTTACTCTCATTTTGAATTCAGACTGTTTACCAAATCAACCTGCCTCAGGGTAGGCACTGTGAGTCCCCTCCTAAAAGGAGCTCCAGACCATATTGTGTGCCCAGCGTTATGAACGTGGCACTCCCAAGAAGCAAGAGGAATCACACTGAGTCTGCCAGGAGCTGACCAGCTGCTGGGCTTTGCAGAGCAGCAAAGAGAGCCCGCACCTTTCTGACCTGTACATTCAAAAGGGCGCACGCTCGTGTCATGGGTACACCTGGGAACACCACGCAGAGGTCACTTAAACTCAGCACTACTAATACTTCAGCAAGCAAGTGAGGAGACCTTCAGGGAATTTGGTTTTGAGCTTCTTCTATTGGCTTTTGCTACCTGACACTTCAGATAAAACCTCCATGAAAGGCCATGAAACTTCAGAAAGGAGACAAGACGATATCCAAAATAGTCATTTCAGTGGAAGATTTAAAGGCTGTTAATGTTCTCCAACAAGCTGTACCCTGCACAACAGAATTCTCGGTATTTTTAAAAGCAGCTGACATTTGCTTCTTCTCTAGCCAGCCAAAAACACGCCCAAGTGGAAAGACAAAATAAGAGTCCATAGTTATCTTCCTTCCTGGAAAAACACTTCACTTTTAGTGAAGTTACCAAGACTCAACAGTAAAAGCCTGATGATTATATACAAGATTATCATGTTTCCTCCATATCACAGAATATTTAATTATTAAAGATATAATAAAGGAATTCCTTACTGCAATGAAAAATTGAAATCTTAACAGAAGTGCCTTGACATACATGAATAAAATGAAACATGAAGTGAGCTGACATGCTCATACCACAGCAGCACACTGCCTCTGTTATGCAAGCTCTGCTGAGGACTGGGTGGGGTAGAGAGGAAGTTGTAGGCTCTGCTTTAATTTGGAAACATCTGTCCATAGGCAAAAGACAAATGTCAATGAGATGCTAGCTTACAAGCATTTCTTAGTTTCCTCAGGCAGTTAATTACACTTTGACTCTAACCATAGGTAGTAATTCTATAAAAACCCGATATATTTAGTCTCCATCAAGAGTCTTGGTACTATTACATTTACAAGCAATCTGAGTTTCTATAAAGTGTATCAGCTGCCAGATACAAACAAATGTAACTGAAATGATTGATGTTACATATTTTTCCTCTTCTGAATTATACCGAAAAGTAAATTCTACCCCTCCAGCTCCCCACAAGAAATAGGAGCGTTATTCTCTAAATAATAGTGAGAATGCAAATAGAGATTTTATCATCAGTATTGCATCAAATGAACTACCCTGTAGCACAAAATACAAATGCTTTCTTTGACTTAGAGTGAAATCTACTTTGCTGCTATCATCCTTGTCTCCAGCTGACAACAGTCACAAAGCTGTCACATAGTTTGCAATAGTTAACGATCATTAATCAGCACTAATGACCGATCAAGACTGTGTTGAATTTACAGAGCTCCAAAGACAAAATTTTCAAAGAAATACTGAGAACTTTTTTTTTTTWAAAAAAAGAAAAAGACATGCAAGTGGTAGAAAAGAAACACAGAAAGAAAGAAAAGAAAAGAGGTTGTTCAAGCATGTTTTTTGCTTAAAGTTTCCTTCAGTTCTGAAGCTTTTCTTACGTTTTGAACTACTTGGAAATCTTTCATTCAGGTTAAGTTTCTTTAATTTGTATACAGCACAAATTGAGACCACCTACACAGACAATTCCTGGAGCTCAACTTTCTTAGAGCATTCGTAAGTGCAATTAAGTGTGAATCCAAGTCCAAAGATCCCACTCTTGATTTATATGAGCTCCTGGAACAGAACAGGTTCACAACACTGTCCATTGAGCTTGCTCAGGTCTCAGAGGGCCCCATGAAGGGAACTCAGGCACACTGCACTCAGACTGCTTCATCAGCCGGAGTCCCATAAGATCAAGATCTCAATTAGCAGAGCAGGACACAAATCTCGGAACATTTGCAAACAGCTCATCTCTAACAACAACTACTAATTTTTCTTCACATGACTGTTTATATGGATCCTATACTTAGAGCATAATGAGCATCACACACCTATCAGGAATGGGATGAATGGATCCTACTCAAATCAGAATTATAATACAACCCTCCAAAATTAACATTTGACCTGGAAGTAATAAATACTTCAACTTGTACAATTGCTGCTATTTTTTCTAATGATAAGGTTTCTTGAGCAGACTTCAGAGGTTACTTACCAGATGCATTGCTCTTAGCCAACCTGAAAAAAAATGCRAAACAAAAAACACCCTACTTCATTGTCTATGCAAATGTGAACAAACAGACATCAGCCAATGTGTGAAGTTTCATTTGGCTGGTTTTCCTCTCAACTTTTTAAATATTTTTACTGTCCAGAATATACTTGCCTCAACAACCRGAGCAATGCACTTAGCCTGCTGAATTCTGCACTGGAAGAGAGCTGAAGGACTGCAAGACTTGTTTTGCTTCTCCTGAATGATTTCCAACAGACTCCCTACTTTTTCTGACATTCTTTATAACAAGTCTTGAAAGTTTTCCCACTGGCAGGTTGTGGAGGGTGAGGGGGCTACAACCTCCTTTGGAAAAATGAGGACAGAGCCAAACACTAGCGTTGTTCTACAAAGCACTCCTCTCAGCTGTATTCCTCTGCCCCTTGTGATCTGAGAACAATCCTGAGATAAGAAGAGTCAAAGASTGAAACCATTTGATAGTATAAAGGATTTTGCTTTTGGACACACAGATGATATCAGAGTCCCATAACACCTCTTGTTTCACAATGCAGCCATAAGCAAATCGAAGTTACACAGAGGATGCCACATCTGTGATACCAGAGACAAATACCCACGCTCCCTGCCCCCAAGAGCCTTCTGGAGCCTTCCAAGAACTTCTTAAGCTCTTCATCAACATCTTTTCCTTACCAGGATAAAACATTCCGCTCTATGAGGAACATGCTGTAAAACACCTCAGATAGATTTTAAGCTGCATTCTTGAGGTCAGTACCTCAGGTTATTCGGAAATTGCCAGGACTGGATGGTACACAGAGCAGGCCAAGCCATATATAAACAGTATGGAACAGTATAGGGTTCAGGGTGACTGCAATATCATGTAACTAATCTAATTAACTTACACAATTAATCATTTTACATTGAAGTTAACCATGGTCAGAATCCCCAAAATTTCATATAGGAAAAAAAGCTGCACTGTCTCAGCGAGAAAGTCCAGAAACCCAAACACAGAAGTCACATGCTACTCATGGAAGAGCATTCTGTAGTCAGAATCTACAAGCTATGCTCCCACTCCCCAAACTTTCCAAAAGTGTTTCCTCTTAAATAACTCCATTCCTCTTGAGTGCTGTGCTAAATAGGAGCATCTTCACAAACTACTCATTTATTCCACTGGAAGTTGCAGTCTTCAAACATTTGTAGAGAATTATAGCCATCTTAGACAAATCGGAGGAAAATTTAAAAGAAAAAAGTGAATAAAGAGTTAGAGAAATTAATTTACAATGATTACAGCGAAAGAGTAAATGATTTACAGTTTAACTATTTCCTAACCAAAATCTGAAACACAAAGTAGAAAAATACAACAAAACATAAGTATTAAAAGAAATTCACTGGAGAAAGTTTTTGGTGACAGGCAAACACAAAATAACTTTTTAATACTAGGAAAATAAGTTGTCAAATTCATATAAAGTAAGAATTCTACAAACAGCACTCCTCCCCTCCTTCCAAGCTATCATACTGTAATTCAAAATTCTGTTGCAATTCATGCAGCCAATAGTCCTTTTGAAGCAGAAGCCTATGTGCATGGAGGAGAATTTGGTACTGCATATCACTGAGATCAAAAGCAGAGYAGAATTAATAAAAAAGTATTAAATATTTATAATAGATAACGAACACGGTTGTACTTTCCCTACTCACTAAACAAAATCCAAGACTTTACCAAACACTAAAAATATTAAGAAGCAAGTTAAGACTTTGAAAGTGCTTACATCTTTCAAATAACAACCTTGCTTGGAATTTCTTATAATTCATTCTACAAACAGCTGTAACACATTTTTTACATTAAACTAGGATATTAAACTTGATAGAATACCAGTCTGGCTTCATATGGATTTCCTTTGTTCCAAGCATTTGGTTATAATGAATCACTGACCACATTCAAAAAAGCAGCAGCTGAACACGAGGTTCTAGACAGACTTCCTATTCTGGATGCCATGTATCAATGGAAGGTTATTATTACCACCACTACAACAGCTAAAAGAGCAAGTCCTGTTCCTCCCCCCTACACACACACACACTCAAATGATTGGACACATCCTTGAAGAACATGCGTGAGTCCAAAACATTTTTTAAAAAGTATTTTTGAAGGGATGTTTATGTCAGCCTCTAAATACTGCAGCTCGTTAAAATAATCCCCAAAGCTTTTTCAGAACCTTCAGAAATGCAGCTATTTGTCAGCAGCAATCCTGTGAAATCCCCACAGACACACAAGGGTGCTTACACAAGACACCCAGGAATGCACATACTTACACCAAGAGCTGGAAAGAGCCATGGGCTCTTAGAGCTTAGTATTGTACACTGCTCACACAAAAGGCTAGGCAAAGGTTAACAATTTTGCTTGCAGAAATATTACTTAATTTAGTCTTCATAATGGGTTTTATTATATTACTTACAGTTATCTAGTTATATTTGATACAATTCATTCATCTAGAAAGAGATAGCATGTGTAAATAATAGGAGAAAAATAACATTCACCCCACCTGCTCAGTTTAGCGCTGCTTGATTACTGGGAATGAGGTTTATGCTGCAGTATCACTGTTTTCTGGAGTGGAAAACCTAGCCTCATTTTTTACCAGTGCATGTACCATCAAGACACYGAGTACACCACACTTCATTGGAGGTGGCCATTAAACTGGTGGGTTTGAGACTATACAATGAAAGCAAAAAAACACCGAGAAATTGACACTCCAACTTTCCTCCTACTCCCACACTAGCAGCATTTAAAATCCATTAGCCATCAACTGGCAGCATTTTATGGTTACAGCAGTTATTTATTTATTTATTTATTTATTTATTTATTTATTTTAAGTATCTCAGCTAAGATAGCATCTAAGCTAAATGGAGCTCAAGAGCATGTATTTTCATTGTGAAAAGGAAATCATGGCACAAAGACTGTTCTGTACTTTATTGCTCTCTGCATAAAGAGACCTCACTACAATTTTTAGGGAAGCACTTTACAGCACGTAAATACATTCCCATTCTAATACAAAACTAAGAATTCTTGTATATTTATAGTTTTAAGCCTCTTAAGCCGTTGTGGAACGATTGACCAATACAGCTTTTGTATGGTCATGTAACCCTAAAGATTTTACTATACAACAAAATTAACTTCGGCAAACCTCTTAGTTGTTCTACTAGCTTCTTTCCTGTTATTGTTACCATAATACTATTACCATTATTGTTACCATAATAACCTGTTCCTGCTATTGTTACCATATTAGCAATATTTCAGCCTCGGTACATGCTGCTGTCACACTTTCATTTGAATAACTCAAAAACTTTAGTTCGTGCCCTGAGAGTCTGCACAGTCCCTCCGGTTCATTTGGAAACTTTGAAATAAACAAATAATATGGAATAACTTGGATTTTTTTGATCTCTTGTGTAGACAATGTATATATTCATTGAATGTTCCCAATTCAGAAACTATGCGGAGAACAAGCCAAAGAGTAAATACATCATGAGAGTTTTTAAAATAGTCACGGATAGCATAGGAATTAAAGTTTCAAGTCAGCGATACTATGTATCTGCTCACCTTTCCTGATTAGAAGAGTTTCTATTTAACCTTGTTACATCTACCTGGGAAGAAAAAGAATGCCCTAAGTGTTTTTGAAAAGAAAAATCTAAAGAATATATCCTGGTATCTATGACAAATGCAGGTCAGTACCTTAAATCAGCAATTTCTTTTCATTGAATGATAGTTACTATAGGTTTTTGAAAGGCTATAAGAGAAAATTATGTTAGATGGATATCTCAAGAGAGCAAACAGATGCATTCTGAAACATAAATTAATGGCGAAAAAAAGTAAAGAAGTTTTCAAATCTCTCACACAGACACAAAAGACATTGACATACTTGGGGCAAACTCACCTCCTTGACAGMTATCACTGCAAATTCCCCAGTGCTAGAGACAAGACCTTGCCATATAGCCTCATCAGACCAAAGTCATTATGTTCAACATGCTCCTGGAAGATGAGAGCATCAAGCCACTCCTCCAGCAGTTCTACACTGTATTTCTCAATCTTTTTAGCATCATTGATTTGCAACCCAGACACCAGTCTGCTCTTCTAGACTCTGAACTGTGCACTCAAAAAAAAAAAACAGTATTAAAAAAAAGGTATTTAATTAAAGAAGAAGAAGGAAAAAAAAAAAAAAAAGACTTTTCTTCCTGAGCCCTAACAAATGGTTTTCAGGTTGAAGTATGCAACTCATCTCTATTACTGCAGAGTTGCACACGAAACATCACCTTCTAACTCCCCCCCCTTTTCCCTCCCTTTTATAATACTCCCAAGAAGAGGTCTGATGTAAGCCTGTTGGCTTACAGAAAACTGCTGTTTTCTCCTGCTGCGGCTACTCAGCAGCTCCCCCATCGGGTGGCAGGGGAGGGAGCACAGAGACCGCACTGCGGCCCACTGACATGGGGGACTCCAGGGAAAGCCAGCTGGAGAACTTGATTTAAGGCAGAACTGCAGAAACAGGTTGCCTTCCTTGCAAGGCCACCCAAGGAAAGAGGGAAGAGACAACCAACAACCAATTATAATTCCCTGGTTTTCTGCCACAGYGCAAGTTGCAACAGTCTGGCGGCTGCTCCATCTTCCACCAGCTGGCCGGGACTTGCAGGCAGCACAGGGTGCTCCAGGCTCTTCTCTGTGCCAGGGTGGCAGGGAGAGAAGCCTAAGTGCTGGCTGTGTGGGACTCCTTTGCAACACAGGAAATCCTCAGGAGTTGATTTACAGGCAGGTTTCATTCCCATTCCACTGGTCAGACAGTTCATCCCCAAACTATTAATTTGGACCCTGTAATCTTATTAAATAATGAACTTTACCCTTAGGCTGAAAACAACCGGGCACTCCTGCACAAGCTTATCCTGCTTGCAGTACCCACTTGCTGCAGCACATGCCCTTGCAAGAGCTATATATGAAGAACTATTACTACTATTTATTTATATCTGTAACACTTTCATGTTGCTGCTAATCTTTAGAACAAGATTAATATACAGCACCTGCATAAAAATGTAGTAGTCACTATTTTCTACCTAGCTTTTCGTCCTAAGTTGGAGAACCTCCCACTTCATCCATCCTTTTAGAAGTAAGTTTCTAAAGCTGAAGTTCTTAAAGCAGGAATAAAGAGGAATAAAAATATTGTATAAAACATTTCCCCACAAAGTTGCAAGATTCACACTTGCACATCAGTTTAATGCAATGTGGCATACAAGGTGGAAGACTGAAATAGGGAAATCGTAACATCTACAAATGCAACAGAGCATGCATTTTTCATTTGATTTAAGAAAGTTCAAGCAAATGACTTTTTACTGACAGCATAATCACATTCTCCTTGAACTAATTACTTACAGTTTAYTTATTTAATCCTTTCTAATTACTCCAGGCATTCATCTCAAAATTCCCTCATCCCAGGGACAAACATGCACAATACTTGCTCACTCAAACAGTTCCAGAAAAAATCAGGGTAACTCACAACTAAGACTTCTAATGTGCCTGAGTCCGCTCAGATGCCGAATCTCACACTACTGCTCACCAGTAGGCAGGCACAACAACCTTTTTTTTTTTTTTTTTTTTTGTGTGTGTGTGTGTGTGTGTTAGCATAATTGCTTAACACATGCTACCCACTCTCTTCCCAGTCTCTTAACCTTTTTTCCTTCAGTTTGCTCACGGTTCCCCTCTTTCCAGGGAACATTTCTACACAATGCACTACAGAGGCAGCTCCTAAAGACTTCGAAGTTTCTTTAAGAAACAGGGTAACTCTCTACAGCATTTGTATGGAAACCTACAGCATCACTTAGGAGAGTATCTTTACTATCAGCTGTTCTACCTCAGCAGTTTAAGTGTACAAAGTACGCACCGTGCTCCAGTTTTGATTCTTTCTACCTTTTCAGCACAAGCTGTGCTGAGGGTTTACAGTCCAAACACCAATTTCACTCAGGAAATAACTTGCTTACTATCTTAGGCTGGAAAGCAAAGGATTAAAAAAAAAAAAAACAAAACTCTAACTTTTGCATTTTTATACATAGTTTGAATGGTAAGATAAAACAAGTGACCAGCTGGATTGATTTTGTGTTGCTATTTTTAAATAGTTAGATTTCAAAATACTTGATAAGCATTCAAGCAAAATAATCTCTTATTGCATTAAGGATGTTAAAATATAAGCATTCAGGCTCCATTTGAAATGTCTGAAGAGAGAGTACAATCTCTTCAGTAACGTTTTCTGTCCAGTGTTATTTGACAAGCATGAATTCTGTGGACTATCCATGGTCTGCAACAGCTTGAATATTCAAAATAAGTACAGCTAATGCACACTATCAGAACCTGAGTCTGACTTCCCATTTAATTAAAGTCTCCCAGATTTTTATTCAGTTAAGTAGACAGCATTGGTATAKTAAACTTATTTCATCAATCAGATTAAAAAAAATCACTGTAAACCTAAGAAAAGAAAGTACAGAATATCAGAAGAACTTTTAATTCACACATCTKGTACTCGCCTCCCCCCCCCAACTTCAGTGAATAATGAATGAGCTGGGTCACGATTGCTTTTGACAAGATGCAAATCTTAACATCTAAATGAGGGTAAGACTTGTTATAAAACTCAGACATCAAAGGTCTTTCTAATAATGTCACATGCTTACATAAGTATATACTATGCATCCTTTTATGCATCAGCATACTGGGAACTGCAAAACCACAAAGGTCGCTGAAAGGTACGTGAATTCTAAGTTACAAATTCCCAATAGAAATAAAAATTAACATACAATTGGAATTTGAGAATTTACACAGAACCTTAACCGTGTGTCTGGACAGAGTTTTCAAACTCAAGTGTCAAGTTACACCTTCTATAAACTCTATCACGCAGCAGTAGGTCACTGCGAGTTTCAGTAACTCCAAGAGACTTTTCAACAAATGGAAAGTCTCAGATTTTGTTGTCATCGCCCCCCACACGCTTCCCTCGCTACTTCATTCCCAGACACAGCTGCTTCGCGAAGCGCTGCTCAGCGCTTCCTCCGGCAGCTCCCGGCTCCGCGCAGCCGAGCCCGCGGCGGGCACCCGCACCAAGCCGCCGGCGCCCCGCGGCTCTGCCCTCGCCGAAGCGGCCTCCAGCGCCGCTCGCCCGCCCGCGGGGAGCGCCCCGGCTCCGCCACGGACACGCAGCGCCACGCACCGCGGCGGCGGCACAGCCCTCGGGCCTCCTCTGCCCATCAGGTGTTTTGCGTTTCCTTGCAAGCACAGCTGTTCCCTCTGCAACCGCCCTTCCAGCTACTTTTTCTTCTTTTTTTTTTTTTTTTTTGTTTCCCCTTAAATAAGCCTCCCTCCCCGCTCCCGAATGTTTGGAAGAACCCCCATTTCAAAAGGCTTCCCCCCAAATATTTCCCTCCGCGGGATTTCCAAGCACACCCCAAGGCACATGCATCTGCCGCGGGGGCACGGACGTACCTTTGCCTCCCCCGCGTCGGGCTCCTCCTCGTAGTACCCCTGGCCGGACTCGTAGGCGGCGGCGGCGGCCGGCTGCCGGGGTCCCAGGAGCACGGCGCCGGCAGCCAGGCAGCAACCCAGGGAGAGCACCTCCAGCAAGTGCATCGTGCAAAGATGGCAGCGCGGGCGCGCAGCGGGGCACTTGGAGGAATGCGGGCGAAATTATGAGGCTCCTTCTTTTCCTCCCCCCCGTGTGGTGCTGTCGCTCCCCCCTCCCTCCCGCCGCAATATCCAAGGCAGTAAAATCCGTGGGATGGAGAAGATGCAGTAGCAGCAGCTTCTAGACGCCTGCAGGGGAGTTCCCAACTTTCCCAGCCGCTTTGCAAATTCTCACCAAAGTTATCCGGAGTTTGCCAGGTAAAAAACCCACCAGGAAACCGGACATCCGAGGCTGCGCTCACTCAGGAGCAGGGGAGGTGGAAAGCGCAGAGAGGAGGAGGAGGGAAGGGAAGGGAAGGAGGGAGAGAGGCAGAGCGGGAGCGAGCGGGCGCTCCCGCCGGGGAGCTGCCGTCTCCCCGCGCAGCCCCGGCCGCGCCGCGGCGGAGGCCGAGGGGTGCGCAGAGGGCTCCGC